>NW_025725481.1:11102852-11423961 GCF_021461395.2 Schistocerca americana | reverse complement strand
ACGGTACACGTGAAAGATTGTGAGTGAAACTGGATGAACAGGATAGGGCGCAGCCCATACGCTAGTTCGGGAACTACGGATTGAGGATGAGCACGAAGCCGGGCCATTTCTCCGATTGACGAGCGGCGAGGTGGCATTTCTTCTAGACTCCGTTCATAAAGGGAGAAAAGTGAGACAAGTAGTAAGATTGCACCACAGTAATACCTTCCGCTTCACTGCAAAAGCTGGGACAACCTTACCTTAAAATATTTTATTTCACAAAAACCGTACATTTAAATGTACTGCGTTCCAATACCAATTAGCATTTTTCATGTGATTTGTGCGGCAGCCTACAGTATCCCTTTCGCGACCCTGTTTGCAGAATCGGCAGGATCATTAAAGAAGCAACTACGGTGCTCTGAAAGCTAAATATCTGCATGTAGGAATGTGAACATCTAAGCAAACAATCTGACTGGAAAAGAAATAAATCTCATTATTTGTAATGAATTCCAACACTGGTAATTTTTCATTGATATTTTTGAAAGTTCTGGTTCTGTATTTGCTTTGTAGCGTAATACGTGTTCATTATTTTTTCGACTATGCTCAAAATACAAAGAAATTCCGGCTTTTTCTTTCTTGCTGAATCCAGGCCCTATTAGACGTCAACCAGCACCAGAGCGTGTTTTTAACCGCCGACTCTACAAAAAGTTTCGGCATTTTAGTTATCAGTTTTAGAGTATTAAGAAAGCCATTGTACTTTAACCCAAACACAGTATCAAACAGTTCTGACTAAGTGTTCAGTCCATAACTTCTTACTGTTTCAAAACGTGTCCTCTTGTATGGGTAATGGGATGCGTGACTGTGGATTCCATAAACAGAGATCTCGTGCCAAATCACAAGCGTGATGGATGTAATAAAGAAAATTGCTTTTCCACTGCAACGAGGGAAACTAAAAAACGCGCCAGTATCGCGAAAAGATGCGAGAGACGCGTTTAGGGACTACAGCTATTGAAAGTGAACGGAGCTGTCAGCGAACCAAGAGCTGCAAGCTTTCTGGGAATAATGGCTTTCGGGAGACAAATAAGGCCAAATACTACTGTGATTTTCGTCTTGTCTGTACCTACTTTCTCGGTTTCTCATACTACCTAGTTCTTCGTCAATCTCATAATGAGAGCAAAATGAGGGTAAGCGTATTTACTACCAATCCCATGCCTGCTTTCAGTGTAGTTTAAATAAACTTAAAATTGAATCGAATAATTCACGAACTGTGCACCTGCCTCTGAAATACCCTGCGGAAAATAAAAATTCATCTTCAACTACCCCCTGAGCTTCATTTCCTTCCTTCTGCACAGTCAATAACAGAACCGCAAACTAAAGCAAAACAATTATGGACTTACCCGCGTACTATATAGCATAATAAATTTTTTTAGGTGATTCTTAGGCAATCTGCTGAATGTTTAAGTTGTCCTCAGATGTATTTCCGAACATGTTAGTTTCTTGAGCAAGTAATTGTCCTGAGTATGCGATTTTTAATTTTGAAACGAACACTTATTTCATGATTTTCGCTATTAGCTAATTGTCACATTGTTCATATTCAAGCTACCTGATTGTCACATGACGAAAGTTGCAGCAGCTTCAAGAAGTCACTTATGAAAGCGGTGGTAACTGTCACAACCTACAGATATCACTAGACAGCACACTCCACATAAAATGTAAAAACATGAATTAACTTTGGTATCACCGTTAAATGACGTTACAGCTTTCACAGATGCCAATTCTGTATGTCAAGTGATTAATTGCAGCCCTTGTAAGGGTCTCTGTCGCTGTTCCACCATAAAACGCATTAAAATCCGTTGGCTCGCACTTCAGATCCTCCCAACAATAAGACGAAACTTTATGAATGTTTCTACCACATGCAGTATATGATTAGCAGACGTGAGAATTTCTTCTTTAGAACGTAGTCGTACCTCCATCCGTAGTTCAAGGCAGTATTTTGTCTAGAAGCTTCGCATATCTCTCAAACATTTTAATCATTAGATTTTCTGCCTAACTTAGTTCAGGCATACGTAGTAATGAGCCTTTGGCCAAGGGTTTATTTCTTTTGTTTAAGCTTTTTATATCTCTGACGAAACACTCGTGCAGTTGAATTCGCTGAAATGAGTCATTTAATTTTAAAACGTTGACAGTGTCATGTGCAATTTTATTTGAAATGCGAGCTAACGGATTTTAATGTGCTTTTGGCTGGCATAGCGACAAAGACCAGTCATTTCAACCTGAAACCAGCGTTTTACGAATTGTTTTTTAGTACCTGTCCCTTTGGCATGAAACCCCCGATTCTGTGGCAAGACCGACCTTGTGAAGATTCTACAGTTTCAGTGACGAAATTAAGCAGACTGGTTCCAATGACAATGTACTTTGAGACAAACATTGATGTCAGCTTCAGCAAATTAGCTGTCATGAAACTCAGCTATATTAAGAACATACAATCGTAAAATATACTTTGACACCAAGGTCTCAGCTTCTAGATCTACCTGGATAAATCACGCAACAATTCTCAAAATTGCTGGTGAGACTGCTTAAGTAACGTGGACCTCCCATTACTCAAACGACCTTCCACAACACACACAATAAATAACAGTTCTTACAAAACAACAAATAGTGTTGAAAAGAACGAGCTTTGAATAACAGCAAGCTCAAATTTCTTTAAAAATAAGGTAGCTAAGGAGGGATTGGATACACTATTCCAGGCGGAAGCGTCAGATAAACGGAATCAGCTTTCGCCATTTTACCGGCATGCTGACTGCTGATGCTCCATTACAGAAATAAGAGCCAACACACACGGAGTAGAAGGAATGACAAACAGACATCCAGCCAAACTTGTTAAACATAGGGTGTCCTGTACAAAACAAAAAACTACATATTTTCCAATAAAATGTAACAGTACAAAACGTTTAAAGCAGAACTTTCTAACGTTGGGAAACATTAACAGTGCCGAAATATTGCAATCTACTAACGTCAGCAAAGCCTTCTGAAAACTGATTGAGGCATCTGGAGTCAACAAGCCTTTATGCATAGTGCAGTACGGTAATATCGTAAAAGAATCCAAAGCAGTATGTATTCTTTTTAATAAGAATTTCGTATCACCAGCAGAAAATACAATACTTCTTATGGGCATCTACCATCAGATACCAAATCACACCACTCAAAACCGTGAAATTTCAACCAGAGGAGGTTAAGGGAAACGAAATAAGCAAGGTAATCCTAACATTAATGGACAAATACTCAGCTGTTATGTCGAGCCCTGAAGAAAGTGCATAGAAGGAACCACAACTGGCCTCAATCTGTAGTATTAAGAAAAACAGTAATCTAAAAATAAACACTGTTAAACCAGTGCTAAGAAGCGAAGTAACCTACAATAGAGGCTTCAAACTACAGCTCAGTATCATTGTCCCCTAGCTTTAATATGTGATATTACATAGGAAGAAATAGGTAACAAATTTCTTTGTGTCCTTCTGGACTAAAGTTTTCGTCACGTAAACCACATATATTTTGTGTGCGAGAAAATAAGCGGTAGGTTCCACCTGATACGCGAAGTGGCAAAAACAGTTCCAGCTCGATCCTTAAACATGGGATAATTTGTTAATCACGATACTGAAGTGTGCGGCTGCGTGGCAGGACTACACCTGAATACACAGTTGGTACTGTAAACAAGGTCAATGGGGTTATCGCACAGGCTAAGGTCCGGAGAGTCCTCGTGTGAAATCCTTGTTTGACATATTTAACAATATATTCCTTATATTTGTATTTACTTACTATAGTTTTTTGTGAACGGTAAAAACAAAACAAGCAAATGTGATACACACAACTATGACACTAGAAGTGGGATAACAAGATCATGCAGAGGACAAAATTAAATATAAGAATAGTCCATGTTTTAATAGGTATGTATGGTTCAACAAGCTGCCACATACTTTAAAAATTTGTGAAACAGGGGGGTTAGCTTTCCTAGTAAATACGTGTTTGCACTAAATGGATTCCAAGCTGAAGGCACGATTGTAATATGTAAAGATGAATGTATTGTGTATCACTACTGAATGTATTATTTAAATTAACTGATCACCCAACTAACTAATGACGTTTGGAAAAGCGACCAGCTTAATGACAGTAACAGAACTTACTCTACCCAACACCACATCGAAAGTAGTTCACAGGGGTGACTTCTGAAGCATCCCATATAAAAACTGGCTTCAGACAAAGTGACAGGCTAACACTACTACTCTTCAACTGTGCACTGGAATATGTAATGAGCGAATGGTAAGAAGATAATCAAAAGAAAATAAGAATTGTGTGTGCGACAAACGAAGTTTCAACTTCTTGGGATTTGCTGATGCTCTTGCTCACCTAGCCAACAATACTCAAGAAATAATGCAAGTTAAATCGCTACAAGAAACAGCACAGCAAATTGGCCTTAAAATATCATTTGGAAAACAAGATTACGTTGTCTTATCTGACTTGCAAATTAAATTACAATATAACAGGGAATCGAAACTGAGTTACGTATTGGACACCTCCTCTCCCCCCTGAATTTGTGGCCGTGGCGACAAAAATCTGTAGAACAGCCCTGTGTCTAGGTTATGTTACAAGGTGGCAAAGCCAACTAATGTGACAGTAGAAAGTATGGTCGAGGTAACAAATTAACTAGTAGCGGAGAGTAATATCTACGTCTGTGCCATATTGAAAAACGGATGGGGGGCGGGGGGTGTCCAATACGCAGCTTTTACCCAAAACTGTTAATAAATTTGAATATTTAGGTGAAATCGTAACAAACAATCTAAATGAGAACCGAAAATGGCAAAATACAACAATTGAAGAAAGAAAAATACATTATTAAAGAACAAAAAAGCGTGTCTATAGATGCTAAATTAAAGAACTATGAAACAGTTACAAGACCAGAAATAACATATGCAGCTGAAAAATCTTCAAAACTACTACAGCAGAAATGGACCAAAGACAGAAAGAAGAATTAGGAGACCAACAATATCTCATTAAATGGGCATCGAAGAATGTACATAGGCATACATAATATCATTTGATAGTAACTCCAAAGTAAACAATACGCAAGAAAACAGAACTAATAAAGAACACCATCAGGAAGAATCGCGAATCGTTCTTTAGACATTATGAGAACACCAGAGAAAAGAATTAGTACAAGAGTAATAGAAAAGTTGTTGAATAGTAAGAGCAACATTAAATGCGTCACAGAAATTTAGGAACACATAAGAACTCCAAATTATAGAGGATAATTAAAAAACCAAAATACTGGAAGACAGGCAAACCAGACCCCAAACGAAGATGAGGGGAAGAACTACAGGAAGAGTCGTCTCGTAAGAAGAAAGAAAACATCCGAGAGAACGAAGAAATATCGACCAGACAGAGTAAAGCACCCTTTACGTAACAATAAATTTTAACACTACTTGCACAACCACTGTGTTATTAATCGCCATATTGAATTATTACTGAACAATTGTATTGCAAAACACCACCAACAAATTCTATAAACCTTCGTAAATTTAAGGGATGTGCTTACATGAAGTCCATAAATTAATAATAATAATTAAATAGTCCATGGAGCCGGTCGAAAATGGAAATAATTGGTGAAGTCTCAAATTTTTGAGCAGTGGTAAAAGGGAGCGCCATGAGCAACATACTAAGAATTCTGACATGAGGGAAAGCCTCCTGCCCACTCGGTCCCCACCTGTTTAAAAAAGTGGGAAGTGTCGATACGTGCAAATGGTTTAGAAATAAAAACAATAAAATCCAGATTCCGCTCCCATCGCCGGTAGAAAAAAAGTGGTAGGCGTCGCGCAATGTGGATATGGAGTTTAGCGTTCACTCCATTCCATACTTCCGCCTGTCGCTTCACCTTCCAGCGAATACGTGCAGAAACAGCTTGTGGCAGCGGCCAGCCGCAGCTCACCGCTGACGTCACTCGCCTTCCGAGGAGTGTGTTTAGCAACTGCCACCTCCTTATTTCAGCTTGGAGTATTTGTCTTCCAGTTGCGTGTTGGAGTTTGCGTACTTGAAACTTACGAATGTAAACTCTTCATGATTAAAGGAGACCACTCCGCGGAAAGCGAAAGTGTTGACTTGTTGCTAGGCACACATTAAAGGCCGAAAAGTTGCTAACTTTCGGATTTTATTTACTCTGTTTTACTTTTATTGCTCTAGCTCGTCAAAGGATAAAATCCTGAAGCTAGCAAGTTTTGCCCCTTTCGTGTGTGCCTGCTTTTCTGTGAGGGAGTCACCTTTAATCTAAATTATTAATTTCAAGTATCTGTATTTTACAAGAACCTCCCTGTAACACAAACTCCATGTTGTTCGAGCTTTTAAAATAGTCTCATGCGCAGAAAGGTCCAACGCTTGCAACATATTACTCACTTTGGGTACCACAGAAGGCAGCGGCGGGAGCGCTAAACTTGTATTGTGTGAACGAGGCGAGTGCTTTTGTACAAAATACGTCAGAAAAGCATTTTCTTCTTAACAAAAAAGAATCTTTCTAGCACGAATGATTTTAAACATTCACGAACATAACAACTGACACGTGACTACTTGCGACCATTTAAGTGTTGTGCGACATTTGCATTGAATAAGCCAAGTTCAGGAGTTGCGAGTAGGAGTACCGCAGGCTCTAATTCAGAGCAACAAAAATCGAAGGGGTGACTGTTACTGCATTGTTCCTCGAATATCCTCAGATAGCTCACTGAGCATTCGTTTGCAAATTGTTACTAGTGGCGAGTTACTACGTCTTTGTTACCTTTTTATGAAGAAATTAATTAGCTGTCCCAACGAAATACATACTCCAGCGGAGGGCAATGAGAGAATTTTGCATCGTACGACTAAAGTAGGGTTCTGTGTGCTACAAATCCCTCCCCAGGGGTGTGTCCATCTCAGCTGGTATTTATTAACAACTACTTTTGACACTTTATGGTCGCAGTGTTAAACAAAACGACCGATAAAACTACATCACGTGTTATTGCTACACGTAAACGGACTCTGCTTATTTCACAAACAAAACTATCCAGAAATTATTTGGCTAGTAACTCATGTATTTAGTCTTCTCGTGTTAGGCCCTCAAATGGTTTCAATCTCCTTCCGTAACGAAAAACGGTCACGAAAATCCATTTCACTGCGAAAATACTCTTCCCACCTGATTTTTAGGCATGTTTAACTCAGATCCAGTGGAATCAGTAAAATATCTGAGCACTGTCAGACCGTTTTAGATAAACGTAGATGTATTGTGACTCTTTATTTCCCTCTGACGTTCACTGTTTTCTTTTTCCAAGAAACTAAAGGAACACTTAAAATATGCACTGTACTAAAATAAGTGGAATACAGAATACCAAAATAACCTTAGGACGAAAGTCTATTTCAATAAAATTTAAGGTGTCTGCAACTAGAATGTGCCTATATTAACACGAATTATTCACTCCAGACTTCAAAACGGTCTGTGTGTACTTGCCGACGTGGGTCACTCAAGTAGTATGAAAATGTGGCATGTCATAAACAAATAAGACTATTATTGATTTTCGATTTGGCTCCCTGTAGCTGTATCACGAAACAGCTAAAAATCCAGTTTTCAGTGAGCCTGAAACCACACACCAAAGCAGCCTTCGTTTTAAAGGCGACCACATTACCACAGAGCTAGCAAAGCGTCATACATTTTTCTATCCCTTATTTCCCTAGAGGTGGCTAGGACAGTTAAATCACAATGTAAACGACGATATAGTTGCGACTATCGTCTGTAACAACTTTCCTGAGCTCGAAACCATATATTAATCGCCTTATTTCACACCTTGTGTAAATACCACTCAGCGTTTTCCATGGAAATTATACAAATATCATGTGAATTTAGCAGGATAATTCTGCTACATCGTGGAAGTAACTCGTCGGTCACAGAGTTGCCAAACATATCTTGCGTTGGTCCCAAGATTCAGTTATACTACTAGTATGAAGAATACCAGGCAATGGATTCCTGTAACATGCTGGGAAGTGAGCACAGCTGGTGTCTCGAGGACGCAGCTGCTGAGGGCTGGAATACACACTCGATACGTGATCGAGCCATATTTGCATATCAGTAACCAGGTCTGGAGACTAGAGCGTAGTTTTAATATCTTAATATTCCCAGTGATTCGTTGTCACCTCGTTCAGATTGGGTGTTCTGCCAAAGGTCCGTTTCTTCCCAACTCGCCGTAACTACGTCCTCATTAGGTGTTCCCTGACATGGCGTCAAAGTATCGTGTGGGGAAGATGCAGACCAATGGCAAGACAGCTGATCTCAACAAGATGGAACATGGTTACTAATAATGCTCAGATGCATCGACTGTCAATTAAACATCTCAAATGAAGAAATGTCACAATTATTTGTGTTTGTCTGTCTTAAGCCTACTGAGAACGTCATTCACCAGACGCGATTCACGTATCTGGAGCATCCCCAGTGATTATACTGCTTCCAGTGGTTATACTGTAAACATTATGAGCAGGCAGTACATCTTTATTAAAGTTGTAGACCCAGAAAATAAGTACTTAAGACGCCACTGTGACTCTTCCCAAGAGATAACCACACTAATAAAGATACAATAATACAGAAATGAATCTAAAACATGCCCATCCACAGGGAGACTTCGTAAACTAGGATCAACAAAGTTGTAAATCAAGAAATGCTACTGTGCAGGAAACCGTACGCAATAGCAGAAAATGTGGGCTCAAGAATCTTTTGAAAATATAACCAGCGAATGCATGCACTCCATGTTCGATTCTAGCTTTTGCAAACAAGAAGTTATCAGAAGGCGGAAGAAGCATACCTAAAACGCTGACGGAAATAACTATAAGAAGTCGTCCTTAAGCAAACCTGCCGTTCAGTCTATGAACAGTGGAAGAACGACTTGTATCATCTACTCGCCACGAGTACATGAATTTCCAATAAAGTGAAAAGCGCGTATTTTAGGACAACTGAGACAGGGAGTACCCGAAACAACACCAAGCTGGGCGTGATGCTGAGATTCTAAGCAGCTTTCTCATTTAGCCCGACGCTTTCATGTGAGCGACGCCCCTAGGCTACCGCAGTATCCATGTTAGAACTGTCGAGCTGTACTGCGACGGCACAAATGGCCAGATGGTTGTAAAACTTGCCGAGACTATCCGTACACTGCTTATTTGTAACGCCAAACTGCGACTACGTCCGATTTTAGCACAGACCTTCTGCCTGTGAAGAAATTGCTAAACAGTGGGTGAATAGTATCGACAAACCTGCGCCCCACATACAACACGGACTCATTACGTCCCAATTAATCGCAGCAAAATGTATCTTTGTATCTTTCTGCCACAGACATAATTCTTCCACAGCAGAGTATCACCCCGTCGTGGAGGCGAGAAACAGGTGCTGCCACCTAACCCGCAATCGTTCACGCCCACACCCTCCGCTACCTACCACATTCAATGTGGATGTTTCACAACTTATGACAATGAACGCAGATTTATACCTATTGGCCGATTTCGTGATGGCAGTACAAACCTTCAGGGATGATGGAGGAGAGTAATTTTTTTTTTAATTTAAGGAAAGGGAGCCTGGTCTGGAAACAACCAGGTCATCAGTTACAGGCGAAAACCGTTTCGATACCTCTACCAGTGGACCTTTGCTGCTGCAAGCTCTTTGCTTTCCAAATTTATGAGAGGTGGTAGTAGTAAACATGGGTTGCGAAGTCAGCCGTATGAGCAATTGCTCATCTCTGCTATTGTGGAACGAAGTCTTCCAGTGACCGTGGGATCGAAGCTTTTCAGATGTGCATTTGGCTGTCCATGTTCACTAGACTTTTTCTCGTTTTAGTCCATACTACACATTCACAAAATATAGAAACTTAAGAGCTGACAGGTCTAGTCAGAGGTATGAAAGATTTTCGCTTATAACTCTCTACTCTTTTTCCTGACTAGGGTCATTTACTTCAAACTCATACGATTACTGTTCTCCACCATCCCTGAAAATTTGCACGATCATCGTGGAATTATGCTGTAACTACATATATCTACATCTCACTGTCGTAAGTTAAGACATCCACAGTGTGTGTGACGGATAGAGGAAGGGAGTGGGTGTACAAAACTGTCTAACATACTGTAGAACGTACTTCTCACCTCCACAATGGGGCGACAGTCTGCTGCAAAAGAAAGTCATTGGCACAAAGATACAACCACAGAGTATTTTGCTGCGATTCACTGGCATATAACGGGTCTGTTGCGGGTGGGCCGCACACGGCTGATGCCATTCACCCACTGTTCAGCAGTTCTTCCACAGGCAGAAATTACGTCTGTGCTATAAGCCGACGTAGTGGCATTAAGTATCAGCAGGGCACTGACAGCTGCGTGTCCCAAGAAATAGGGTAGATTCTTTTGCGAACTAAAAACAGCTACCATCTATTTTACGCTTGTACATGGCACCTGGAGTTCTTTCTGTGTCTTCTCCGAGTATCACAAAAAACTGTCAAGTCGCAATAGCCATCTCTGACAACTACTTTGGCGCGTTCAGTTCGGTAAGACGCGAGCAGATTGTCCATCTCGGAGACAGTCGAGTGTAGAGCAAGGTTTCCTTTATACCACTGTTTTATGTGGATCGACACTTTTCCAGTAATACCGGAACTTTTCAAAAAGTTGAGTTGAACATCAGGATTTGTTTTGACTAAGTTACTTCGATCATGTATTTTAACACCAGTTCATAAACTTGATGGCAGCAAGAAGACAATAAGCAGATTTGTATTACGTTTTTGTTCGAGAAGCACGCAGGCGCCAGTGATACGACCTGTATTCGGAGCCGCAGCGTCGCAACAAACTGCGCCTTAGCTTCGAGATTCCAGTCTACAATCGCGTTCCCAACACCCTCCATCTGTTGGCATACTGAGGAACTTTCTTATGTTTGCCAGCAATAGCTTGTTTCTCATTTCCATGAGCAATAACTATCGGAAGATGTTCCTTTGATTTCTGATCATGTAAAGCAGGCAGCAGTTCGCCATTCCAGTGATTGCGCAACACCCCACACCCTGTCTTTTAAATTAGCTTTCATAGCTTCCACACTCTCCTCCCGTACGAATTCTTTGAATCGAGCTCTTAGTTGCACCAAGTTCTTCAGTATTGCATCCAAGTGTCTCAATGGCAGTTTCTAGAATAAACTTTGAATCTCTCATACTTAACTGACACAGATACAGGGCTGTTATTAATTTTGGAGTAATGAGATTTTTTCGCAGAATTGTTTCACTGGTTTCAAATTGTATATTCTCAATCACAGACGGGAAATAATCTTGCAAATGCATGTACTTTTCATTACCATCAGAAGATCAGACTGCCTCAATCTCTGTCGCTGTAAGACATTTCTGTCTATATTTCTTTTCATCAATTGAGATGCGTCGCCGTATGCAATGTCAAACAAATCACCTAACTTGTTGACAAACTCATCGGCGCTGTTCAAATACGTTAAAGTTTCTTGTGCATTTTTTAACTCTTTCCAGTATTTGAGTAGGCTGCTAGTTTCTTCACACTTATGCAAAGATCTGGCAGGTACACGCACCTTTACGCTAAGGACAAGGCATTCGTGAATAGTGAGATTTGCACGTTCGTTGACAGTTAAATTCATCTCACGGATATTATAAAATCAAACTGCCACAACCATTCCATCGGAGGGCGGTTCTGAACATTTCATTGCAATATTCACTTTTCGTAACACTACGCCACTCAACATGTTCACCGACTAACAGCAATATGTTTACTAACAATTTACGAAAACACAGACGCGGAAGTGCGCTTCCGCCTTAGCAAATACTGACAACCTGACATGTTCCACTTACAACTCGGCACGGGTTGCCGGCGTCCAACGTTTCTGAAATTTTATTTACATCTGTTTTGACATTGTACAAATAAGAGGGTATGCGTTAGAAACAAAGGACATCAGTTTCTCTGGAACACCCCAATGGACAGTTTCGGCAAATTCTACAACCGTCTGCCCACCTACACCGTCGCATTACAACTCGAAAATTCTCATATGAATATTGCAGTACGCTACACTCGTCCCTCGGATGACGGGCTAAATTATAACACACTGCGCAGATGCTATATAGAACCTAGCACCACGCTCAGATTTGTAACCAGTTATTTCGAGTTCTCTGTCTTAAGCGTACTGCAACTTTAAAAGCTCTTCAAAACAAGCGCTTTTGGCTTTTACTGACAATGTATAAAAAGTAGTAATGCTGTAATCATATGATCATTTTCTTTCTTTCGGTATTTATAGACGAAATGACTGTTTTGCTTCTGAATGACTATTCTAGACGTGCCAATGTTCTGTGTTCCTTGTTTAATTTCTGCTGACAACTACTCTTTTCGTATTAGCTAATTCAATTTTCTCCACTTGTTTTCGAGATCGCTGTTTTGAACATGGCACATGGTTTTTGTGAACAGTAGACCACTACTTCTGCAACTTTATGTTAGTCATAGCTTAAAGTGTGTGTTCAAGTTAACGTTCTGCCATCAATTCTGTTATCTATTCATCTGCATTCCTCTGTTTTGAGGATAGAGTCAATGCAAGCGTTCTCTCAAAAATATTTTGAAAGTTAATAATGTTCAAGACATGTTGTGTACGCAATGCCTGCAGTATAACCACTGATACGCTCCAAAAAATGTGAATCTTTTGTGGTGAATGATCTTTCAGTAATCAGTGTCCTTACGGCAATTGGAAATTCGTGGTACGGTCTTACGGGACCAAATTGCTCAGGTCATCGGTTCCTAAGCCTAAACACTACTTAATCTAACTTTAACTTACGCTATGGGCAAAAGAAACACGCACGCACACACACACACACACACACACACACACACACACACACACACACACACACACACACACACACACCGGAGGAAGGACTCGAACCACCGACCGGGGGGGGGGGGGGAGGACCTTGTGACAAAAATACCAACAATTGCTATATTTATTTACTTCATTTAATTTGCAGTTGGTGCACCTACAGTAAGTATTATAAATAAATACACTACTTACGGAAATGACAAAATTCAGGGACATATACTTTTGGTATTCCGACCCTAGGAAGCGACGTCTTTGAGAGGCAAGTTGTTACTTCCGAGCCCCCTCAATGCACATATTAACTAGTTTTCTTCCTGCTGCTAGTATAACATAGAAGAAGCATACAAGTTTGGCAACTGTGAGCGACTAGTTACTTTCTGGTCGGCACAGACCTATACCGCTAAATTCACTATTTCACGTGTCATTTCCATTGAATAATCTTTGCGATTTTCACATAAGGCTATCAATTTATGGTTTTCAATCCCGGAAGATAATTCCACGTGGAAACTGTAAGTAATCTCTTCCTTCACAATGCGATGTACCTCTCCTAGCCACAACATTATCTGAAACCATCTGACAATGCTCAGGTACTTCAATTCCACGCCTGTAGAAACCTTCTGGTTCTAAGTTAAGGATGTTGTCAAACCAGGCCTGAAGCGCATTTTAGTCTGGAAACGAATTTTCTTAACGGTTGTTTGATAAAGAGTGGGAAAGGTAAACATTTGACGTTACAAAACCAGAAAAATAAGTATGTGTGGTATGATTTTCCAAACCACCTCATGGATAGTTTTGTTTTTCAAATCAGCAGTATGCCTTATGTCCTAGTGCACAGCACCCCTCCCACCCTCCATAGATGCAAATTATGTTCACACTGAGTGCTGTATAGGAATGTTGAATGTATTTATTGATCGCGTTCGGGTAAAATATTGCTTTCAGTTTTAGCATGGAGTAATCCTATGCCAGGCTTCTAATCCTGTGGAAAATCATTCATGCGAGAACGATCGTTCTTGAAATAACAATATCCTTTTCTGGAATCTTTCGCTCAAAGACACTCGCCCACACGCAATACAAAGATTCAGAGCTGTCTATGCTGCATTCATCCCTCTATTAAACCCAAAGCGAATAATGTGTCACAAATGTTAGAACGTTTTCCACTTGAAAATATTTTACAACTATTTAACAACGTTCTCAACCCATTTTTAGCACCCAAATGTTATAATTATTTCTACACAATCAATGAAACTTTTAGCCTTGATTGCTATTTCTAAAAGTTTAAACTGACGGAGCTCTATAATGGCTGAAAATTGAAAAAATAAACCTTTCTTTTCTGGAAAGAGATCAGTGTTCCTATTCTTTAGTTTCGCACTTGGCTGCACTCTATGCCTGCTAGTAGTTTCTGCACAACAATCAATTGCGATTAAGTTGCCTGGGTGTGTTATGAACGTATGGATGCCCTTCTAACAATCCGTATATTTCAGATTTCCTGAAGTAACTGCAATAGCGGTTCATCTTACCATCCTAATAATAGAACGAAGTGTTACATTAGCATTCCTACGTCGATGTGCCATACACACGCCTTACACAGAAAAATTAGAAAATGAGAGATGCCCGAGGTCGATATGCAAAAAAAAGGAGAAGGAAAATGAGTGTTCTATGGCTACAAGTCTGACAAAGAGAATGAAGTTCTGATAATGAAATTGAGGGATAGCAAACCAGTATGTGTAGCCACAAACAACAGTACTACTACTGCTTTGAGCTCTGATGCAAGCTACTCACAGGCAAAGAGAAAGGAAACGTCTATTGCAGTGCCACATCTGTTTGAAGAATACAACGCCTATATGTGTGGCATTGATGTACTGGACAAGCAGATATCACTTTATAGGACGATAAGATAAAAAAATAAAACCGGTGGTGGCCACTATTCACTCAGATGACATATCTGTATGGTAAACACAACGGTGGACGTTCCAAATCTCTAAGCCAAATGAAAAGCTCTCACTGAAGGGGAATAGTGGTGTTGCGCGTTTCAAAGAACATACGATCAACACCGAAATGCAGAAGACCACAAGGACGAAAATTGACGAGAGGACAGGTGAGCACTTTAGCTGCTAAGTAAAATATAGGAAACGTCTTCATACTGCATAAAGATGACAACTGTGTCATAGCTACTCTGTTGGTGTACATGCCAAGTGTTTTGTTTCATTACACACTGAATAGACACACTAATATTACAGTGTGTGTATTTTGTTCACTATGTTTCTTGTTTTCTGCTTAGGTGGTAATATCGCGCCTTTTTATGGCTAATTTTGCCAACGTCCCAGAAATGGGACGGCCTAGAGTTTTTGTTCTATTCTCATCTATTAAAAATTTTCAGAAAAGTTTTTCATTTATCACGAACGTATCACTTTAAAGTGAAATAAATTGAAGAATAAAGTTTTGGCATAATGGATTAAGTTGCAAACATGCAAAATCCAACACACAACTTCAAGATAAACACTAGAACTTCAAGTAAGGAAGTGACAGGTGGTAAATGCACTCACAGCCCCGCGCAGCGTTAACCTGGCGGACGGCGCCTGGAACGCGGCAGGTAGTCTATACACGGCGAGGAAGTCTCGGGCGTGATCTGTTCCGACGTTTACGCAGCCACCACCTGTTCGGGGCGAATGGTTTCTGGAAGTTTCTGCTGTCACGAGAGTCCAGACTGTGGTATTACTGGTTGGCTATGTAGTGAAGAGGATTATCTTTGTGACTCCATCAGATGTAACATCAGCAGACACGAATATGATTTAAAAGTAAAACATCAAGGAGTTTATCTCGCGACTATGTATTTACATCGCGCGACGTTTACCACTAGACGAAGAACACATGATATACCCCTGAAATGGCTGGTGAAGTATGATAGAAATTACTCCATACACTTGCGCATCCTGCAGTATTGCCAGATTGTGCAGACGGCCGCATTTAGAATTCTGAGGTACGGAGGGTTATACTTGGCAGCTTGAGTGAACGACTCTACTGACTACGGCAGCCGCCCGGCTGCCGGGTTTTATGTCTGTACTGTTACCCACTCAAAATCCATTCCACCTTGGACGAGAATGTAACACGTGGCACTGTATAAGAATTTTAATAAAAACAACTTAAATGGGAATAAAATTTAACAATGTGTCATTTCTACAACATTTCCAATTTCTCTTAATTGTTATGGCCATAGACAGGGTCTTCTCTACCTTACTTTCATCACTTCTTGTCACTCTCCCCTAAATGTAAATTTGTTTCCATTCCAGTCAAATTATCGTGAGACCAGCGACATTATGGGGATTTCAAAGCGGGCAAGATAAAAAAAGAGAGCACCAGAAACTACAGCACACGTACATACATAAAATTTTCCAATACACGCGCTCCTAGCAGGAGCAGAATATCTGAAAAGATTTCCATTCTTTTTTTTGGAAATGGAAGTACGCCTATATACATTAGTCACTTTTTCCGGTACCCATACACCGACGATACAAGAATAGACGAAGGGATCACGCGAGGGTGGGCTGCGAGCTGCCACGTCGCCCTAAACCCTCTCGCCACGCCGCGCTGCGTTGAAGCTTTAGGAAAACGGCGCACACATGTTTAACTCGTATGCAGGTATCAATGTAATCGAGATTTTCCTTTTAGTTTATTATTATTCCACTTTATGCTGAACTATTTTCTTCCACGGTCGGTGAATTGCTGTTGTCAAGTATCAGAAGGACATAAACTTCTCTCACAATCTCAGATGGCATGGCTTTTTTCCCTGTGGGAAGAGGCTCATACATCTAGCTCACATGAAATCGTCGATGAGGGAGCCACTGAAGGGGACGAGTACGTTGGCAACGGTGTGCTGAACCCGGTAGCTCAGGGGTGCCCTTAACCTAGCGACGCGGTCGGTGGGTGAGCTGCAGTACAGTAGTCCCCCCCCCCCCCCCATGCCGGAGGAGCCGGTCCGGGGTTAGAGACGGGCCCCCAACCCATGTTTTCGCTTGTCTAAACATGGCTGACGAAGAGACAAGCGACTCGTGTGCGTCTGCGAGGGCCTCAATGCCTCCTGCTCCCGCACCGTCAGGGGACATGGAGCAGATCCAGGAGTGTTAGCGACAGGCATATATGGATCACACGGTTACTGGAGTCCAATGTTAAAAATGGCAAGATTAGCCAAATTGCTATATTGGCACTGAAAAATGAACTCGCCACCTGGGCTATTGCTCACACCTGAAGAACCAGTGCAAATGAATGCAGTTAGTAGCACGAATGCCATTGCTATCCTAGAGCAGCCCTCGGTCTAACGCTTGGAAGTTGACCCCATAAGAATTTATCCCAATTTGGCACATTCTTTGCAGTTGTCTGGAGGATCTGGCTGTCCTGAAAACAGCATTGAGGGACATAGTGTGGTAGGACGTAAGTACGGACGTAAAGTCACCTTCTCGACCACGGAGGCTGTTGACAGAATACAGTTAAGAACCATGAATCTCCCCACCAACTTTGGTGCCCTGCGTGACCTCGTCAAAAAGGAATTTGGAAGAAGGAATTAAACATTTGATCTTGATGATATCTACAATCAGGCTGTCTTAGCAAACGGGAGGATAACATATGACTGGAGGAAGACCGTCCCTGATTCATACGTTCATACATATTTTCCATGACTGCTACGACTCAGTTGGGGCAGCTGAACGCACGTAAGAGTAGACTGGTCATGCAGGAGCTCCAGAGGGTGGTGGAGGAGATGAGTCTTGACGTACTCTGTCTACAAGCTTCATACTCTCCTGCGGGAAATATAGCTTTCACTGCGGTAGACTGTCAAATAATAAGCTTCCGCAATGATCCCGAGGCCACCATCATATTAAACATAGCCTTAAAAGTCACAGTGCATGCATATCTCTCACATGACCATTGTACTGTCTTTGAGCTCCAGACGCCCATGGGAGTCATACACCTAGTGAACATGTACTTTCAGTATTGTGACGATATAGAAGAGTAACTCGACCAACTTGTGCAAATAACCACGGCGCTGCAAGGTCGAAGGATAGTGGTGGTGGCAGACGTAAATGCGAAATCCGCCTGTGGCACAGTGGCACTCTGGATGTAGGAGGGAAAAAAATGAAGGAAACGATCATGTCTCCGCAGTATATCATAGCCAACAGAGCTGGAGATATCAAGAGTGTTTCGTGAAAACGTCACCTTCTTTCCATCAAAATATCCAATGTAAGTTCACGGAGCATACTATACTGGCGGGGGAGGTGAAGCTACTAACATACACATAACGTAAGTGTCAGCTAACGTTGCCGGCCACTTGCAAAACTGGATGGTCAGAGACCAGGTGACTACTAGTGATCGCAACTTAATTACCTTCACGCTTTCTGACATTATGCCACTGGGACATAGGTTGGGATGTTCAGCTCAACTACAACAGTCTGGGAGCGCCTAGCAAGAGAGTTTGACGTCCTGACAAGGCCAGATGGTGACGAAGTCAATAAGCATCCAGAAGAGCTAGTGGGACGCTTACTAGAGCAGTTAAGGCAGCCGTACCAACCAGGAGGAGGGCTGTGACTGCCTCTCCATGGTCCGCTGAACTAGGGCAGACGCATCAGTCTGCCAGGAGGCCGAGGAGGTACTACCAGTGAGTGTCGTCTGAAAAGAGAAACAGAGATGGCTGCAAACTTACAGGGACACCAAGGAAGAATTCCAAAGCGAACTAAAAAACGTCAGACTCCTAAACTGGGAAAAGTATGTCCAAACACAATTGGCTATTGACCCTTGGGGCACACCCTAAAAAATAACAGGGGAAAAGATACGGTCACCAATGGTACTTTCAACTATTAAGGATGGGAACCGGATGACAGGGTCTTGGCAGGAAATTGCCGATCCCTGCTCCAGGACGACAAGGAAAAGGAGGATACTGAAGAACAAGGCTTAATTAGGTAGGTAAGAATATCCGAACAACAACATAGTGTATCTATTCTCCGAGAACGAGGTGGCGACGCACATTAAATCACTTAAAAGAGGTAAAGCCCCAGGACCAGACGGCATTGTAGCGGAGGTGGTGCAATACATCGCTCCTCAACTGGTAACACCTCTAACAAGAATATACAATAAGGGGTTGAGGCTCAGAATGTTTCCCTCAATCTAGAAAGAAGCCTACGTAGTAATTATCAAGAAAAGCAGGATAAAGATCCTAAGGAAGTCAAGTCCTACTGATCGAGCTGTGTGTTGGATCTGCTTGGGAAATTGTTGGAGTGGTTACTAGCTGACAGGCAGATGGCACACCGGGTGCTCTGTGGGATGAGCAATAGGCAATTCGGCTTCTGGCCAGGGCGATATGCCTCTGACGCAATCGCCATGGCGGCTGAGGCCTGCAGGTCATCCACACAGAAGTACTTACAAGGGAACCTCCCCATCGCACCCCCCTCAGATTTAGTTATAAGTTGACACAGTGGATAGGTCTTGAAAAACTGAACACAGATCAATTGAGAAAACAGGAAGAAGTTGTATAGAACTGTGAAAAAATAACCAAAAATACAAACTGAGTAGTTCATGGGAAGATAGGCTACATCAAGGACGCCGGAAACGCATGAGCGCCGTGGTCGCGTGGTAACGTGAGCAGCTGCGGAACGAAAGGTCCTTGGTTCAAATCTTCCATCGAGTGAAAAGTTTAATTTTTTATTTTCAGTTTATGTGACAAACTCTCATGTTTTCATCACTTTTTTGGGAGTGATTATCACATTCACAAGAAAACCTAAATCGGGCAAGGTAGAAGAATCTTTTTACCCATTCGCCAAGTGTACAAGTTAGGTGGGTCGACAACATATTCCTGTCATGTGACGCACATGCCGTCACCAGTGTCGTATAGAATATATCAGATGTGTTTTCCTGCGGAGGAATCGGTTGACCTATGACCTTGCGATCAAATGTTTTCGGTTCCCATTGGAGAGGCACATCCTTTCGTCTACTAATCGCACGGTTTTGCGATGCGGCCGCAAAACACAGGCACTAAATTTATTACAGTGAACAGAGACGTCAATGAACGAACGGACAGATAAACACTATGCAAAAATAAAGAAAGTAAAATATTCACTTGATGGGAAGACTTGAACCAAGCACCTCTTCTTCTGCAGCTCCTCACGCTACCACGAGACCACGGCGCTCGTGTGCAAATTGTCTCCATGATATTGCCTATGTCGCCCATGGGCTACTCAGTTTGTATATTTTGCTTATTTTTTCACAGTTCCACACAACTTCTTCCTGTTTTCTCAATTGATCTGTGTTCAGTTTATCAAGGCCTATCCACTGTGCCAACTTATAACTAAATCTGAGGGGGGTGCGATGGGGAGGTTCCCTTGTTAGTTGGCATCACGATAGATATCAGTGGCACCTTCGACAACCTGTGGTGGCCTTCGCTCTTCTGCCGCTTGTGGGAGGAAGAGTGCCAAGGGTCTCTTTATGGGTGTCTTAGGAGCAATTTTGTGGAAAGGGAGGTCTGGCTATCATCCCCTAGTGGGAGAGTGGGTAAGTGGATAACGAAGGAGTATCCACAGGTCTCTGTCCTGGGGTCACTCTTTCGGGACATCAATATGGAGCCTCTCCTAGACAACTTTGAGAGCAGCGCTGATGTGCTAGAGGTGATAGCCTACACTGACGACCACCTCCTGTTGGTTGGCAGCTGAAGCCGAGAGGAACTAGAACCCAACATCGGGAGAACTATGACCATATTGTCGCAATGGTGCTACAGGATCAAAGTTAAAATGGCGCCAAACTAGTCAATTTACTTGCTTGCTTTTAAAATGCCAATTGACCAGGAACCCA
This sequence comes from Schistocerca americana, assembly GCF_021461395.2. NCBI lineage: Eukaryota > Metazoa > Arthropoda > Insecta > Orthoptera > Acrididae > Schistocerca > Schistocerca americana. Next base: position 11,403,266 of record NW_025725481.1, on the reverse strand, counting down.
ACCGTCAGGATTGAGGGCACACCAGTTATGCACCATCGAGAGGCACGATACCTGGGTGTTATTCTGGATGAGAGATGGAGCTTCGCCCAACACACTGAAGTGGCAACTCATAGGTCGCTAGAGGTCTTTAACAACCTTATAATGATTGGGCACAGGCGATTTCATCTTTCCCCACAACTCATCAAACACTATCCTTGCTTTCATCGAGGGCTACAGGTCTGGAGTCTGGGCTCACAGGGGTCGTTCCTGCTTTGGCCGTGAGGAGGGTGCAGCGCAACATGCTACTGCGATCGATTGGAGCCTACCGCACATCCCCAGGGGGAGCATTGCTGATTTTCATGAGGCTGTACCCCCTAGACGTTACAATCAGAGAGCAGGCTGCGTGCTATTGGGCAAAAAGGGGACAAGTTGAAAAGATGGAGGGCATTTTGGGGGTGCGAGTGGGGGACAAACCGTCGATCCGTCGATTAGAAGAAGGGGGAAGAATTATGGCAGTACTTCTGAGATAGGGACGAGACAGGCAGAAGAACCTACCAGTTACTTCCAAACATCAGGGAATGTCTTCAAATTAAACGTTTTCAACCTAGTAAGGGACTACTGCACTTCCTCATTGGGCGTTGTCCGTATCCGGCATATCTCTGCCGGTTTGGGAAAAGGGCAATTCCTTTGTGTGACTGTGGTGCCGGGATAGGTACACCGGACCACGTCGTCCACAAGTGCCCCTTGTTTGATGATGTTGCCACGGAATTAAGGAACCAACTACCCAAGACAGACATTTCACTTTATCAGGAATCCGGTCACCTTTAACATCATTGACAGACTTGCCAGCGAGGTATCCACCAACGTCCTGCATGTATACCGAAGGGAGAGAGAGAGAGTGGCGAGCAATGAATCAACATCCCACAGCCATCCCACATCGACGGCACGCGGACTGGCCGACCGCCGTGACGATTGGAATCCGCCACGTCCTGGATTATGGGGATGGTGTGAACTTACCAAAATTAGACACTGCACACTGTTTATGACCCTAGTAGTTAGGATTCATTGGTAGAATATAGTTTTTCTGGATAATTTAGAAAGACCTGCAGCGATTTCCAGTTAAGGCCAGCCCAGTGTCAGGGGTACGCCCACTGGGATTAGCTCAGTGGGCACGGCCAAGAAAGAGGTTTGTATTTTGCTGGCACACTTTTAACGCTGCAGGACGTAGCTTGGTAGAGTAGTAGGTTGAATAGTAGGCTTTCCCATACAGTAGCTAGCTCTCCATCCTGTAGTTAATATTTAGTAGATAAAAGAATAGTAAATGCTGATTGGTAATCAGTACATTGTATGTACTTAGGACCCACTAATGTTTTAGTTGGTGGGTTATTATGTATAATAATTGTTTTTGTGAATAAAGATTTTTAAAAAAGGCTCACACAGCCTTAGACCCCAAATCTGTGGTACGGAGAAACCCCCTATATTGTCATTTTAAACCATAACTGTATTAAGTTTTCTTTGCTATTCTGGAAGGTTATAACATAACCTTTCAGTTTTCAGTTTCTGTCTCCTCTCAGTTCACTTATCATTACATTTTTTTCCTTGTTGATAGCTCTAATTCTGAAGAAAATGCGTGCCCTTGTGAAACATTCCAGGAAAGATCAGAGAAAAGGTAACGCCTTATATGATAGGCAACGTAATTTCGCATACTATGGAATATCTTAAAGTGACCAGTTAGTATGCTGTCCCTCCATAAACAGTTGTTGATACAGAAAGAGTCCTGAATCACTTTTTGAACATATTTTAATTTCCGTAACTCAGTGCTATATCCTGTATTCTTTTGTCTGAAGATCCTTTGTTTCTATTTTCATAATTTCTATTTACTTGCGCAGGCACGCATTGACAGTCACATAGCAGTGGGTTTTCGTCGTTAACGTTTTGTCTAGTAGCAATTTCTTCCATAGTCGTTAATTTACTTCTATTTTCCTGGAAAATATTTTCTAATTCCTTGCGATAGCTCCATTTTCGTGCCCGAATATTTCTCTCATTATTAGGCTCATTACTACGGCCTGAATCAGCAGTGGATGGATTTAGAATTGGAACAGCATCACTCTACCTGCATTTAGAACGAGTAGTCAACAGTTCTTTTCAAATCTCTTCCGTAATCGCAACCCACAAGAGCATTTTCAACTGGAAGCGAATCTGCAAGTCTCAAACACTTGTCTATTTTCTTTTTGTCTCACCGCTTCTAGGGCTCGTAGCAAATCATTATTTTTCACTTAAGAACTTTCTCTAAAAATCCCTCAACATGCCGATAATTACGCCGTAACTCTGTATTCAATCACCAGTCAGTAATAAAAATTCACATTGACGCAAGCAACCTTGTTTTCGCTCGGAAACGCAATTACAACATAGTGGCAGTCCCGGGCTGCTAGGCGCTGTCCGGGCTCGCTACTGTGGACACCCCTCGTGATCCCTGCCGTGCCTTCTAGTATCCACGCACACACCCTACTGACAGCGAAATCTTGAAAGGTCATTTTTATTCGCCATTTCACCTACATATTACCCAAGACATTTTGGCAACTTCGGAACCCTTGAAAAGAACACGAAGCTGTGGGAATATCAGCACCTACTTTGTTGCCACATCTACCCACCATTTCCTTTCAATTCATAAATGAAACCTGAGTCTGACCCACACATTTGGTTAAAAATAATCTCATTTACTCCTACTAATAAGATTATAGCAACAATGTAACAGTCGAGCCCCTGAATGGAATTTACACATTTCTAGAAAACTTGTGAACAGACATAAATGAAAAATTCTGCACTAAATGTTGATGCTTCTGCAGCTCGTTCCGAATTTTCTGCCTGAATGTTCAGCAGAGTTAAATTGTCAACTTCAAAGCCATTCGTGAACCATACTGACAGACCTATTTAGTGTCCCTTTTTAATGTCTTTCAGAAGTCTTTATTCTCATTTTTTAATCAAAATTAAATGCGCTGCCGAATCACTTGTAAAAACAGTACTGCAGTGTCAAATATCTACAGCCGACTTGATCCGTCTACATGTCACCATACCAAGTCATGGTTCATACATAGGGAAGGGAGGGCTCTAGAGGCGCTGTGCATCCAGCTTCCCAAGCCAGACAACCCCGACAGAAAATCAAGCAAGAGGCGGCAGCCCCATCACGTGCGCAGGTTGTGTGTCTTTGGCAATGTGGAATGTTAGACGACTAACCAACACAGAAAACGAGTTAAACTAAGTACGCAAGGAGAGGGAAGTATACACTGTAACAGAAACTAGGAAAAACCAAGAGAAACAAAAGATGTGACGGACTACACGATAGCTTACAGTGGGTTCCCACAAAGAAAACGAGCTAGTGCTGGAGTGTCAATTTCAGTCAATGATAAATGGAGAGGGCAGGTTCGTCAATTCAACCTTATGAATAATGACCCATTTCAAATTCCAAGAGATTATCTAAAAGCTGTCTACAGCCCAGAGGAGGAAAGGATGATCCTCAGAAAGTGAATAAAAATCAACACGACAGACCGTGTTGTCATCGCTGGTGATTGTAATGCAGAGCTGGAAATCTACCTACACCAGTAATATCAGGCTTATTTGGAGGAAAGATCCTTGATAATAATGGAAATGAACTACGCACAGTTGTCTCCAACAATTTTAAAATTACTACCACATTTTGCAGACAAAGACAGTAACAAGTTTACGTGGAGTGCACGAAGATTAATGTCTGTGATTGAGTACACACTGATTAATGATAAAATGAATAATCTGATGTAAGATATATTTGTTTGTAGAGGACGAGACATAGGTAGTGACCACTTCCCTCTACGCTGTAAGATAAGGCTACTGCCAAAATGAAAGGAGACAAACTCCTAAAGAAACCACACCACGAGTTGTTCAAAATATATCTTCTGTCGGAATACAGTATTAGGAAACTTCATCAGTACTGACTCCAAGGAAAGCTTGTTTTATTACCAGTCAATAAAGACATCAATATAGAATTGAATATCAAAACCGGCATAATTGAAGCCCTACAAGCACTTGGTAGAAGGAAGAAAACAGATGGGGAAAATAATTTGGAACACAGAAATTAAAGAAGTGATTAAAGAACAATACGTAGCTTGTCGAAGTTTCTACAGATGAAAACGTCAGAAAGTTTGCAGACGTACGGAATAAAGCGGAATGCTGCCCAACAATTACTGTGCAAATCTCACCAACAGCCTACTACATTCATAAGCGTCTTAGAACACGATGTACATGGCAGACAGCAATGTGCATACGAGGTCATGAAAGCGCTCAACAAGAAAGAAAAAGACGCTGCCTTACTAAACATTATAAGCAATGGATAAATTACACTGAATGCTGAAAATGACACTCGAGAAAGTATGAACAATGAATCAGTAGCGCAATTACTACGGACGAACTACAATACGCTTTGAAAGGCATGAAATACAGGAAAAAAAAGAATAGATGGAATACATGCAGAGCTAATTAAATATGGAGGGTTACCACTAAATAAGACTTTACAATTAACAAATGAATGTTGGTCGAAATGTAAGATCCCCAGACCATTGGTACATAGCAGAAGTGATCTCTCTCCAGGAAAGGGAAACACAGTGATTGTAGGAGCTATCGCGGCGTAAGTCTTCCAAACACTGGCTACATACTATATAGATAGAACAATAATGACATGCAGAATATTACAGAAACTATTATTTCTGAGGAACATAATGGTTTTAGGTCGTTTATGCACAGTCATTGTGGTTGTAATTAAAAACATGATAGGAAAAAGACAGAGTTTAATGTACAAACCCATATGGCCTTACCGATCTTCACAAGGCTTTTGGACGCGTGAGCCGTGAGAGCCTATGGAAGATTATGTCCAAATATTGATATACGTACTACCTAACTGAGGTAGTGAAAAGTCTTTACAATAGCACATGCAATGCAGTAAACACAGGTAGGAATCGATTAGATGAAATAATTATTAACCAACGGGTTAGATAAGGATGTGGACTGTCACCTATCCTTTTTAATGCTACAATGACATTACCTCAAATGCAAATGTAAAGTAAACAAAGGAATTAACATAACGAATGAGCAATATCTGAATGTATTTCAGACTGACCTCCAAAGATCAGTGTACCAGCTAACAAAGATCAATATATCAGCAGAACGGAAGTACATCTTTAGAATTTCTAGTAACAAAACAAAAATAATGGCATTCTGAGGAAAATCTCCAGTCAGGTCAAAAATTGTTTTGGATAATTGAGTTTTAGAACAAGTGTCTCAACTCTTATTTAGGATCCGCTGGAAGTTTTGATTTGGACCCTGATATTGAAAATTAAATACAGAAATTTCAAGCTCTCTGTGGCACCGCTAGCAGAACACTGGCTTATAAAGCACAAAAACAAACAGTCGTGATATTCTATAAAGTAACGGCTGTTCCGGTGTTATCTTACACAATCGAAAGTTTGTTTACCACAAGAAAATAAAATTCAAACAGAAGAAATGGGGTTCCTGAGAAAGACAAAGAGCTGCACAAGAAGATATGATTGAAAACGAAGAATTAGAAGAGAAATATTTCCATCATGAATGAAAAAGTTAAAAGAAATATCGTGAAGATTGGGAGCAAACACCTCATTATAATTCCAGGTCACAGAATTCCTCATACGATTGAGGACTACAAGCAGAAATGGGAGATATTGGAAGGCCTGGATAAAGATGGGTATGAGTTTGTTTCAAAGGTCGTAACAGGCAACAGCCTCATCCTTTAAAGGACGATGATAGTGTGTGTAGGTGGCTTGTGGGATTTGTTTGCTTAAAACAGCTCGAATACGTCCATAAAAATCACTCGTAGGTGCAGCTCCGTCATGTGATTGTGCAACAGAAATTTAAATTACGGTTGGTAGTTTTTTCTTAATGTAGACTACCAAGTTTTTACAGGTTCGAAGACTAGGGACGTTTCGTATACGTTACCACCCAAATAGCACCGAATGACTATATTTTCTCAGTTTTCGAAAACCCTTTTGACTCTTCAAACATTAGAACAAAATACTGGGCTTCTTTCACTTCATGTGAGGCATTCCACCATATTGCTAAGGTTATAAGGATATTATTTGGTTTACCGTGAGGTGTTCATTTTTCCCGTTTAGGTTCACGTTTTTCCTAAGACAGATCCTTCCTTCAAAGTTCCAATGAAGGGAAAAAATTTCTGATTTGCACTATCTTTCTACTCACTATGAACTCTTCGTACAAGTCCCTTGAGAGCTGTGTATCGAAGTAAATCGGCAGTCTCTTCCATCCCCCCTCCGTTTTCTTGAACGTCTAGAACGTATCTTTGATCCACTAGAGCAGCAACCGTTACATTCACTCCAACCTATTACTTGCAATTTATAGAACACGAGAGCGTATAATCCCTGAACTACAATTGCAAACCTTGTGCTTAAAGTAACAGGATGTAAACATGTACCAGTATAGTTTTAATGTTCATTGCACAGCACTGTTTACGGGATTACCAATAGGTTGCGATCCCACATGTCTGCTTTGACTCATGATATGAAAATACCGGCCATCTGGGTTTCAAGCATAAAGAATATGTCCCTCATAGTGCCACTCATTGCATCCGCGAACAAACTTAACATGCGTAATAATCACTACTAAAAACTCAAATTAACGGGCCAACCACGAGAAGTAGAAATTCTTGCCAAACACTAACAAGAAAACAACCTTAAATTAATGGAAAGAATCGTTCGTTATTGGTCGAAACAGCTGCTGGAAACTTATCACAGACAACTTCTCCCACTGCAGGAAGCAATGACCTACTCGTAAATTTCCTTATCACAGACAACGAAATTTATATGAATTACCTGTCCTCTTCCTGACAATTCTGAAAACGTATTATGCAACGTTTGGTGGGTTTCTAAACTTATCTTCTCACACCCTTCACCCAGAGATTTTCGAGTTGGATGGATACGAAATATGAAGTCAGATGACTGAAGGAAATCCTCTAATGCGAAAGTAAACAGCGCAGCCACTGCAGATTAAAAAATCAACCATGTATAGAGTCGAAACAGGCAAAATAATAATGTAAAAAGTCTGTTTTTGATGTTATTGTAAAACAAATAATCGCAATGAGCATGCTATTATACAAATTGTATCAGAGGGAAGTTTTAATGAGAGAGATATATATAAATATAGGGGACTTTCATTTCACATGCATAACATGTTAATAAGAACATCAAATAAAATATGAACACCGTCATTTTCTTAAAACTTAACATCCCAGCAAAATACAATTTACAAAAAATATCAGAGTTCACTTACCATGGCTGTTATCTTGATGGCACTCTCCTCCCAAAGCAAAAACACTCTCGTCAGCACCACTCTCACCCTCGTCAGCACCACTCTCACCCTCGTCAGCACCACTCTCACCCTCGTCAGCACCACTCTCACCCTCGTCAGCACCACTCTCACCCTCGTCAGCACCACTCTCACCCTCGTCAGCACCACTCTCACCCTCGTCAGCACCACTCTCACCCTCGTCAGCACCACTCTCACCCTCGTCAGCACCACTCTCACCCTCGTCAGCACCACTCTCACCCTCGTCAGCACCACTCTCACCCTCGTCAGCACCACTCTCACCCTCGTCAGCACCACTCTCACCCTCGTCAGCACCACTCTCACCCTCGTCAGCACCACTCTCACCCTCGTCAGCACCACTCTCACCCTCGTCAGCACCACTCTCACCCTCGTCAGCACCACTCTCACCCTCGTCAGCACCACTCTCACCCTCGTCAGCACCACTCTCACCCTCCTCAGCACCACTCTCACTCTCCTCAGCACCACTCTCACTCCCCTCGAAACAAAACAACTCCCCTCGAAACAAAACAACTCCCCTCGAAACAAAACAACTCCCCTCGAAACAAAACAACTCCCCTCGAAACAAAACAACTCCCCTCGAAACAAAACAACTCCCCTCGAAACAAAACAACTCCCCTCGAAACAAAACAACTCCCCTCGAAACAAAACAACTCCCCTCGAAACAAAACAACTCCCCTCGAAACAAAACAACTCCCCTCGAAACAAAACAACTCCCCTCGAAACAAAACAACTCCCCTCGAAACAAAACAACTCCCCTCGAAACAAAACAACTCCCCTCGAAACAAAACAACTCTCCTCCCAAAGCAACAACAAAACTCCACTCCAAACAGCAACAACAACAAAACAACTCCTGCCAACTCCGTGCTCAATACTCGATGTGATCAAATCTAACCACGTAAGACGAATAACCCTCAGCTGTTCGTATCATCCGTTGCAGCCGTCAGGCAGGTCACATGACTCGATAGCAGCGCCTCTCGTGGCACACCACCAACCGTCCGTCTGGCAAATTGGCTGTGTGTCGGCGTTTTGACTGACCGACCGACGAATTTTTATTGTCGGGTTGTCGGGCGCGTCCGACCAGTCGACAACTGACCCAAGAAATTGTGTCGTGTGTATCGCGATCGTGACAAACGCATGACTAAAACACCAGTTCTGACACAGCTCTCAGAATTAAATACTGTTGTAATATACATTTCTACGTCCGAGGCGGACGAAACTTTAAGGACAGAGTTTTTAGAGAAATTCAAAGACTGTACATCTTTTCGCGACACATAGTGTGAGGAGTATAACAATAGAGGTGCAAGAAATGAAGCACTTATTTCATTTTTTAACGAATCCATAATGGTTTCTCTATGTGCAACACGAGATTAAGTCTGTTGATCTTCTTTATTTATGTTTTTAGATTTTAATTTCCCTGTAGACCAAATGTGGCATCTTTAATTTTTATTTATTTATTTATTGCAATTCTAACGCTGAGCGAGTTGTTGCAGTGGTTAGCACACTGGACTCGCATTCGGAAGGACGACGGTTCAATCCCGCGTCCGGCCATCCTGATTTAGGTTTTCCGTGATTTCCCTAAATCGCTCCAGGCATATTCCGGGATGGTTCCTTTGAAAGGGCACGGCCGACTTCGGCCGACTTCCTTCCCCGTCCTTCCTTAATCCGATGAGATCGATGACCTCGCTGTTTGGTCTCTTCCCTCAAACAACCCAACCGTACAATTCTAACAGTCGCTAAATGTTTCATTTCTTACGTATCCATTGTATTTACTAGATGATGCGCGCCACCGTCATGTGTAGTCTTTCTTGTTCCAATATGATATGAGTTTCTGAAATTTGCAGATCATCTTTTGTATAGCATCCGTAAATAAATTAATAACGTTTTGTTTTATTTATTTTATCATGATTTATTACCTCTGTCAACTATAGATCACGTTGCACGTTTCAGGAATAATTTTAGGTAATAATTGCAGCGGTATGACAGTACTGAATCTTAGGTCTGCCGCCAGTGACGAGAAATCGTAATGCAACTAACAGTCTCTCCTCGGAGTTTAGCACCTCTCTCAGGACTGCATTATTTCTCCTTTAAGTCCAGCAGCCCCGAAATGCATGATTCACCCCTTCTTAAATAATCAGGAAAATTATAAGCTCCCAGCCTGAACATGGGTGAATTTCTTCCCTTGCGTTGGCCACTTCTTTGCCCACAGCTTTCTCTCTGTTTTTTCCCTTCTCATCTTTAAAACAGCCAAAGCAAACCGCGTTATTATTTTTCTGAAAAACCAGGCGAGATCTCGTAGAACAAAAACGGAATTAACTGAAGATAAAACAAACAACAGGGCGGCACTATAATCGCCGAGTACAGTCGGTTCGGACGTGTGTAGGCTGCGACCAATTTGGTCATTCTGTCATCCGATAAATTTGTGTGTGTGTAGGAGCCTTGTATACGCAAATACTGTTCATTGAGACCTTAAACCGATGACAAATCCGTATTTTCTGCTTCTCGACGCTGAGCTGCCTCTGTTTCCTTTGCCTGGTCTTTGATGATAGCCAGCGCAGCTGGATAGATGTTTTCGCTCTGGCGCAAATTTTAATTACTTCCGGATGAAAAATGGACAATTGTTCCCAAAGTATGGAGCACAGGTTCTTAGTGACACCAATTTCCGTGGAGAAATTGTGGTTCCATAGATCTGGACAAAAAAAATTTCGTAGCTGGGAGGTGGAGGTTAGAGTTTAACGTGCTGTCGACAGCGAAGCCATTAGAGACGGAGCACAAGCTCGGACTGTTGAAGGGTGGACTAGGAAGTCGGCCGTGCCCTTTCACAGGAACCATCCCGACATTTGCAGTAAGAAATTTAGGGAAATCACGGAAATCCCATACCTAAATGACCGGACGCAGGTTTGCACTGTAAACCTGCCGAATGCTAGTCCAGTGTGCTAACCACTGCGTTACCTCACTCGATAATTTCATAGTAGTTTGAAGGAGCGATTCTGAGGTTACAAGCAAACCTCCGCGAGAAATCGTGGTCAGCCACTCAACCGAACTTTCCTCAAGCATTGCCAGTAACTCCCCTTAGTGTGTCGCCAGTGATCTGTCGTAATGTTGCTTCGGTATACTACATATAGTATTGAAATCTTTCAACGCTGAAGTCGGAAGCCTGTTATGAGACATCGGAATCTGCTATTGCGAAATTTATATTTTCGAGCTCTTTCTCTCATTCAGTTACTATCAGTGTCTCACTGTCAGTAAAGGACCCTACCCTACACATGCGCCGGTTTACCGACCGACCGATAAATTGTGCGCGTGTAGCTTGTTGACCGACCGACCGACTAACAGTACGCCTGTAGGCTTGTTGGTCTGAAGAGAGATTTTTCTTTGCGGTGGGTTGGTTGGCTAAGACTAGCAGACAGCCGCACCTGCCTGCCCGCGACCCCATTCGCCGTGCAAATCGTGTAGTCTGTCGTGCAAGCCGCCCCACAACAGTTCCTTTTCAGTCACCACGCGCGGGGTTCAGTGCACTCCGAATGTGGCTAACACTGCAGTGTGCGAGGCAGACGAAATTTGTATGAGAGAGTTCCTGGAAAGTTTTCGAGTCTTCAGACGTCTGTGGGACATGCCGTGCGAGCAGTATAGCAATAGAGGGTAAGAAGTGAAGTGCTTCTTTCATTTTTAACGAATCTATAGTAGTTTCATGTGGCAAACAGAGAAATTAAAATGCACATTTTTGTGAATAACTGTTAATCATCTGTCTGTTTCTCGATTTTATTTCCTATACTCATCGGAAAGGAAGTCTGATAATCTTAAATACAGACAGATTGGATTTTTATTTAATTTCCGATACGTAGCGAAAATAAAAACTAAAAGCCGAATTACAGACACATTTGGTTCATTATTAGAAGTGTTACAAAAATTCAACCTATCGTCACCCCTCCTGCTATGAAGAGCAAAGTGAAGAGCTTTTCTCAAGTTCTAACAACTGTTAAGTGCTTCATTTCTTATGAGTATGTTGCTGAATTTATTACATAATACGCGCCGCCGCCATTTGCAGTCGTCCTTCTAATCTGAAATGAATTTCTTGAACTTACAGGGGATATTATTACATTCGAACATAAATTCATAAAGTTTACATAAATATATTTTAATTATCGTTTCGCTTCTGCTTTATCACGAGTATTTCCTCAAGCAACTATTAATCACCTTGCAGATTTCATGAATCCTTTTAGATAATTTTGGGGATTAATTGCGCTGAGTTCCGCCAGTGGCTAGAAATCGTATTAGCTATCGTATGACGACGTTCAGGAGCTCCGAAAAGCATTTTACATTCATTCTTAAATAATTCCGAAAATCCTCGGGTCTCAGCTCCGTAAGTAACAAAGCATTTGGTCCATTGCAATAGCCATTTCTTTACCCACAGCTTTATCACGGCTTTTTCTGGCCTTGTTAGTTCGAACAGCCAAGCCAAATCCCAATTATTTACTTGTGGAATACTAAGCGGTATCGCGTAGAACAGAACGTCATAACCAGCTCTAGGAGCAGGGGGGCGCTGAAATCATGTAGTCGGTCGGGACGTGTGTTGTGTAGACTGTTACGAAATTTGTCGGTCGGTCAATAAACTGTGTGTAGTAGAGCGGTTGATGTTGGGGCGGGCTAGTTTTGCATGACGGAGTAATAGAGCACAAAATGAGAGGTGTGCTGAGCACAGCCTACCTAGACAGCCTGCCCGCACCAGTGGCCGAGCGTAGAGGCCATGGCCAAGTCATACGTAATGTTAGACTCCAAAAACGTCAAACGTACCTTCACCCCTGCGCAACTACATCCACCACAGGATTCTCATTCGTGATGTATTTGTAATCATGCAGAGTGAGGAAGTATTTGCAGTAACAAGTAAAACTGAAACCAATGCGTAAACGTAGAGGAAGCGGGATAGTCCAAAAAGCGAAGTAAGGAATAAATATTTGTTGTAAACTGAAACAAATTCTACAGCATGTCACGCGTAAACTGATCGTTTGTGTTTCCAGTTGCGAACACTCATTTAAAGAAATACAGTTGTATGAAATCCCCCACTATCTCCTTCAGGAATTTAGGTTGTAATAAAAAACAGCGAAGTTTGTTGCAATGTGTGCTAAAAAGGTGACACGTTTTAGAGGTGAGAGGTGTTTCTGATGACAGTTCCAAAGAAATAGGCTAAGAATTAATTCATCTAGGTGCAAATTATCGAGAAGTCGGCGTTTCAGATGTTACGTCAAATATTTCTACTGTAAGTATGCATGTCAAAGAAGAGGCTTCTTGCAGTCCGAAACCGTATTATAATCTTCTGTTATAAAATTATTAATACAAAATTCTCTACGACGGTTGATATATGTGGACTGATTCGTATAAAAGGCGCATTATTCGACACAGCACATAAGCACATATTGGTCTCTTGTGAATAACATTCGATTTATAACCGAATTCCCAGACGTTAAGCTGACAGGAGTAAATACAGGGTGTATACGAGGATGAGAAAAAAAATTCCAGGATTTCTCGGTGAAAATTAGACTTTCTCCTGGGTGAAAATACACTTTTTCCTTGTTAAGTGACAGGGTACTTTTCCTCGAACCTGTAAAATTTATCAATCCTTTGAATGGTTATGGCTTTATACACCAGCGTAGTACTTCTCGGCCCTTTAGAAAGCCACATTCAGTAAAAAAAATACATGAATTTGGAAACGTGTACGCTACATATTTTCGTATTACGGAAGTGTACATTTAAATTCCACCAAACGCCGCATGTCACTTTCTGAAGCATTGAAATAAAGATTACAATGCGCTTTTGTAACCAGTCATAGCTCATGTCACGTGATCTCGCCAGGCGATGACAGCGGATATTCGAGCATATGACACGTGATAGCAATACCACTGTTCAGTAGTGGGTTCACAGATAGGAAACGTTAATAATGGTTCAAATTAATATACATCTTGTTACTACAAAAAAAGCAAAGTTTTCACATATAATCTTGGTCTCTAAGATTAATAAGCTGCAAGAGAAGCTAAGCTTTCACATACCATATTGATTTTTGCGCGTTACACTTACACACTTCCCACAAAGGACATGACTGATCTTCTGAGCTCGAAATTTTTCTAAATGTTCGTACCAGACTTGATTTTTAAATGAGTCAAACGCTCTGTGATTTAAGGAGTTCATCGTAAATTCTCGCACATAGTACAACTTACATAAAAGGAAATTTACTTTGAAAGTAACGATTTTCAAACAACCATTCGCAATATTTTCCCGCGACCTGTTATAAATAGGTTCGCCTCAGTAGTTGCCAGAGCGCCAGATAACAGGCGTCACCGCGCTTGCGCAGCTACTAGGATTCTGGAAGCTCGTATGTTCGTAGGTGTAAGACATTAAACGATCTTACATTGTCATAAAAGAAAAAGACATCAGAGTATACTCAAAGTGCATCGGAATTTCGTGAACCACACTAAAACGCGTAATTCGGCTTGATGTGGACATTCCTATGTCCAGATTCGGATGTAAATTTTCTTGGAGTACCAGTAATGTATTATTTCATCTTTGGTTCTTCATTATGACATAATTTCATACGTGCTAGAAGATGAAAACATGCACTTTCGAAATGCAGCAAACCGTTGAAACCAGCCAGTAGTGTGGAATTAAACACTTCGTTTCAAATAAATTGACTGCCTCAGTGGAAAAGATTAATGAAAGCCAAATCTCTTCGACAAATATAACTTCATTGTTCTGTAAGGCTATTAATGCTTGACTGTCAGAAAGATGGAAATAAAATAAAATCTGAAACTAATAACATAATTTAGCCTTCCGTACTCCTGTCAATGTATTTTAATTCACTTGATAGCTCTCAGCCACAGAAATCCGTTTTGTTTTCACTTGACGTGAGAGCAATAAACGAAGAGAAAACAGCAAAATCACTGAACGTAAACGTCGGTCGTGTGAAGATTATCACCTTTCCCACTATAACTGAGACTGCTTTGCGCATCAGAAAAAAACTCGCAATCAATATTGGATGGGATAATTTGTAACCGGGAGAACAAGAACTCTTCAGAAAATTTGCATTATTTATTGCCTATAGCTAATAACTCGTTTTTTTGTGTGATATAAAATTAAATATAGGATACATGAAACCAGTAGAAGAGACAAGCAAGACAGTACATTTCGTCAGACATTAAACCTAGCATTTTTACTCTCTAACTTTGTTACAGATTTACATGACGTGCTTTCCTTTCTGGGAAAGAATCTATTACCTCATCAAAGATCGTCAAATGTTTTGCTACATGAAAAAAGAAATTATTTGGCTAATACTGAAAAAGCCGTTAGTACATACAATACCCAAGACTTGGTGATTTCTCAATCTGATAACGTGTTTTTGTCACTGTCTGCTAGATAAAACAAAATAAGCCTGTCTAATATTGTAGCTATCTTAACAAACACCAAATAAACGAGACAGTTTTGGCACAAATGGTCATTTTTATAACACGAGAAAATATAATTCACGAAGTACCAATATCAAATGCTTATCAAGCCTACTACAAGCAAAAAGCTTCATGTTCGGAAGTAGTTTCACATTTCATTCATATGCTCCAGCTTCCCAAGCATGAGATCGAAAGTAGTAGTACGAAATTTTTGTATAAAATTGGAATCGTCGCTGCTCGGGAGTAACCGAGCGGTCTATGGGCGCTGCAATCGTGGACTGTGTGGCTGGCCCCGGCGGAGGTTAGTCCTCCTTCGTGTGTGTGTGTGTGTGTGTGTGTGTGTGTGTGTGTGTGTGTGTGTGTGTGTGTGTGTGTCCTTAGGCTAAATTTGGGTTAAGTAGTGTGTAAGCTTAGGGACTGATGACCTTAGCAGTTAAGTTCCATAAGATTTCACACATACTTCAACATTTTTTTGGAATCGTCTTATTCTTACATAATTTGTGTGATGTCCCCGTTTCTGCTTCTTCGTTCTAATAAACATTCTTGTCGTGACTAATTACGTAACTTATTCTCCGGTTAGCTTCACTAACCCTGCCACAATCAACGGTTTAGTTATCCGGCGTTTATTCTCCGGTTAGGCATTATTAGGTGTTCATATATAGATGAGCGAGGTTTCTACGGCTGCTGCCCCCTCTCTTATCCCAATCACCATCGTTCACGGTCTATCCAGTCTCCTTCATTAAGACTTCTTGCCGCCGTTGCTTCGTTGACGTCGTCTTTCCAACATCTCGCAGGTCTACCGCGCCTTCTTCTTTGATGTGGAGTCCATTACCATACCCGTTTTGGCCATCTTGTGTCTGGAATACGCTGTAAGTGACTATACCAGAGTAGGCGCTTCCTTTCTATCTAGTCTAGGATTGTGCTTTTGACATTCATAACCTCTCTGGTCCTATCACTTGTAATATGGTCAAGTCTGGAGTATCCACAACTTCGCCTCCAGAAATCCATCTCGACAGCCATCAGGCGATCTTTCTGCCTCTGAGTTAGTTCCCACAACTCTGCACCATGTGTTGTGATACTTCCAATAATTGAGCAAGCGTACAATGATCTCTTCTCCTCGAAAGCTAACAAGCTGATTACTCTGGTCAACAACACGCAATTCTAGGTAATCCAATATCTGAACTGTTACTGGGACATATATAGTTTGTGTGGGCTTGAACTATTTTATACCCAGTGCCGACTGTAGGGATGAATCAACTTATCGTTGAGGTATGAGTTTGTGGCAATATTGCTCTCAACGTGGATTGTGCTGACTGGTAGTATACCTACAGCTTGATCCGATGCATAAAATTTACTGGCGTCCCTCACCAAAACACGATCATTTGCAAAACCTAGCAGTGGACCTATTGAATCTGTCTAAAGTCGATCGTAGCTCTCTGCCCGTATTTGATTTACGGATATTAATGTTTGCCCGCAGTTCAATACCTTTTCCTGACTGTTTTAACACTTCGTTTAAATCATCAATATCGTAGGCACCAAGTTGTATTTGTAGACTCTCCTTCCGACCGTCAATTTCCAGATGCTCTTCGTGAAATTTGGAATGCTGTTATACGCCTCCAGACCAATCAGAGCAATACGCCAGTCCCCTGCACTTAAATCGGCGGAAAGTAATCTGCACGTAATGCTGATACTCGCTCTTTTAAAGTCAGTGTGTATGACATAGCATCTAAACCTCAAATGATGGGCGTGCGTTCAGTTATGGCTGTTTCATATGCGTGGATGTTCGCACACCGGCTCTGACAAGGAGAGGAGAAAGCGGGCATTCCAGACTTCTCACCGTTCAGTCTAAATATAGCGCGCATTCCAGAAGTTCGCTGATACAGGCGAAGGCTAATTTGCCATGGCTGTGATGAGGAACATAATGCAGAGATGCCCGCACAGGTATGTGTTAAAGTCCTGACATCGCCGTAGATTGTAGAAAACACGACTTTTGCTGGTGAAGTAGCGCTGTGAATCTTCAGGCGGCTGTAAATCCCCAAATGAATCGAAATATTGTACTGTATTCGCACTTTCCTTAACATACGCCACCCAATGGATTCCTGGACCCCCAGCAACATCTAAATTTACAATTCCGCACTCATTAGTCCGCCACATAGTCTCCGGTAATGTATCCCGCATAAAGACGCCACGGAATCCAGGAATGTGATGTTTCTCTTTAACAATATTAATAATATCTTTATTCGTGAGTGCTCGATCAGGTAGGATAACTAACGAACTTTTTTTATTTATGAAGAGACCTAGTCCTTTTCTGTATGGTTTAAAGTAGAGACCCTTTCCGATAGCTGCTGCTTCCGTGGCCCGATTATGTCTTCTGGCTTCCTCTAGATGCCTGTGCATTTTTGACGCTCTGGCTACAGCTGCAGCCCCACCTGTGAGTGAACCTACCGCCGACAGAGCTGCAAGGGCTGGAACGAGGAACGGAATAATTCCACCTGATGTGTTTGGTAGTGGTAGGACTCTAGGTGGTTTAATTGCAGTCTTCTTCGACTCCCCCCCCCGGCCCCCCCCCCCGGCCCCCCCCCCCGCCCCCCCCCCCCGCCCTTCAACACACGTTTAGCTGTACACTTCGAAGTGAGAATACAGTTTTTCAAAGAACCTGGTGTGGTGTCACCGCCAGACACCACACTTGCTAGGTGGTAGCTTAAATCTGCCGCGGTCCATTTAGTACATGTCGGACCCGCGTGTCGCCACTGTGTGATCGCAGACCTAGCGCCACCACAAGGCAGGTCTCGAGATACGGATGAGCACTCGCCCCAGTTGTACGACGACATTGCTAGCGACAATACGGACGAAGCCTTCCTCTCATTTGCCGAGAGACAGTTAGAATAGCCTTCTGCTAAGTCCATGGCTACGACCTAGCAAGGCGCCATTAGCCTTACATAGATTGAGAGTTATAGTATAAATGTCTCCAGGAGAACGCTGTATTCATCCACGAATAAAGTTAAGTATAAAGCAGCTACGTACTTTTCTTGCTACCATTCAATAGTTATCCTGTTCCAGAATTCACGCCCGTCTTCGTTAGATAGCGTGCCTATCGGCCCCCTCAAAATAACACTGTGTCGGCACTTCTGTCGACACATCACCTGGTTCCTCCTTCTTCGCCCCCAAAGCTGTTCGCGCTGCATTCATAGTTAGTTTGTAATTCATAACCCCCATGTCCAATTTAATTTTTCCACGCATGGTTTTATCAACTACGAATGCAGCAATGTGTTGACATATTCAGAGATCTTTTCTTCGTCTTATTTGCTTAGCTCTATCGGCTAATATTCGGTTGGCAACGTGGCATGCTGGGAGATCTTTATTTGCAGCGAATGCGAGCTCGTGTTCAAGACAGACTTCGTCTAGTAGGTTAATACTGCTAACACCGCGTGCCAGGCGTTTCTGAAGCTTTGTCTCAGGCCCACAGAAGTTGTACCCCGGAATGTGCAATTCAAAAGGCAATTTTTCAAAAATACCACCTCCACCTCTTATGGTGTGCTGCCTATCATGCATGATACGCTACTGAGGAGACAGAGGTCTACGCTTCCTGTTATACACTAACTCGTCAGCGTCAATCCAACTATTTTCTGATGATGGAAATACTAACAATTTAACTAGCGCTCTATTCCCGCGACGTCTTATCACGCGTTCGATGAGAAATACATCTGCTGCAGAACTCTACTGCAATTCTTCTGTGTAAAAGCATCCAGCAATTTCTTCACCCTTGCCATCCTTTAGGATATATGTCCTAGGGTTCGTTCTGTGCACTTTGGATACTGTGAATATCTCCGCTGACCAGTTTGGTAAGTAAGATTTCTCGAACGCTGTCTTGTATTTTGAAATATGTACTAAGTCGCCTACATTGAACCTCTGTTTGCGCGGGTCCAGCATTTAATGTGGAAATATACTTCGTCCATGAGTGAATTATAGCGAACATCGGTCGGTCTCATTTTTATTGTACTATGTTTGGTTCGATAATACCGCGCAATTATTTGTGGGATGATATCTAGCCACTTGTAAGAACCGCGAAGATTAAACGGTATTCACATTTGAGCTTTCACCATTCTGTTCAAACTGTCCACGAAGCTAGCTTTCAGGTGGGTAAACGTCGAGTAGTCGTGTATCCCGTACCGCTCCATCACAGTCTTGAAATGTTCATAGTAAAACTCACCACCATGATCGGTTTGAAGATTGTCTGGGCATCGATTCGATCCTGTCTGCAGCAAACGCTCAAACACTACAGCAACATCTATACCGGTTTTAGTTTTGACAGGTAATGCCCATGCGAATTTAGAGTATATATCAATAACCATTAAAATGTATTTGAATCCATTATTCTCGTGTGAATATTGACTCATATATACAAGATTGGCCTGCTACAAGTCATCCAGCCGCTTAATCATGACATGCCTCGGAGCATATGTTTTGCGTGGTGGCTTGTGCAATTCTCGAACTACCGTCTTCATACTTATTAAATAATACCTCTCTCTCAAAGCTCAGAGATTATCGAAACAACCTCATTCGAATGAGCTGTACTGCCTGCAGCAGCCGAAGCCATCAACAGTCGAAGCCTATTAGTTCATCCGGCTCATCGTAATATATATACTGTGGGAGTTGATTGCTCACGCCTTTATGCTGAAAGTCTACACCCTCACCAATGCTTTTAGGATGCTCATTCACTAAAGGTTGTATAATGGCTCTGTATTTAGTTTTGCAGGTTTCTCAGTGTTCTGTCAGGAATTTAATACAGCTCAGTCAATTGCAGTATTTCACCATACACTTTGCGATTATTGGTAGAGTATTTTAAGTTTTTTGAGGGCCTTAGGAACATTAGATTCATTAAGCCAGGTGTTCTTCTAAACTCTGTATCCCCGAGGCGTGTCGTGCTATCGGATAAACTTAGTTTGAGAGCCTAGCATGTATGGTCTCTCCCTGCTGACACCGAATGTTCTATCTTACCCGCCCAATACTGGTTGGTGAATTCTGCGATTGAATCATTATCACGCGAAGCCATCTTACTGATAGATTCGGTAACAGGTTTAAAAGTTTCTCTTAATGTTTGCTCGCAACCCATATGCCCCAATTTCTCTGGAACTGCTTTGTGTGCCTGAATGACTTAATGCTTTGTCGACATCTCGGAGCATACTAATCAGAGCTGTGCATATCACGTGGTTTTATATATGCTTTGTCGTTCTTCTTCTTCCCTACACCACCTCCTTCAATAACAACCACCTCAGCTTCTATCTTCACTCCAATTGCGCTAAATCTATTCTCTAGCCAATTTTGGTTAAGTGCAAGAAGTTTAGGAGTGTCCTTTAATTCCCTTACAAGCTTACCGAGTCTTGCCTCAAGATTCGTAAATTTCATATCGGTATACATGTGAGCATTCTATGCACACCTAACCTCTCAGATTGAGCGTCCGCCAAGCGTGCGAATTTGTCCATGGTGTAGTGTCTACTGACGCACTCAGCTATTTTGTACATTTATATATGGAGAAACTGTGGTGTCACCGCCAGACACCACACTTGCTAGGTGGTAGCTTTAAAGCGGCCGCAGTCCATTAGTACATGTCGGACCCGCGTGTCGCCACTGTCAGTACTTGCAGACCTAGCGCCACCACATGGCAGGTCTAGAAAGATGGACTA
Source organism: Schistocerca americana (assembly GCF_021461395.2). Lineage (NCBI taxonomy): Eukaryota > Metazoa > Arthropoda > Insecta > Orthoptera > Acrididae > Schistocerca > Schistocerca americana. Next base: position 11,382,772 of record NW_025725481.1, on the reverse strand, counting down.
GCACTCGCCCCAGTTGTACGACGACTTTGCTAGCGACTACACTGACGAAGCCTTTCTCTCATTTGCCGAGAGACAGTTAGAATAGCCTTCAGCTCAGTCAATGACTACGACCTAGCAAGGCGCCATTAGCCTTACAGTGATTTTAATCAAAGTCTCATTTGTATCGTCAAGAGCGATGTCCCCCCCTGCGGGTCCGGGGATTAGAATAGGCCCGAGGTATTCCTGCCTGTCGTAAGAGGCGACTAAAAAGAGTCCATCCTCCTCACGGAGGTAGTTAGCACCTGCGTCCGGAGACGGACGGTTCCGTGACCTATAAGTGTGGTCTTTTTGGTTTTTCACTTCTTGTTTCTTCCTTCCTTTGGTTGCTTCCTTTCTTTGCTCTTCTCCACCTCACTGTCTTCCTTACTCTTTCCCTTGACTTCTTCTCCTTGCATCCTCATTGCCTTCTTCTCCTTGCCTTCTCACTGCCTCCTTCTCCTTGCCTTCTTCTCCTTGCCTTTTCTGGTCTCCGCCTCGGCGTTTGAGACAGTCTGTCCTCCTTCTCCCTCTCTCTTCTTTTTCCTCTTCTTCCTTCCTCCCTGTGCGTGCCTGAAGGCCGACCCACGCGTTCGCACGCGTAGCCGGTGACGGGGTAACGCGTAATTCCCCGCCCTGGGTAGACATGTAACGCACGCGCGTACCCCCTGGTAAAGGCCAGGCCTGGGGAGGGGTGATTGCCTGAGCTGATACCTTCTCACCATGCCGATTGGTCCCTCCGTCTGTTTCTCGGGAGGTGTGACCTGAGGTGTAAACATTCACCTGAGGCGGGAGTGCCCTCTGAGAGGGTCCCCACAAGGAAGGAGCGCGCCATCGGAGACGCTGGCAATCATGGGGGATTCCTCCGCAATGGATTCTACTCCATCTCTCTCGACTTTTGCCCAAAAACGGAAACGTGACCAGCCACAAAATGCTACCGCCTGCCCCACAGTTCCTCGTCGTTTCTCGATCTGAGGACGGAAAGGATTTTTCCTCTGTCAACCCTTTCGTTATCCAGAAGGGCGTAGATGCCATAGCCGGATCTGTCAAATCTTGTACCAGGTTGCGTAACGGTACCTTATTACTAGAAACTGAGAGTGCCTTTCAGGCACAAAAACTGCTTCGGGGCACACTCCTGTACATGTTCCCTGCCCGGGTGGAGGCCCACCGAACTTTGAATTCGTCTCGTGGTGTGGCCTATACTAGCTCCCTCGATGGATGGATTGACTGACGAGGAGATTCAATCTTTCCTCGCTGAGCAGGGCGTGACGGCTGTCCATAGGGTCATGAAAAAGGTCAACAATGACCTTGTACCGACCCGGACACTTTTCTTGACCTTCGATAGTGTTAAGCTGCCATCGCGCATCAAGGCGGGCTACGAGGTTATTTCTGTTCGCCCCTATGTCCCGACACTACGCGCTGCTACCAGTGTCAGCGTTTCAATCACACTCGACAGTCTTGTTCCAATGCGGCTAAATGTGTCACTTGTGGCAGGGATGCCCATGAGGGTCACTGTCCACCTCAGTCTCCTTGTTGTGTGAACTGTCAGGGTGACCATGCCGCATCCTCCCGCGACTGTCCTGTCTATAAGGAAGAACGCTGTATCCAAGAAATTCGGGTCAAAGAGAAAGTGTCCACCTCGGCTGCTCGCAAGCTATTGGCTAGTAGGAAGCCCGCGCTGCTCCCAGCAGGGAAATACAGTACTGTCCTCGCCTCTCCTCGGACTACAAGGGAGGTGGCAACCCAGACATGCGATCTGACCTTCAGCACCACGGTCGTCCGTTCGGCCAGTGCTAAGATCGCGCGGTCGACGTCTCCTCTTCCTCCCATCACCCCACAGACACAAGCCCCTTCATCAGCTTCTGTTAAGACGAACACCCCGAAGTCAGATGCACGGGCCTTCAAGAAGGAACCATCCCGTGCAGACTTCCTACGTACCTCGACCTCCCAGCCTTCGACCGGTACTTCCACCAAACGTCCTTCCAAGGAGGCTCATAGGAAGCACAGTTCTCCTTCTCCGCCCCGGCGCATTTCTTCTCCTGCGCCACCCAGCGGTTGCCGCGCCTGGCCGCACCGCTGGTAGCAGAATATCTGGCCGTTCACCGGCGGAGGAAGCTCCCCCTACCGGCCATCCTCCCAAGATGGCCGATTAACCTATAGACCCAATGGACGATGACTGTCCGCTTACTGATAGCGGCGGCAGTGCTCGCTCGAAGCCAGGCCCTCAGCGGCCTTCGAGGTGACCCCTTCTTTCATCTTCCTTTTCTTACGATGGCACTTATTCACTGGAATATTCGCAGCATTCACTCCAACCGAGAGGACTTGAAGTTGCTGCTCCGCTTGCACCGTCCGCTCGTCGTAGCCCTCCAGGAAACAAAGCTATGCCCATGCGTTCAAATTGCCTTGGCACACTACACCTCTGTGCGTTTTGACCTACCCCCTGTGGTAGGTATCCCAGCTCATGGAGGGGTTATGTTGCAGGTCCGGGATGATATTTACTACAATCCCATCACGTTGCACACCGGCCTGCAGGCAGTTGCCATCCGCATTACTCTCCCCACTTTTACGGTTTCCATTTGTACCGTTTACACTCCATCGTCTTCTGCCGTTACCAGGGCAGACATGATGAAAGTTATTGCTCAGCTACCTGCACCATTTTTGTTAACTGGAGACTTCAATGCCCACCATCCCCTTTGGGGCTCTCCAGCATCCTGCCCGAGGGGCCCGTTGTTAGCAGACCTTTTCAACCAGCTCAATCTTGTCTGCCGCAATACTGGCGCCCCTACTTTTCTTTCGGACACATCTCACACCTATTCCCATTTAGACCTCTCTATACGTACTCCCCAACTTGCACGCCGGTTTGAGTGGTATGCACTTTCTGATACGTATTCGAGCGACCACTTCCCGTGTGTTATCCATCTCCTGCAGCATACCCCCTCTCCGTGCTCCTCTAGTTGGACCATCTCCAAGGCAGACTGGGGGCTCTTCTCTTCCAGGGCGACCTTTCAGGATCAAACCTTCCCAAGCTGCGATCGTCAGGTCACACACCTCACGGAAGTCATTCTCGCTGCTGCTGAATATTCCATCCCTCACCCTACTTCTTCTCCACGTCACGTACCGGTCCCCTGGTGGTGCGCAGCATGTAGAGATGCTTTACGTGCTCGTCGACGTGCTTTACGCACCTTCAAACGCCACCCTACAGTGGCGAATTGTATCAATTATAAACGATTACGTGCTCAGTGTCGTCGTATTATTAAAGAAAGCAAGAAAGCCAGCTGGGCTGCTTTCACAAGCACCTTCAACAGTTTTACTCCTTCTGTTGTCTGGGGTAGCCTGCGCCAGCTATCTGGCACTAAGGTCCACTCACCAGTTTCTGGCTTGAAGGTCGCGAATGACGTCCTTGTGGCCCCTGAGGCTGTCTCCAATGCCTTCGGCCGCTTTTTCGCAGAGGTTTCGAGCTCCGCTCATTACCACCCTGCCTTCCTCCCCTGCAAACAGGCAGAGGAGGCTAGGCCACCTAACTTCCGCTCCTCGAATTGTGAAAGTTATAATGCCCCATTCACCATGCGGGAACTCGAAAACGCACTTGGCTGATCACAGTCCTCCGCTCCAGGGCCTGATTCTATTCATATTCAGATGCTGAAGAACCTTTCTCCTGCGGGTAAAGGTTTTCTTCTTCGTACATACAATCGCATCTGGATTGAGGGACATGTTCCCGCATGCTGGCGCGAGTCTATTGTTGTCCCGATTCCTAAGCCGGGGAAGGACAAGCACTTGCCTTCCAGTTATCGACCTCTCTCGCTTACCAGCTGTGTCTGTAAAGTGATGGAGCGAATGGTTAACTCCCGATTGGTTTGGCTGCTCGAGTCTCGACGCCTACTTACCAATGTACAATGTGGATTTCGTAGGCGCCGCTCTGCTGTTGACCATCTGGTTACCTTGTCGACCTTCATTATGAATAACTTCTTGCGGAAGCGCCCGACCGCGGAAGTGTTCTTTGATTTGGAGAAGGCTTACGACACCTGTTGGAGGGCGGGCATTCTCCGCACCATGTATACATGGGACCTTCGCGGTCGCCTCCCTCTTTTTATTCGTTCCTTTTTAATGGATCGACAGTTCAGGGTACGTGTGGGTTCTGTCCTGTCAGACACCTTTCGCCAGGAGAATGGGGTGCCACAGGGCTCAGTTTTGAGCGTCGCTCTCTTCGCCATCGCGATCATTCCTATAATGGATTGCCTCCCAGCTGATGTATCAGGCTCCCTTTTCGTGGACGATTTTACTATCTATTGCAGCGCGCAGTGTACACGTGTCCTGGAGCGCTGTCTTCAGCGTTCTCTTGACCGTCTTTACTCCTGGAGTGTCGCCAATGGCTTCCGTTTTTCTGCCGAGAAGACGGTCTGTATTAACTTATGGCGCTACAAAGAGTTTCTCCCACCGTCCTTACGACTCAGTCCTGTTGCTCTCCCAATCGTGGAGACGACCAAATTTTTAGGCCTTACATTTGACAGGAAACTTAGCTGGTCTCCACATGTCATATTTGGCCGCCCGTTGTACCCGTTCTTTAAATGTCCTCCGTGTTCTCAGTGGTATGTCGTGGGGAGCGGATCGAACCGTCCTACTTCGTCTATATCGGTCGATCGTCCGCTCCAAGCTGGATTATGGGAGCTTCGTATACTCCTCTGCACGGCCATCCATCTTACGCCGCCTCAACTCCATACAACATCGGGGTTTACGACTTGCGATCGGAGCATTTTATACTAGTCCCGTAGAGCGTCTTCATGCTGACGCTGGCGAATTGCCACTCACCTACCGGCGCGATATACTGCTTTGTCGGTATGCCTGTCGGCTACTGTCAATGCCCGACCATCCATCTTATCGTTCCTTTTTTGACGACTCTCTCGACCGTCAATACGGGTTGTATGTCTCTGCCCTGCTACCCCCTGGAGATCGCTTTCGTCGCCTCCTTCAACACCTTAATTTTTCACTCCCTGCAACCTTTCGAGTGGGCGAGAGCCACACGCCACCTTGGCTGCAGGCTCAGGTCTGCGTTCACCTTGACCTCAGCTCACTCCCAAAAGAGGTTACCACCGGTTCGGTCTACCACTCCCGTTTTTTGGAACTTCATTCGAAGTTCATCAATATGACTTTCATTTATACAGATGGCTCTAAGACCAAAGACAGAGTCGGGTGTTCTTTTATTGTCGGGGCACAAAGTTTCAAATACCGGCTCCATGGCCATTGTTCGGTCTTCACAGCTGAGCTCTTTGCCCTCTACCAGGCTGTTCTTTACATCTGCCGCCACCGACATTCTGCTTATGCCATCTGCTCCGATTCCCTGAGCGCCATGCAGAGCCTCAGTGATCCGTATCCGGTTCACCCTTTCGTGCACCGGATCCAACGCTCTCTTCGGCAGCTGGCGGACGTCGGTTCTCCGGTTAGCTTTGTGGGTCCCTGGCCATGTCGGTATCCCTGGGAACGAAGCTGCAGATGCCGCGGCCAAGGCTGCGGTCCTCCAGCCTCGGACAGCTTCTTGTTGTGTCCCTTCGTCAGATTTTAGCAGGGTTATTTGTCGGCGCATTTTATCGCTGTGGCATGCCGATTGGGCTGCCCTTACAGCCAACAAGCTTCGGGCCTTGAAACCTCTTCCCGTGGCTTGGACGTCCTCCTCACGCCCTTCTCGGCGGGAGGAGGTAGTTTTGGCCCGGTTAAGAATTGGACACTGCCGGTTCAGCCATCGCCATCTGCTGACGGCTGCGCCGGCGCCGTTTTGCCCCTGTGGGCAATTGCTGACGGTCCGCCACATTTTAATGTCTTGTCTGGATTGTAACGCACTGCGTCTCGATCTTAACCTGCCATGTACTTTAGATGCCATTTTAGCGGATGACCCACGAGCAGCTGCTCGTGTTCTTCATTTTATCCATTTGACAAACCTCACTAAGGGCATTTGATTATGCTGTTTTTAATCCTATGCCTGTCAGTCTGTCTTTTATCGTGTTTTCCCTTTTAGTTGTTGTTTTAAACTTGTGCCTCGCGGTGCATTCTTAACGTCGTCAGGGTGCTAATGACCATTGAAGTAGTGCGCCCTAAAACCACAAAAAAAAGAGCGATGTACCACAATGATGGATTAAAGATGAGTATTAACTTAGCTGCATACTTTTCTTATTAGCATTCACAACTTATCCTGTTCCAGACTTCACGCCAGTCGGCGTGAGTTGACGCGTGCCCTTTCGGTAACTTCACCCTGTGTCTAGACTGTCTTGTCTAGACACAATAGAAACTCCTGGAAGTTCCGGCTATAACTACCATCATTCAGTTTCCGCCTTTTATCAATAACGAGGAAACGGGATTGTGAGTGATTCCAACAATCAGCACATATGTTTACAAATTCATTGTATGACATGACAGTCCCTACATGAGCGTGGTAAATGTATTTTAAATTGAGATTGTCTTGTTTGAAGGCTATGAGGTTGCCGTTATCCCTCACCAACTGTGTTGGGATGCTGGAATATGTCTCAGACAAAATACGTCAACACCCATATGACGACCAAAGCAGAAATATCTACGAATTTGATCCTGCTTTTCAACAGCCACATAGTCAAATATGAAGACGGTGTTAGGCTTTACATTTTCAGGTTAAGGGGGGATGACGTCGCTTTCACTAAATGCTCTGTACATTACACCATCTACCCCATCTAATATTTTATGCAGTAACTGGTATTTGGGTTGAAGCAGTGCTTCAGAGTAGATGAAAAAGTGCTTGAAGCGGACTCAGTCTGTGTGTGTTGACACAGCCATCAAGACATTATCTAACCACAGTTGGAAGGACCTACAATTATAGCTTGTATGCTGTTGGGAAGGAGTGCTACATTCTTCTTCTTCTTCTTCTTCTTCTTCTTGGTCTTCTGGTCTTGATCATCACAGGACCGGTCACCAACAACAAAGTCCTTGCAGCAAGTGTGCATCACCCAGCCTGCCATGATACCTATTGTGCTATGTACTGGCGTGCAATAGGCTTTTATATGATAGAGAGAGTGTGTGTGTGTGTGTGTGTGTGTGTGTGTGTGTGTGTGTGTGTGTGTGTGTGTGTGTGTGTGTGTGTGTGTGTGTGTGTGTAGCCACTATAGTGCAATCACCTTATCAGTTGAGCTACAACAGCTACACGACAGAATGAATTCCACGTGGTATATTTAAAGGGAAGTGTGTCACATAGATTAACGTACATAAAGGTGTACTAACGTGCATTAACATGTGACATTTTTGTCTAGAGAAATGAAAAAGACAGAGAAATTTAATATTATAAATACATTTATTTACTCGAGACATAAAATTATGATCAGCATGGAAAACAAAAAGTTCATTCTTTTTCAAATGGTGCAGCAGAAGTATAGTATTTCGAAAATAGCTGTTTCTTATGTCCCTCAAATTCAACACGTGTATCTCATAATGTTATAGACCCATTGAAATAGTTGGGTGTCCCATCAGTAAATTTGAGTTCAACATTCTCAACACTTATTTGAGGAATAGCACAAGACTTCGGCACTGGAGTTATACAGGTGCTAAGACAATGGTCTATATCTTCTATGTGAATGCTAAATGTCTGAAGCCAGTTAATGATGTTATTGTATACACCTTGAACACACTGGCGCCATCTATTTAGTACTAGTTACTGCCATGTGTAGATTGAATAAGTTATCAACAGTCGAGTGCTGCATGAAAATACTATGACCCCCAGCACATTTGATATACTCTCTACTTCGACCATGTGTCTCTTTTCCTAATCTAATTCTGTCAGCATCACCCGACTTAATTCGACTACATTCCATTATCCTCGTTTTGCTTTTGTTGATGTTCATCTTATACCCTCCTTTCATGACACTGTCCATTCCGTTCAACTGCTCTTCCAAATCGTTTGCTGTCTGACAGAATTACAATGTCATCGGCAAACCTCAAAGTTTTTATTTCTCCATGGATTTTAATACCTACTCCTAATTTTTCTTCTGTTTCCTTCACTGCTTGCTCAATATACAGATTGAATAACATCGGGGATAGGATACAACCCTGTCTCACTCCCTTCCCAACCACTGCTTCCTTTTCATGCCCCTTGACTCTTATAACTGCCATCTGCAATATCACTCTCTTCTATAAATGATGTAGTGAAATGTGGCTAGTCCTCCTTTGAATGTCTACATCATCTGCATTCATCTCGATGATCGAACATGTGACGATGCTTTGATGATAACAGAGCAAAGACTAAATGTGCACCGCCAATCAGGTCATCTGAGTGGCGAAACAAAATAAGTCGCCGTCCTGGATAACGGTAGTTGAGTGGATGTGGTCCAGTTGGCCTTCTTCCCGCCAAAATCCGACATCTTGAATGACATCCTCTGCTGGTGGCAATGTAACTTATCCAGTTGGACTATGGATCTCGTGGCGAACACACCTGCAAGATATTGTTGAAGTAATAATAAAGACAAGTCAGGTTTTAGTGCCATTATTGTGCTGGAATTTAAGCTTGCCGCCATTTTCTAGGGGCTTGGGGGGATAGGTTAGTGGACGTAGCCCAATTGGTCTATTTTCCCGCCATTTTCGTGGTGTGATGCATTATCCTGCTGGAATTTGAATTTCCCACCCAATTTTTTTCTGGAGGGTTAGGTTAGTGGAGGTAGCCCAATTGACCTATCTTCCAGCCAAAATTCAAACTTCCCACCAAATTCCGCACTTGCCCGCGAAAGGCAAAGGTCCCGAGTTCGAGTCTCGGTCGGGCACACAGTTTTAATCTGCCAGGAAGTTTCATATCAGCGCACACTCCGCTGCAGAGTGAAAATCTCATTCTGGAAACATCCCCCAGGCTGTGGCTAAGCCATGTCTCCGCAATATCCTTTCTTTCAGGAGTGCTAGTTCTGCAAGGTTCGCAGGAGAGCTTCTGTAAAGTTTGGAAGGTAGGAGACGAGGTACTGGCAGAAGTAAAGCTGTGAGTACCGGGCGTGAGTCGTGCTTCGGTAGCTCAGATGGTAGAGCACTTGCCCGCGAAAGGCAAAGGTCCCGAGTTCGAGTCTCGGTCGGGCACACAGTTTTAATCTGCCAGGAAGTTTCATATCAGCGCACACTCCGCTGCAGAGTGAAAATCTCATTCTGGAAACATCCCCCAGGCTGTGGCTAAGCCATGTCTCCGCAATATCCTTTCTTTCAGGAGTGCTAGTTCTGCAAGGTTCGCAGGAGAGCTTCTGTAAAGTTTGGAAGGTAGGAGACGAGGTACTGGCAGAAGTAAAGCTGTGAGTACCGGGCGTGAGTCGTGCTTCGGTAGCTCAGATGGTAGAGCACTTGCCCGCGAAAGGCAAAGGTCCCGAGTTCGAGTCTCGGTCGGGCACACAGTTTTAATCTGCCAGGAAGTTTCACATGTATATTAATAAACACACTTGACGGCATCCACAACAGCCTAACTGTGCTTCACACAGGACCCAACAGTAAAAAATTTAATCTACTAGAACAGTTAGAAATAATGCTACACAAAGAAAAATATTCCGAAAACTTGTTGAATGAACAAGTTTAACAGCCACATTTTTTTACGCCTTCAAAAGTTTATTTTTTCCTAAGAAATCAAATCCATAAGAGTACGAACAGTCGACAACCTACAACATGGTGCCAAATAATTATTTTAATGATACCTGTGTACTAATAATACTATCATATTATCTTCTGTGAAACAAGAAAATCGATTATATTTAGAAGTAGAACATCTGTATGAACGAGAATCTGTGGCATGTTTACGTTCTGCTACTACAATGTGCGAAAAAGTGTGTGACTGTGTGTATCCCAGTGTGCACTGCAAAAGTAAAGATGTATACTGTGTATACCAACTGCACAACAGAAGCAGACATCATACAATGTTAAACTGTAACTTATTTTCACATTATTAACGCTGTTAAACTTACATCTAGAATATACGATGTTGTAACAGAAAAATGTAATAACAGGCAAACAACTAAAAAACCTGATGCAAATCGCTAACAAGCACCTGAAGATGAGCCTCCAGTGCTCGAAATGCATAGTGCAGTAAATAAACGCAACTTGTGACTGAAGGCGGTTTGTTCATTTTATTAAATAATTCTTCCAATATGAGATGGCACCCTATCATCCTCTCTCTCTCTCTCTCTCTCTCTCTCTCTCTCTCTCTCTCTCTCTCTCTCTCTCTCTCTCTGTTCAATGCGTCTGGAATGAGGGAGACTCCCAAGTCAGTGTTACGACTTGTTCACACCAAAGAATGATGTAAACCTGGAAGAAGCACTTGTCATCGATGGTGGATTTCTTCTCCAGTGCGTTGTATGGAAGAATGGTGAAACACTTAAGTTAATGCTAACCAAATACGTTGAATACTTAAGAAGACACTACAGCGGAAGTGCGACAAGTGTGGTGGTAGATGGCTACCCAGAAGACCTGCCCACCAAGAAAATCAAATATGCTGAGCACCTCTGCCGAAGCAAAAGACACACTACTCCTGAGGTCATATTTACCGAGCTAATGATGGTGATTGACTCAGGAGCAATTCCTTTCCAGAAATGAAGCACATCTCATTAGCTTGCTTATTTCGAGGCTCGAAGATGAAGGCTTCTTAGCAAGGCAAGCCACTGAAGACGCAGACCACTTAATTGTCTTAATTGTTACCACAGTGCTTGAGGTTTCACAGGAGCATGAGAAGGTTGTGGTTGTTGTTGAGGATACGGACCTTCTCATCATGCTCAATGCCCTAGCCACACCATCAGCAAATATAAATTTCTTGAAATTTGGAAGAGAAAAGACCTCATCAGAAATATTTGTTTCTAACAGTTCCAAACTGGCAAAGATCAGGTCACTCGTATTTCTTTACGCCATAAGTGTGTATGACACAACTTCAGCACTCTTCGGTCAGGGCAAGAAGGTGGTCAATCTACTGGTCAAAAATAAATGTCTTCTGGAAGATATCAAATCATTATTACAGCATGACACTCAAGCTGAAGCTATTGTCGAAGCTGACCTCCGATTTACGGAGGTATGGCAGGAGAGACTTCAGACAACTTGCGATTCGACCTGTTTTCCAAAGCGATTGTGAAATTTAGATTCACCCTAGCATCCCTACCACCAACGTCGGAAGCAGTTCGCCAGCGTTGCTTGTGGACCTACTTAAAAGTACAAATGTGGATAGGACACCAGATGGATCCGCTCCTCTGGGGATGGCAGGCTTCAGAGTTTTGTCTTTGCCTCATTCCTACCTCCAAAGAACCAGCTCCACAGTCTCTTCTCTCAACAATTTCCTGCAAATGCAACAAGTGCTGTGTAGGTAGTTGTGGGTGTCGGAAGGCTGGTATTAAGTGCTCATTAATTTGTGTAAACTGCAAGGGGATCTCATGAACTAGCTCCCTCCAACCAGACGAAACCGACGAACAAGATGTTAACGAAGACCTGGATTGTATATATGAGGTGACGAAAATTACTGACTTTGAGGAGCCGAGTGACGGGGCGTCGGACTCGGAAATTTCAGACTTTGAGAAGCTGAGTGGTGCAATGACAGTCAAACGTTGACGTATGTGAAATTTGTGTACGTACCTACTTTTACCTTTTCATCTCATACATTTATGTAAAATTCTGTAATTACGAAATATAATAATCACTACTTAATTTCAAGGAGTGTCTCTTCCTGCGTCCTTCATATCAGTTGAATGGGTATCACTATATTATATTGAGGGTTATGAACGGAGACCACGTACCTGACAAGACAAATTTCACAAAGGAGCTGAAAAAATAACCTTTAATAAAAATTTTGATTGTTTTGATTTTTTATTTAGAGATAAACACTTATTACTCACAGGTTGTGCATTGTCTTTTTTGCATCATTTTGTTATAACATGTATTTTTTACACTTACAAGTTTTTTGAGTCAGAACTTTCTGACATCTGTCAGATACGAGGTCTCAGTTCTTAACCCTCGACATATGAAAAACTTTTTTAATATGTTTCAAATTTTACAAAATTTTAGAATTTTTCTATTACTATATTAAATAAGTGCAAGGCAATTGGTTGCTATAGTTCTGTGTTTAAAAGAGTGTACATAAGAATTACTGAAGAACTACATTTGAAATGTATGATGAGAAATGGTCCAACTTTAATGGGGAGCAGTACACAAATGGGTGGTTAAAAAAATTCACTTCTGGTTTCATCGAATGCCAAATTTCTCTCACCATATCTCTTTTATGAACGACATTATTGATAGGTGGGTTAGTTTCTACGATATTACAAAAAAGAGGTTAAAACGAAAAGTTTTTATGAGCATGTGAAATTGGTCTAATTTTGAAGAACACTAGTATGGAAACGGGTGGTCCAAGAAATATACGGATGGTCTCGTTCAATGCAGAATTTCATGCCCTACAATTTTTAATTGCGCTATGTTTTCGATTTGTAAGTCATTTAAGAGATAATCTCGAAAGCGAAAAATACCCCTCTTTCGGGTACATTTTTGCCCCCCAGCACTTTTCCACAACTCCGCCGTGGGGGAAAACGTAGGATAGTCATACTGGGACACAAACAAAGCCATTAAAACAGTAAAATTTTTGTAGCAATTATTTCCGATTGGAATGCTAAATCTACTGGACTAATTGTAAATACTGTTTGTTAGGGTGAGTGTGGCAACGGCCGACATCGTAACCAAAGTATTGGACATTGATTTACTCCAGGATATGGCTGCTCTCGGAACAGAATTCATAGGTTGCAATCACATTCCAGGAAACTGTCGCTGAATAAGAATGACAGAAATAATGGACGCAGTATATCGGGACAAAACACGGGGCCTGCGCCTAACTGGACGCCAACCCCGCAAAATCCTACCGTGAGCACTTTAGAGGTGTCCGAGGAATGGTCCTCTAGCAACGCCGGCGGGTCATACTAAAACCGCCCCCATCGTACTCACTGCGACGGTCTGTCTTGTGACAGCCAGAGCGAGAGCACCAGCAGCAGCGAGTACTGTTTGTATAAAGCGTTTATTTTGCATTTTGTTTATGACCTTCCACTAAGGAAGGGATTCTATTTGTGTTTATCTGCTCTGCATAGTAACTAACAGTTCTTGGTAAAACTTTACGTAGTTTTCGTGTTGGATTTCTTAGTGTCTTCTTGATCGTTTAGAACAGAAAGCGCCCTAAAACCGTCTTTTGTTTGTTTCGCGGCCGTTAGCCACTAGTCACTTGAATCAGCAGTTGTCTTGTGACAGCCAGAGCGAGAGCACCAGCAGCAGCGAGTACTGTTTGTATAAAGCGTTTTTGTACTTATTTGCTGCGCTTAGCTTTTAAATAGTTTTTCTGGGAAAACCTAGCGTAGTTTTCGCGTCTCGTATTTCAGTGAGTGTTTCTTGATTATCAGAGTAGCTCATCAGAAGATTATCTTGGGAATTTGTCACCGTATAGAGTAGGGTAAACATAGTCATGTGTAGGGACTGTGGTTGTTGTGAGCGGACGCAAGGAGAATTGGCCACTCTTCGGGGGCAGGTGGAGGCTTTGTCTGTTAGGCTCATCGAGCTCGAGGCGCAGGCGTCGGCTCGTAGTGGCGTTGGGGCAACTGTGGTGAGACCTATGCCTACTTCGGTGGCCTTGGAATCACATGGAACCCCTGATGTCGCTGCGTCTTCCGGCAGTGAGCATCTTACCGGTCAGCCATCACTCCAGGGTGAATGGCGGACAGTGGTGGGCTCCCGCGTGCCTGGCCGAAAGGCGAAGGTGGGATCTGGCCGCATGGCAGCTGCCTTACCCTTTCCAGCAGGTACGGGGTGCTTCCTAGTGGTGATGACATCGTTTCCGAGCCACCACAGGATGCCTCGCCTGTTGGGCCAGTGGCCGATTCTCCGGCAAGGTCCCGACAGTCACAGAGGGCGGGCCTATTAGTTATAGGGAGCTCCAACGTTAGGCGGGTTATGGAGCCCCTCAGGAAAATAGCGGGTAGGTCGGGGAAGAATGCCAGTGTGCACTCGGTGTGCTTGCCGGGGGGTCTCGTCCGTAATGTGGAGGAGGCCCTTCCGGCAGCTATTGAACGCACTGGGTGTGACCGGCTGCAGATGGTAGCACATGTCGGAACGAATGACGCCTGCCGCTTGGGTTCTGAGGCCATCCTTGGTTCCTTCCGGCAGCTGGCTGATTTGGTGAAGACAACCAGCATCGCACGCGGAGTGCAAGCTGAGCTTAATATCTGCAGCATAGTGCCCAGAGTCGATCGCGGTCCTCTGGTTTGGAGCCGTGTGGAGGGTCTAAACCAGAGGCTCGGACGACTCTGCGACTATAACGGCTGCAAATTCATCGACCTCCGTTATTGGGTGGACAACTGTAGGGCCCCCCTAGACAGGTCAGGCGTGCACTACACACCGGAAGCAGCTACTAGGGTAGCAGAGTACGTGTGGCGTGCACACGGGGGTTTTTTAGGTTAGAGGGACCCCCCCTTGGGCGAAACGATAAAATACCTGACGGCTTACCAGAGAGGACATTATCATCGTTGATAAAGAACGTCCGTCCTCAGAGACCAAAAACAGGAAAAGTTAACGTAATATTGGTAAACTGCAGGAGTTCCAGGGCAAGGTTCCTGAATTAGTATCTCTTATTGAAGGAAATAGTGCGCATATAGTATTAGGAACGGAAAGTTGGTTAAAACTGGAAGTGAACAGTAACGAAATCCTAGACACAGAATGGAATATATACCGCAAGGATAGGATAAACGCCAATGGTGGAGGAGTATTTATAGCAGTAAAGAATTCAATAATATCCAGTGAAGTTATTAGCGAATGCGAATGTGAAATAATCTGGGTTAAGTTAAGTATCAAAGGTGGGTCAGATATGATAGTCGGATGCTTCTATAGACCACCTGCATCAGCAACCGTAGTAGTTGAGCGCCTCAGAGAGAACCTGCAGAACGTCGTGAAGAAGTTTGGTGATCATACTATCGTAATAGGGGGAGACTTCAATCTACCAGGTATAGAATGGGATAGTCACACAATCAGAACTGGAGCCAGGAACAGAGACTCTTGTGACATTATCCTGACTGCCTTGTCCGAGAATTACTTCGAGCAGATAGTTAGAGAACCAACTCGTGAAGCTAACGTTTTAGACCTCATAGCAACAAATAGACCGGAACTTTTCGACTCCGTGAATGTAGAAGAGGGTATCAGTGATCATAAGTCAGTGGTTGCATCAATGACTAAAAGTGTAATAAGAAATGCCAAGAAAGGAAGGAAAATATATTTGCTTAACAAGAGTGATAGGGCACAAATCGCAGAATATCTGAGTGACCACCATCAAACGTTCATTTCTGAGGAAGAGGATGTGGAACAAAAATGGAAAAAATTCAGAAACATCGTCCAGTACGCCTTAGATAAGTTCGTACCGACTAAGGTCCAAAGCGAGGGGAAAGATCCACCGTGGTATAACAATCATGTAGGAAAGGTACTACGGAAACAAAGAAAGCTTCATCATAGGTTTAAGAGTAGTCGAATCATAGCTGATAAGGAAAAGCTGAACGAAGCGAAAAAGAGCGTAAAGAGAGCAATGAGAGAAGCATTCAACGAATTCGAACATAAAACATTGGCAAACAATCTAAACAAGAACCCTAAAAAGTTTTGGTCATATGTAAAATCGGTAAGCGGATCTAAATCCCCTATTCAGTCACTCGTTGACCACGATGGCACCGAAACAGAGGACGACCGAAGAAAGGCAGAAATACTGAATTCAGTGTTCCGAAACTGTTTCACTGCGGAAAATCGTAACACGGTCCCTGACTTCAGCCGTCGCACGGACGCCAAAATGGAAAATATTGAAATAAACGATATCGGAATTGAAAAACAACTGCTATCACTTAGTACCGGAAAAGCATCCGGACCAGACGAGATACCCTTAAGATTCTACAGTGATTATGCTAAAGAACTTGCCCCCTTTCTATCAGCAATTTATCGTAGATCGCTGGAAGAACGTAAAGTACCTAGCGACTGGAAGAAAGCGCAGGTCGTTCCCATTTTCAAGAAGGGTCATAAATCAGATGCGAATAATTATAGGCCTATTTCGCTTACGTCAATCTGTTGTAGAATAATGGAACATGTTTTGTGTTCTCGTATTATGACGTTCTCAGATAATACAAATCTCCATCATAACCAACATGGATTCCGCAAACAGAGATCATGTGAAACTCAGCTCGCCCTATTTGCCCAAGAAATTCACAGTGCCGTAGACACTGGCGAGCAGATTGATGCCGTATTCCTGGACTTCAGGAAGGCATTTGATACGGTTCCGCACTTACGTTTAGTGAAAAAAATACGAGCTTACGGAATATCGGACCAGGTTTGTGATTGGATTCAGGATTTCCTAGAAGAAAGAACACATGTCATTCTTAACGGTTCAAAATCTGCAGATGTAGAGGTAATTTCGGGAGTACCGCAAGGAAGCGTGATAGGACCTTTATTGTTTACAATATACATAAATGACTTAGTTGACAACATCGGTAGCTCCGTGAGGCTGTTTGCAGATGACACGGTTGTCTACAAGAAAGTAGCAACATCAGAAGACTCGTACGTACTCCAGGAGGACCTGCAGAGGATTAATGCATGGTGCGACAGCTGGCAGCTTTCCCTAAACGTAGATAAATGTAATATAATGCGCATACATAGGGGCAGAAATCCATTCCAGTACGATTATGCCATAGGTGGTAAATCATTGGAAGCGGTAACGACCGTAAAATACTTAGGAGTTACTATCCGGAGCGATCTGAAGTGGGATGATCACAAAAAACAAATAGTGGGAAAAGCAGGCGCCAGGTTGAGATTCATAGGAAGAATTCTAAGAAAATGTGACTCATCGACGAAAGAAGTAGCTTACAAAACGCTTGTTCGTCCGATTCTTGAGTATTGCTCATCAGTATGGGACCCTTACCAGGTTGGATTAATAGAAGAGATAGACATGATCCAGCGAAAAGCAGCGCGATTCGTCATGGGGACATTTAGTCAGCGCGAGAGCGTTACGGAGATGCTGAACAAGCTCCAGTGGCGGACACTTCAAGAAAGGCGTTACGCAATACGGAGAGGTTTATTATCGAAATTACGAGAGAGCACATTCCGGGAAGAGATGGGCAACATATTACTACCGCCCACATAAATCTCGCGTAATGATCACAACGAAAAGATCCGAGAAATTAGAGCAAATACGGAGACTTACAAGCAGTCGTTCTTCCCACGCACAATTCGTGAATGGAACAGGGAAGGGGGGATCAGATAGTGGTACAATAAGTACCCTCCGCCACACACCGTAAGGTGGCTCGCGGAGTATAGATGTAGATGTAGAAAGGGGGGGGGGATTGGAAGTGATAGACGGCATGAAGAGCAGTGGCAGCTGTTGGGTAAGAGCCCAAGAGCACGTGAACACCGTAACTTTTGGCACCTTGCTGATTTATTCCTTATTTTTCTTTGAAGGCTTTAAACATAATGTAGATGGGGTAACCCTAAATAAATGGCACCTACCGCGCTGCGCTACATTGTTCCCCGACTCAGTGAAACTGAAACTTGGGATCACGATCACGGGCGCACATTCACGGGCCAAATATATACGGATTTGATGAGCAGTGTAAACGGTTTACAGCACTCAACTAAAAGTTTACATCAATACCACCAGGTGATAGCGCACTGCAGCAGTCGTTTGCGTGGCATAAATCCCACGAGGCAGTTAGCACACTGCGCAGATACGCCAATTCACTCGTTATATGGTAACATTAGATCGGACGTTAGTATATTTTATACTGACAAAAACACCTATTTTGTGAGATTCTGAATGAGATATAGTACAATAAGTTTTGGATTTTATCCAGCAGTAATCCGTTTGAGGCACTCAGAACCATAAAGCACATGATTGTCAATTGTGAGAGTGGAGCATTTATTCAATGCTTCTAAAGTCTGTTGAGCTTACGGTGGGTCAGGTATATCTGCACTGTGGGCCCACATTACATGTATATCTGAACATCCAAGAAAAGCTGTCTCACTGGTTTCTCTAGTATTCACTTAAATTTGGGGGTCAAGGACAGTGTGCTTTTGGCCCTCGTGGCTCTCAGCGCCTCATTTGTATTCTGGTCAAGTGAACTCGTTGGTAGATAGCACTATTTGAATTTAATAATTTCCATGAAAGGCAGTGTGTGTTTGGAGTTCGCTGTTTACTGCGCATGAATCGGCTTTCTTGTGCAGTGTCAACATCAGCTGTGTTGAACCTGTCTTAATGAGCGTACAGCATTGTGAGCCGGGAGTCCCCCATTTGGGGAAGTTCGGCCGGCGAGGGCAAGTGCTTACTGCATTCGACGCCACATTGGGCGACTTGCGCGTCGGAGATGGGGATGAAATGAAAACACAATACCCAGTCCCTAACGGAAAATAAGTTTCTGCTCGAGCTGGGAATCCAACCTGGGCCCCTTGAACCTGTATTAAACGCTAACAGAAAACAGAATCACCAGGAAAAGGAAGCAGGGCCTCTCAGACGACATTCGTTGTTTGAGAAAGTGAGGAAATCAAATAAGCGTGACTAGAAGCGAACATTCAACAAAGAAGTGTATAATACGCGTAAGCTGTGTGGGTGCATCGTAATAATTCCCGATTATCGGCCAGGAAATCAATTTATTAACTAATACACGAATTGTACATACATGATCTTGTACATTTTTCCGAAAAACTAAAAAAGGCGCGAAAACTGCCACTTACATAAAAATGTGAAATGGAGAGTAGTGAAACCCTAAACATTGTTTCATTCTTGCCATCGACTGCACTAAATAATATACAGAATAACAAAATACCACATACACAACTTTTTTCAGACAAGTTGAAAATTATTATTATTATTATTATTATTATTATTATTATAGACAGTGGCGGAAGTTGTACAAATATCTTGATAAGCATAACTGTTTTACAGTAGATGCTATTAATTACTGACATATTTACCTGAATTCAAAAATTTGTGAAGACCCAGAATATAAACCTATGAGCAAACCTGATGAAAAGTTTCATATGCTACGATATAAAGAGGATACAGATATTAGAGAAGAACTGTGAGGAGATTTTAAATCGTGCATGAAACTTAAAGAACTAGTTCAGGCAGCCGTGAATTCTGTAGTGGAGAGCATACCCACGGCAGTTGTACTGGACAGAGGAGCAGGTATTAACTTCCGTGACGTGAAATTTTCAAAAGTGTAACTAGTAAAACTCCTCTACCGATAATGCCATTCCAAAACTGTGTAGTCTCCGGTGCTACTGGCGTCAAGGGACAATTAGGTGAGTGTGGAATGAGAGGTCCGAACAGTAGTATCAGCTACATGATAATGTGTGCACGTAATTTCCTTAATAGTCATAGTTGCATATTTGCATGGAAGTAAGGCGCTGCACGAGTTTCAAAAAAGTTTGCATTTCACATTTTTATGTAAGTGGCAGTTTTCGCGCCTTTTTTAGTTTTTCGGAAAAATGTAAAAGACCATGTATGTTCAATTCATGTATTAGTTAATGAATTGATTTCCTGGCCGATAATCGGGAATTATTACGATGCACCCACACAGCTTACGCGTATTATACACTTCTTTGTTGAAAAACACGAGTCGGTGCATACTACATTATATTATAGCGGTGTATTAAATTTAGCTAACATACTGAATTTTTCTTTAGACTTGGGACTTGGTGTCTGTCATCGATCTCGAAAAAAACTGCTCTGACGAATCAATGAAGCCACAGTGTAATATCTACATCATCTCTTATATTTCCACAACTGTTTGAGATATCAAAATGAGATTATGGCAAATGATAAAACGCAAAGAGACTATTTTTCCTTATGTTTATTATGCAGAACGTCTTCATTTACGGTGTTATTCCACGAACTACAGAATTTTTCGAAGAAAGCACATGCTATAGGTTTCAGAACAACATAAGTGAAGATATTACACGTTTATTTTTGTACCGCGGATGTGCTTTTCCATAAGCTACCGATCTTACTTTTCCTCAGTTCCTTACTTAAACTTCATAAGCTACTGTTTCGGAATTCTCTCTGCACAACATGTTTGTGAGGTGAAACTGTAAACTCTGCTGTGCTCTGGCAAAAGAAGCAAGTTTTAACAGGGCAACAAGTTAAAAGTACAGGTTTTATTAAAATTCGGCACTCATGATGCTTCTCTGAAAATTACAAATGGTTAATAAACCAGACCAAAACCAATTCAGCGGAATTCTTTTTTGATATTGACGAAAGCAGAGGTGGCAGAACTTTTCGAATGGTCACCATACAAGTGAGGGCTCCACTTAATACTAAACGAAAATTTTGAGCGTACGCTTCACTTTAGAACGCACTATACCTCCAACGCTCTAAAGTTCCTCTACAGGGCGTGCCCGTAACCCACACCACCACCACCACCACCACCACCACCACCACCACTCTCCCCAAACGTGCCCAGCCGTTCTCGCAGCGTTATTCGGCCCGGGCTCAACGTTTCTCTGTGTCAAGAATTTGTCTGTTTCCTGTCTGGTAGGCATGGGATTTCTGCGAAGAGGGGACGCAAAGATCGACCTTCTGAACGGAACAAGTTGTAAGTTTCTTGAGGAAAACCTCATGTCATGGTAGGTATAGCGAAAAAGTGAAGGTCAAAGTCTCAAATCTATAAAAACTAAGGCTCTGTCCACTAGTGATGGGCAGTACTGTGTTCATAATGCACTATAATGTCAGAATACAGGAGATGCCATGGATATTTTATCCCACATTCAAACGAAAATAGGCGAATCAGAGCATTTAACATAACAACAAAAGGCTGACCTAGCTGATTTGCTAAATAAATATTCAAATGTCTTACCACATAAGCCTGGCATCATCAAGGGGTACGAATATCATGCACAGGTAGTCCCTTATCAGATGTATCCTAGGCGCAAACTAAGTTCACACAGCGCGCAGTGGCAACTGTAAATGGGAAATGCCTTTAGGTCACTCACACCGGTCACTGCGCCGACTACCAACTTCGTCTGCATATACAGTACTGTCATGTGACGTATTGCTTTCCCTGGGCCTAAGGAGAGGCGGTGGAATTTCTACTTAATTTAGCTTCATATATAGTATTAATAGTTATGATGGCATTTTGTAGTCAGTCCGGCAAATTTCTCTTCTAAAAATGAAAAAAAACTTTTCTGACTTTAAAGCATGATTCTTCAAAGTTAAGTGAACTTCTTGTAATTATAGATAGTAAATATTTCTGTTTAATTCATGAGTCTCAGACAGATGATCGGCTGTACTAATCTCGTGGAATAATGTATATATGAAAATATATTTGTATAACAACTCATCAAGATTTGGACACAAGCTTTGAAGCAGTAGAAGTACGCTTTGTTTCATGGACTAACCACAGTGGCGTGTAAAGCTAGGAATTTTAAATATGTTCTGAACAGTACAATAGTTAATTCAAAATTGCGTGAGAACAAAATACTTGCACAGCAACTATTTGATTGTCAATGTACACAGAAACTCCTGAGAAAAGAGACACAACGATTCTGTATTCATTGCAGTTTAAAACCCACTGTGGAACTCAGCACACTTATTTAAGTGATACTTAAAGGCTGTGCAAGCATAAGCAAATAAAACATGTGAAAGCCCATAGTAGTACGTTAATCTGTACTCACCTCTGCTGCTTCGGATTATGGAGGTAATCGGATGAAGTATGCACGAACGCTTTTAACCAAGTGTATCTTCGTAAGTGTTCTCGCACGGGACAACAAATAAACGCGTCTGGTAAACGTGGTACTAACAAAGCGAACTGATGTCTGCCATTGTGGTATTCAGTAACAGTGCTTAACAAGTCCACTATTGTCACGTATGGTTGTGCTTGTTTAAAGTACAAAAACTTTAAAGACTGAATAAATAACCTGTGCCCTACGAGAACGCTAAACTACCGTTTGTCGTAGACAGTTTTGTAATATGATTAGCTAAGAGCTGAACTATGTGCAACAGGTTAACAGTAATTCTACAGTGGATGTCATGCCGCGCTCTGACCGGTGACAGTGTTGCCAACGTAAAACAAGGAAACGTGTTCTCACTTTGAAATGAACGAACAGTAGAAACTGCGTATAAACTACATTAAACAACTGACCAGACAAATATGCTAAGCAAAACTCTATTCAGCGCCGTCTAGTGGATAACAAATGTTTTGTCTCTGTGATGCTGCACTTAATTTGTTTTGTATAAACGATGCTGAGGTGAAAAGCAGAAGCGCAGCCCGCGACACATCGTGCAAACCTTGGTACCAGCAGCAGGCATTTGTTCCTATGAAGCAGTTGGTGTGGCGGCAGAACCGCAACAGAAAAGGTGATAGGAGCCGCCGACCGTGTGATGTGAGCTCCGTATCAATTACATAGTCGTATCAAATGAAATTTACGATGAAGACTTTAACGCTGACGTGTGTCACACTAAGTTTAAGAACTTTACTACAATTTGTAAACTGTTGAGCCAAAAATAGCTCGGACTTGAAAACAATCAGTACAATAATTTTGATAACATAATTAAAACAAAACAATTTTGTGTGTAATTCTGTTACGTAGCGGTTGTAAACATGAAGCGAACTTTATGTTAAACAAAAGTGGATGGAAATTTTATCCCTCGCTGCGTTTTTTTTTGCTGAGGCATGTTTTCCCGTCGGCTACGCCGAAGTTGGGAGGATTGGAAACAAAGTATAATGCCACGTAAACACAACTATTCACTTTTGCCTCAGTCAAATGCAAATATTGAAAAAAAAGTTCTCATGCAATCCTGAAAACTAAGCCTTATAATAATGACAGTTTATTGATCAGTGTGCAAGTAAACTTTATTTGGTTATTTTATAACTATAGCAAATGAGAATATTTCTGAAAATAATTTGCCATCAGAAAATCGTAACCAATACATTAAAAAAGAGTAAAATTCTTTTGAAAAATATTTAGAGAACAATTAAATACTAGCTGGTAACTGATCGAATGCATGAAGTATGTTCTGTTGATCGTATAACATCATTCATTCATTCGGCTTACAACACATTATATATCCTCATTATCTGTGAAAGACGTTTATGCCATGCCCCCAAAGTGATTTCGAAAACGTATTTATAGAAGTCTATTAATACTGAACTTTATAGTACCGAAAAATGTTTTCTGTTTTTTTATACAAAGAAATGTTTTGTAATTAAAATCGTTTGGATAGACACAGTGCTTAACAAGTCCACTATTGTCACGTATGGTTGTACTTCTTTAAAGTACAAAAACTTTAAAGACTGAATAAATAACCTGTGCCCTACGAGAACGCTAAACTACCGTTTGTCGTAGACAGTTTTGTAATATGGTCAGCTAAGAGCTGAACTATGTGCAACATAGCATCGTTTATACAAAACAAATTAAGTGCAGCATCACAGAGACAAAACATTTGTTATCCACTACACGGCGCTGAATAGAGTTTTCCTTGGCATATTTGTCTGGTCAGTTGTTTAATGTAGTTTATACGCAGTTTCTACGCAGTTTCTACTGTTCGTTCATTTCAAAGTGAGAACACAACCACCTCTGGCCGTAACAACGGCCTTGATACGCCTGGGCATTGAGGCAAACAGAGCTTGGATGGCGTGTACAGGTACAGCTGCCCATGCAGCTTCAACACGATACCACAGTTCATCAAGCGTAGTGACTGGCGTATTGTGGCGAGCCAGTTGCTCGGCCACCATTGACCAGACGTTTTCAATTGGTGAGACATCTGGAGAATGTGCTGGCCGGGGAGCAGTCGAACATTTCCTGTACCCAGAGACGCCCTTACAGGACCTGCAACAAACTGTCGTGCATTATAATGCTGAAATGTAGGGTTTCATAGGGATCGAATGAAGGGTACAGCTACGGGTCGTAACACATCTGAAATGTAACGTCCACTGTCCAAAGTGCCGTCAATGCGAACTAGAGGTGACAGAGACGTGTAACCAATGGCACCCCATACCATCACGCCGGGTGATACGCCAGTATGGCGATGACGAATACACGCTTCCAATGTGCGTTCACTACGATGTCGCCAAACAGGGATGCGGCCATCATGATGCTGTAAACGGAACCTGGATTCACCCGAAAAAATGACGTATTGCCATTCGTGCACCCAGGTTCGTCGTTGAGTACACCATCGCAGGCGCTCCTGTCTGTGATGCAGCGTCAAGGGTAACCGTAGCCATGGTCTCCGAGCTGATAGTCCATGCTGCTTCAAACGTCGTCGAACTGTTCGTGGAGGAGGTTGTTGTCTTGCAAACGTCCCCATCTGTTGACTCTGTAACGGATGGTGCAGCCACATCTCGATCCCTGTCATGCGGGTAAGATGCCTGTCATGTCGACTGCTAGTGATACGAGGCCGTTGGGATCCAGCACGGCGTTCCGTATTACACTCCTGAACCCACCGATTCCATATTCTGCTAACAGCCATTGGATCTCGACCAACGCGAGCAGCAATGTCGCGATACGAGAAACCGCAATCGCTATAGGCTACAGTTTGACCTTTATCAAAGTCGGAAACGTGATGGTACACATTTCTCCTCCTGACACGAGGCATCACAACAACGTTTCACGAGGCAACGCCGGTTAACCGTTGTTTGTGTATGAGAAATCGGTTGGAAACTTTCCTCATGTCAGCCCGTTGTAGGTGTCGCCACCGGCGCCAACTTTGTGTGAATGCTCTGAAAAGCTAATCATTTGCATATCACAGCATCTTTTTCCTGTCGGTTATATTTCGCGTCTGTAGCACGTCATTTTCGTCGTGTAGCAATTTTAATGGCCAGTAGTGTAATTAATTTCATTTTCTCATATTTTTTGCTTACGTTTGTCGTCTATGGTTTCCTCCCGCCCGTCGCAGACGGGTAAAACAGCCAACAATTTTCACAGCCAACAATTTTCTTACCGTGACATACTGGGAAAACTATGCTTACCAGTTTTCTCCCAGAATATTCTCATTCACTATAAATTCAGAGAGAGAGGTGTGGGTTTCGTCACTACTCGGAGGTCGCAAAAGTCATGGGATACCTCCTAATATTGTCTCGGATCTCCTTCCGCCTGACGTAATGCAGCTATTGGATGTGACATGGACTCAACACGATGTTCGAAGTCCCCTGCAGAAATAATTAGCCATGCTGCCTCTATAGACGCCCATAATTGCGGGAGTGTTGCCAGTGCAGGATTTTGTGCACGAACTGATCTATTTGTCCCCTAAATGGGATTCGTGTCAGGCGATCTGGGCAATCGAATCATTCGATCGAATTGTCCTGAATGTTCTTCAAACGAGTCACGAATAGTTGTGGCCCAATAACGTGGCGCATTGTCATCCATAGAAATTTTACCGTTATTTGGAACATGAAGTCAGTCAGTGGCTGCTGATGATCTGCAAGCAGCCAAACATCTCCAGTTCCAGTCACTGATAGGTTCAGTTGGTCCTGAGGACCCAGTCCGTCCATGTAAACACAGCCTACACCGTTACACCAGCTTGCACAACGCCTTGTTGACAACTTGGGTCCGTGGGGCCTGTTCCATAGTCGAGTCCCACCATCAGCTCTTACCAACTGAAATTGGGACTCATCCGACCACGACACAGTTTTCCAGTCCTTTAGAATCCAACCCAAATGGTCAAGAGTCCAGGAGAGGCGCTGCAGGCGATGTTGTGCTGTCAGAAAAGGCACCCGCATCGGTCGTCTGCTGCTGTAAACCATTAACTCCAAATTTCTCCGCACTGTGTCTAGCGGATACATTCGTCCTACGTCCCACATTGATTTCTGCGCTTATTTCACGGAATGTTGGTTGTCTGTTGGCACTGACAACTGTACGCAAATAGTGCTGCTCTCTGTCGTTAAGTGAAGGCTGTCGCCATTGCACTGTGCGTGATGAGAGGTAATGCCTGAAATGTGGTGTTCTCGGCACACTCTTGACACCGTGAATCGCGGAATATTGAATTTCCTAACGCTTTTCGGAGTGGATATCCCAAGCGTCTAGCTCAAATTACGCTCCAGTGTCAGTTAATTCCCGTCGTGTGACCATTATGAAATCTGTAACCTTCTCACATGAATCACCTGGCTACAAGTGACTGCTCCATCCATGCACTGTCCTTTTATACTTCATGTACGCGATACTACATCCACCTCTATATGTGACATTGCTATCCATGACTTTTTTTTTACCTCAATGTATCTTATCAGCGACAATGCATTACTATGCTGTTCACAGTAGTGTACCCGAATTCCTATTTTGTTATTCATTATTAAACCATTCCTGCTTTACCCATATTTGCCTTTGTATTTATAACCCTTTATTCACCGGACCAGAAGCCCTCTTCCTCCTGCCACCAAACCTCACTAATTTCTACTATATCTATCCTCAACCTGTCCATTTCCTTTTTTAAATTTTCTAACCTACCTCCCAGATTAAGGGATCTGTTTCCACACTCCGATCCATAGAGAGCTATACAAACCGAAATATACAGCTTGTACATTTAATTGAAACTATCTGAACAGCATTACCCGCGATTACCTTCATTTTTATTGCACTCCCATCACTGCGACTACTATATTTACTTGATGATTCAGCAGACGCAATAATCACAATAAAAACAATTGGACGACAATGATACTGAAGATAGGAATATCCTTGTTTCTCTTGATGACGTGAAGTAACAGCTTCGCTAATCTGATGTTCGGGCAACAATAGCTGGCTGCTAAGCGGTAACTGATCAGGATCATAGCTTGGCATCTTGTAATAGCGAGTGGCGCCTAGTTTTCTTAGTGTGTTCACTGTCGCCGCTACGTTTGCTCGCGTTGTCTGTCCGTGAGTGGCAGCAGCAGCAGCGCTTATCGATAGCGCTTACTGTGGTACCATCTTTGGAGCAGCCTTTAGTATTTCCGGGTCGTCGTGTGTCGAACAAGAGGAGTTGGGAGAGAGCAGCAGTGAGGTCTGGACAGCCAGTACTCGCCCGACCGCTCGCGACACACATCCACTGTCCGGCGGAAGGATGTGGTCGCGAGAGTGCACGGCCACGTCAAGGACCGGATCCAGCGAGGTTTAGTTGAATGGACCGTGATATTTTATTTGTGTGTGTGTGTGTGTGTGTGTGTGTGTGTGTGTGTGTGTGTGTGTGTGTGTGTGTGTGTGCGCGTGCGCGTGCGCGTGCGCGTGCGCGTGCGCGCCTGTCTCTGGCCGTCGAAGTGATCTCATGGAAATAAGTTGCCAGTCGATGATTTATACTGGGATCTTTCCTGTACCTGACTTGAGTGGAGACGACCGTTGGTTGGTCGTTCGGTCGTCGCAGCGGACGACGTACATTAGGTGTTCCAACCACTTCTGTGCCGACTTGTAATTCGTCCATGTTGTTTCTTAGTGACTGGTTTTAGTATTGTGAGTTGTTGTCGTAATTGTTTTCCGGGCTCCGTGTGTATCTTGTGATCTTGCGGTTTTGAATGAGCAGTTGTTTTAATGCTGTCTGCGTACTGGATTTGGTGTCAGTGGGAGGGTGAACGGACATGAGGTCGTTAGGGGGCGCAGGTGCGTGCAGCGCGGGGGCGAGCCGGGGTTGCTGGCGGCGTGCTGCCACTGCCGGATCGAGGAGGGGCGGCTGTGAGAGCGACGACTTCGTTGTACACCGAACCCTGGACGTTTGAGTGAAGAGTTAACTGCTAATGCAACCTTGACTATTCTGAGATCTCGACTTTGGCAGGCGGGTTGTTGCTCCCAGGGCCGCTGAGCCTGGCGGCTACGAGTGAAGTGTTTAGAGGCGGTGAAATATTGCAGCCGTCTTTCTCTATTCGTTATTCATCACTGAATTTAGTATTACTCTTATTAGTGAAGTACAAGCAGTGACATCTTCTGCCTTGTGGCCGCTAACGCCCCAGTTACCTGCCCTGGAGGTTAGGGTACCTTTCCGGCAGTGTGCCTTTCCGGCGGTGTGCCTTTCCGGCGGTGTGCCTTTCCGGCGGTGTGCCTTTCCGGCGGTGTGCCTTTCCGGCGGTGTGCCTTTCCGGCGGTGTGCCTTTCCGGCGGTGTGCCTTTCCGGCGGTGTGCCTTTCCGGCGGTGTGCCTTTCCGGCGGTGTGCCTTTCCGGCGGTGTGCCTTTCCGGCGGTGTGCCTTTCCGGCGGTGTGCCTTTCCGGCGGTGTGCCTTTCCGGCGGTGTGCCTTTCCGGCGGTGTGCCTTTCCGGCGGTGTGCCTTTCCGGCGGTGTGCCTTTCCGGCGGTGTGCCTTTCCGGCGGTGTGCCTTTCCGGCGGTGTGCCTTTCCGGCGGTGTGCCTTTCCGGCGGTGTGCCTTTCCGGCGGTGTGCCTTTCCGGCGGTGTGCCTTTCCGGCGGTGTGCCTTTCCGGCGGTGTGCCTTTCCGGCGGTGTGCCTTTCCGGCGGTGTGCCTTTCCGGCGGTGTGCCTTTCCGGCGGTGTGCCTTTCCGGCGGTGTGCCTTTCCGGCGGTGTGCCTTTCCGGCGGTGTGCCTTTCCGGCGGTGTGCCTTTCCGGCGGTGTGCCTTTCCGGCGGTGTGCCTTTCCGGCGGTGTGCCTTTCCGGCGGTGTGCCTTTCCGGCGGTGTGCCTTTCCGGCGGTGTGCCTTTCCGGCGGTGTGCCTTTCCGGCGGTGTGCCTTTCCGGCGGTGTGCCTTTCCGGCGGTGTGCCTTTCCGGCGGTGTGCCTTTCCGGCGGTGTGCCTTTCCGGCGGTGTGCCTTTCCGGCGGTGTGCCTTTCCGGCGGTGTGCCTTTCCGGCGGTGTGCCTTTCCGGCGGTGTGCCTTTCCGGCGGTGTGCCTTTCCGGCGGTGTGCCTTTCCGGCGGTGTGCCTTTCCGGCGGTGTGCCTTTCCGGCGGTGTGCCTTTCCGGCGGTGTGCCTTTCCGGCGGTGTGCCTTTCCGGCGGTGTGCCTTTCCGGCGGTGTGCCTTTCCGGCGGTGTGCCTTTCCGGCGGTGTGCCTTTCCGGCGGTGTGCCTTTCCGGCGGTGTGCCTTTCCGGCGGTGTGCCTTTCCGGCGGTGTGCCTTTCCGGCGGTGTGCCTTTCCGGCGGTGTGCCTTTCCGGCGGTGTGCCTTTCCGGCGGCGTGCCTTTCCGGCGGCGTGCCTTTCCGGCGGCGTGCCTTTCCGGCGGCGTGCCTTTCCGGCGGCGTGCCTTTCCGGCGGCGTGCCTTTCCGGCGGCGTGCCTTTCCGGCGGCGTGCCTTTCCGGCGGCGTGCCTTTCCGGCGGCGTGCCTTTCCGGCGGCGTGCCTTTCCGGCGGCGTGCCTTTCCGGCGGCGTGCCTTTCCGGCGGCGTGCCTTTCCGGCGGCGTGCCTTTCCGGCGGCGTGCCTTTCCGGCGGCGTGCCTTTCCGGCGGCGTGCCTTTCCGGCGGCGTGCCTTTCCGGCGGCGTGCCTTTCCGGCGGCGTGCCTTTCCGGCGGCGTGCCTTTCCGGCGGCGTGCCTTTCCGGCGGCGTGCCTTTCCGGCGGCGTGCCTTTCCGGCGGCGTGCCTTTCCGGCGGCGTGCCTTTCCGGCGGCGTGCCTTTCCGGCGGCGTGCCTTTCCGGCGGCGTGCCTTTCCGGCGGCGTGCCTTTCCGGCGGCGTGCCTTTCCGGCGGCGTGCCTTTCCGGCGGCGTGCCTTTCCGGCGGCGTGCCTTTCCGGCGGCGTGCCTTTCCGGCGGCGTGCCTTTCCGGCGGCGTGCCTTTCCGGCGGTGTGCCTTTCCGGCGGTGTGCCTTTCCGGCGGTGTGCCTTTCCGGCGGTGTGCCTTTCCGGCGGTGTGCCTTTCCGGCGGTGTGCCTTTCCGGCGGTGTGCCTTTCCGGCGGTGTGCCTTTCCGGCGGTGTGCCTTTCCGGCGGTGTGCCTTTCCGGCGGTGTGCCTTTCCGGCGGTGTGCCTTTCCGGCGGTGTGCCTTTCCGGCGGTGTGCCTTTCCGGCGGTGTGCCTTTCCGGCGGTGTGCCTTTCCGGCGGTGTGCCTTTCCGGCGGTGTGCCTTTCCGGCGGTGTGCCTTTCCGGCGGTGTGCCTTTCCGGCGGTGTGCCTTTCCGGCGGTGTGCCTTTCCGGCGGTGTGCCTTTCCGGCGGTGTGCCTTTCCGGCGGTGTGCCTTTCCGGCGGTGTGCCTTTCCGGCGGTGTGCCTTTCCGGCGGTGTGCCTTTCCGGCGGTGTGCCTTTCCGGCGGTGTGCCTTTCCGGCGGTGTGCCTTTCCGGCGGTGTGCCTTTCCGGCGGTGTGCCTTTCCGGCGGTGTGCCTTTCCGGCGGTGTGCCTTTCCGGCGGTGTGCCTTTCCGGCGGTGTGCCTTTCCGGCGGTGTGCCTTTCCGGCGGTGTGCCTTTCCGGCGGTGTGCCTTTCCGGCGGTGTGCCTTTCCGGCGGTGTGCCTTTCCGGCGGTGTGCCTTTCCGGCGGTGTGCCTTTCCGGCGGTGTGCCTTTCCGGCGGTGTGCCTTTCCGGCGGTGTGCCTTTCCGGCGGTGTGCCTTTCCGGCGGTGTGCCTTTCCGGCGGTGTGCCTTTCCGGCGGTGTGCCTTTCCGGCGGTGTGCCTTTCCGGCGGTGTGCCTTTCCGGCGGTGTGCCTTTCCGGCGGTGTGCCTTTCCGGCGGTGTGCCTTTCCGGCGGTGTGCCTTTCCGGCGGTGTGCCTTTCCGGCGGTGTGCCTTTCCGGCGGTGTGCCTTTCCGGCGGTGTGCCTTTCCGGCGGTGTGCCTTTCCGGCGGTGTGCCTTTCCGGCGGTGTGCCTTTCCGGCGGTGTGCCTTTCCGGCGGTGTGCCTTTCCGGCGGTGTGCCTTTCCGGCGGTGTGCCTTTCCGGCGGTGTGCCTTTCCGGCGGTGTGCCTTTCCGGCGGTGTGCCTTTCCGGCGGTGTGCCTTTCCGGCGGTGTGCCTTTCCGGCGGTGTGCCTTTCCGGCGGTGTGCCTTTCCGGCGGTGTGCCTTTCCGGCGGTGTGCCTTTCCGGCGGTGTGCCTTTCCGGCGGTGTGCCTTTCCGGCGGTGTGCCTTTCCGGCGGTGTGCCTTTCCGGCGGTGTGCCTTTCCGGCGGTGTGCCTTTCCGGCGGTGTGCCTTTCCGGCGGTGTGCCTTTCCGGCGGTGTGCCTTTCCGGCGGTGTGCCTTTCCGGCGGTGTGCCTTTCCGGCGGTGTGCCTTTCCGGCGGTGTGCCTTTCCGGCGGTGTGCCTTTCCGGCGGTGTGCCTTTCCGGCGGTGTGCCTTTCCGGCGGTGTGCCTTTCCGGCGGTGTGCCTTTCCGGCGGTGTGCCTTTCCGGCGGTGTGCCTTTCCGGCGGTGTGCCTTTCCGGCGGTGTGCCTTTCCGGCGGTGTGCCTTTCCGGCGGTGTGCCTTTCCGGCGGTGTGCCTTTCCGGCGGTGTGCCTTTCCGGCGGTGTGCCTTTCCGGCGGTGTGCCTTTCCGGCGGTGTGCCTTTCCGGCGGTGTGCCTTTCCGGCGGTGTGCCTTTCCGGCGGTGTGCCTTTCCGGCGGTGTGCCTTTCCGGCGGTGTGCCTTTCCGGCGGTGTGCCTTTCCGGCGGTGTGCCTTTCCGGCGGTGTGCCTTTCCGGCGGTGTGCCTTTCCGGCGGTGTGCCTTTCCGGCGGTGTGCCTTTCCGGCGGTGTGCCTTTCCGGCGGTGTGCCTTTCCGGCGGTGTGCCTTTCCGGCGGTGTGCCTTTCCGGCGGTGTGCCTTTCCGGCGGTGTGCCTTTCCGGCGGTGTGCCTTTCCGGCGGTGTGCCTTTCCGGCGGTGTGCCTTTCCGGCGGTGTGCCTTTCCGGCGGTGTGCCTTTCCGGCGGTGTGCCTTTCCGGCGGTGTGCCTTTCCGGCGGTGTGCCTTTCCGGCGGTGTGCCTTTCCGGCGGTGTGCCTTTCCGGCGGTGTGCCTTTCCGGCGGTGTGCCTTTCCGGCGGTGTGCCTTTCCGGCGGTGTGCCTTTCCGGCGGTGTGCCTTTCCGGCGGTGTGCCTTTCCGGCGGTGTGCCTTTCCGGCGGTGTGCCTTTCCGGCGGTGTGCCTTTCCGGCGGTGTGCCTTTCCGGCGGTGTGCCTTTCCGGCGGTGTGCCTTTCCGGCGGTGTGCCTTTCCGGCGGTGTGCCTTTCCGGCGGTGTGCCTTTCCGGCGGTGTGCCTTTCCGGCGGTGTGCCTTTCCGGCGGTGTGCCTTTCCGGCGGTGTGCCTTTCCGGCGGTGTGCCTTTCCGGCGGTGTGCCTTTCCGGCGGTGTGCCTTTCCGGCGGTGTGCCTTTCCGGCGGTGTGCCTTTCCGGCGGTGTGCCTTTCCGGCGGTGTGCCTTTCCGGCGGTGTGCCTTTCCGGCGGTGTGCCTTTCCGGCGGTGTGCCTTTCCGGCGGTGTGCCTTTCCGGCGGTGTGCCTTTCCGGCGGTGTGCCTTTCCGGCGGTGTGCCTTTCCGGCGGTGTGCCTTTCCGGCGGTGTGCCTTTCCGGCGGTGTGCCTTTCCGGCGGTGTGCCTTTCCGGCGGTGTGCCTTTCCGGCGGTGTGCCTTTCCGGCGGTGTGCCTTTCCGGCGGTGTGCCTTTCCGGCGGTGTGCCTTTCCGGCGGTGTGCCTTTCCGGCGGTGTGCCTTTCCGGCGGTGTGCCTTTCCGGCGGTGTGCCTTTCCGGCGGTGTGCCTTTCCGGCGGTGTGCCTTTCCGGCGGTGTGCCTTTCCGGCGGTGTGCCTTTCCGGCGGTGTGCCTTTCCGGCGGTGTGCCTTTCCGGCGGTGTGCCTTTCCGGCGGTGTGCCTTTCCGGCGGTGTGCCTTTCCGGCGGTGTGCCTTTCCGGCGGTGTGCCTTTCCGGCGGTGTGCCTTTCCGGCGGTGTGCCTTTCCGGCGGTGTGCCTTTCCGGCGGTGTGCCTTTCCGGCGGTGTGCCTTTCCGGCGGTGTGCCTTTCCGGCGGTGTGCCTTTCCGGCGGTGTGCCTTTCCGGCGGTGTGCCTTTCCGGCGGTGTGCCTTTCCGGCGGTGTGCCTTTCCGGCGGTGTGCCTTTCCGGCGGTGTGCCTTTCCGGCGGTGTGCCTTTCCGGCGGTGTGCCTTTCCGGCGGTGTGCCTTTCCGGCGGTGTGCCTTTCCGGCGGTGTGCCTTTCCGGCGGTGTGCCTTTCCGGCGGTGTGCCTTTCCGGCGGTGTGCCTTTCCGGCGGTGTGCCTTTCCGGCGGTGTGCCTTTCCGGCGGTGTGCCTTTCCGGCGGTGTGCCTTTCCGGCGGTGTGCCTTTCCGGCGGTGTGCCTTTCCGGCGGTGTGCCTTTCCGGCGGTGTGCCTTTCCGGCGGTGTGCCTTTCCGGCGGTGTGCCTTTCCGGCGGTGTGCCTTTCCGGCGGTGTGCCTTTCCGGCGGTGTGCCTTTCCGGCGGTGTGCCTTTCCGGCGGTGTGCCTTTCCGGCGGTGTGCCTTTCCGGCGGTGTGCCTTTCCGGCGGTGTGCCTTTCCGGCGGTGTGCCTTTCCGGCGGTGTGCCTTTCCGGCGGTGTGCCTTTCCGGCGGTGTGCCTTTCCGGCGGTGTGCCTTTCCGGCGGTGTGCCTTTCCGGCGGTGTGCCTTTCCGGCGGTGTGCCTTTCCGGCGGTGTGCCTTTCCGGCGGTGTGCCTTTCCGGCGGTGTGCCTTTCCGGCGGTGTGCCTTTCCGGCGGTGTGCCTTTCCGGCGGTGTGCCTTTCCGGCGGTGTGCCTTTCCGGCGGTGTGCCTTTCCGGCGGTGTGCCTTTCCGGCGGTGTGCCTTTCCGGCGGTGTGCCTTTCCGGCGGTGTGCCTTTCCGGCGGTGTGCCTTTCCGGCGGTGTGCCTTTCCGGCGGTGTGCCTTTCCGGCGGTGTGCCTTTCCGGCGGTGTGCCTTTCCGGCGGTGTGCCTTTCCGGCGGTGTGCCTTTCCGGCGGTGTGCCTTTCCGGCGGTGTGCCTTTCCGGCCGTGTGCCTTTCCGGCCGTGTGCCTTTCCGGCCGTGTGCCTTTCCGGCCGTGTGCCTTTCCGGCCGTGTGCCTTTCCGGCCGTGTGCCTTTCCGGCCGTGTGCCTTTCCGGCCGTGTGCCTTTCCGGCCGTGTGCCTTGCCTCGTCGTGTTGATGCTGTCCGACACGGCGTGTAGTTTGACAACCTCTTGTATTGTACTGTGCGCATATATATATATATATAAATTTGGGGGGTTTACGTCGGTCCTAGTGTTTCCTTCGCCCTTGGGTGTTTTGTGAAGACGTAGTGCGGTCTGTCTTCGCCCTTGCCTAAAAATATTCCATCGTTGTACCAGTGATTGGACGTTAGGCGCATTGGTTAGTCGGTCGGTCTACGCTTAACCTGCCCCTAGTTTGAGTAGTTTTAGTTGCTATCCTCTTGCGTCGCTACTACTCTTCACTGCCCGTCTCACCCTACCTTATGTTTGAATTACTTTCCCAGGCCGACCCTTGGAACACTTGCTGAGAACTGCTTGTCCTGATTCCTTAGATTGTGGTCTTTGTTTTAAGGATATTTGTAATTCACTAATTATTGTTGATGTGGCCTTCGGCTGAGCAATAATTTCACTTCTGATGTGTCTGCGTAAGCAGAAGAAACTAACGATCAAAGTCCGAAAAGAATTTATTGGGCTGTTCAATTAACCAAAACAAATTCTCCAAGTATAACACCAACACACAAAAGTGATCCGTCTTCGAATCACAACTACATACAACAATAAGGTAGAAAACAACTGAAATAATATCCTCCTAGTCTCCGCCAGAGACTTCTCCGATATACCGAGCCTAATCCAGAGATCAGCGAGAAGATCAAAGCCGGGCTGCCGCGGCGGCAGCCATCCACGTCTGCTGGCGGTCGATGAACTGCCGGTGTGTGGCCGAGCGCCGGCCTTTATAGCGCTTCGGCGGATGAGTACCTCGGAACTATTTTCCGTCACGTGGTTTGACGTGTGAAAATAGTTCCGGGATCTGCAGCGACCTCTTCCTTATGTTTATGTGGGCCGGTAGTGGCCCCTGGTGTCTGCTGGTGTCTTTGCTGTGGTGTTGGTGTTGTGGTTGTTGCTGTGGCCATTCATCAATACTGCCTGCCGGTCGTGTAGTGCTTCGGGTTGCCCGCGACGCGGGCAACCCGCGGCTGCAGGCTGTCAGTTTCGTTGCTGATGCTCTAGGCGCCGTTATGTCGGGTGGAGAAGGCCTCAGCAACTTCTTTGGTGATAAGGCCTTCAGCCGTGTTACAATAAGTTTTTTTAAGCAAACTTGTTTTAAAAGCAACGTATTTATTTTAAAAGTGCAATTTGGAATTGTTCTTTTGACTTCTAATTCAGGCCTTCAGCCGTTTGTTGTTTGAGGTTATTGTTGGTGGCCTTCGGCCCTAAAATTGTGGATATTTTTTTCTGTGCTATCACACAGTCAGTCGTCTTTTTAAGAGATCGTTTTAAAATTTAAATTTCTATAAATAAAGTTTACGTATTTGTTGTGCAACTGAGAGTAACTGATTACGGCTCCATCCACAATCGTAACCTTATCCTGCTCCATTCTGAGAAACGAGCTCTCAAAATCCGCTGAGTTTCGATTGCGCCAAAAGTCGCACAAATCTGAAGGCTGTAAATTCAACTAAATACTTAAGGATTACAATTACAAATAACGCCCCTCAAACCTTCCTCTCTTGGCCTAAGCCGGCGGGTCCATGGGATCGCATTTATTTGCACTTCGCCGGCCCCTTCTTCAGCTACCAATGGCTTCTCGTCACCGATGCTTTTTCACGTTTTCCGTTCGTTATCCGTCGTACCAGCACCACTGCGGAAGCGACCCTCGCTGCTCTCAAGAAAGATTTTTCCTTGGAAGGGTTGCCGCTAACAATTGTTACCGATAACGGCCCTCAATTCCAGAGCCAGATATTCGCGACGTTTTGTTCTGCCAACGGCATCCAACATGTCCTCACTCCGCTCTTTCACCCGCAATCGAACGGCAAGGCCGAACGCCTCGTCCGAACATTTAAGGCCCAAATGTCAAAATATGCCTCCACCCACACTTTGGACGAGTCGCGGACATTGTTCCTCAGTTCCTATCGGTCGAGGCCCATCGGCTCCCGTAATCCGGCTGAACTTCTGCATGGCCGGCAACCTCGTACCCTTTGGCACCTCCTCCGGCCCGGACCCAAACAATGGGTTCCGACTGCACAGGCTCCCTTTGTTCCGGGATCCCTTATCTAGGCGCGAGGTTTCGGCCCGAGAGCCGGATGGATTGAGGGGGTGATCGTCCAGCCGCAAGGCCGTCAGCTCTATGATGTCCGCATTGCCGACAAAGTGGTCTGCCGGCACCGCAACCAACTCCAGCGCTGATATCAGGGTCTTCCCGGCAAACCGCTCTGCCGCCTTCTTCCGGCCGCCCGGATGTGATCTCTTCCGCCTGTGGTTGGCGTGCAGGGATGCCAGACCCCATCTAGCAGCAACAGCAGTCATCTCGACAGCGGCTGCAGGCTCCACCGGCTCCTCCGCCGGCCCGACCGGCTGCGCCATCCGCCAGCGTTGACGATGCCCCCGTGACCTTGGTACCGCCGCCGCCGGTGTCGCAGCCTAGCCAGTGACGCCCACGCAGTCCACTTTTCGGGCAGCATCCCGCGGACGTCGATGAACCTATGCCCCTGGAACCATCGCGGCCGGCTTCCCCGCCTCTTCCACAACGCAGCTCTACCCGTCTGGCCTGCCACGCCGCGCCCTACTCTGCGGGGCCGAGTTTTCACCGCCTCCTACACGAGGCCGCCAAGACTGAGTAGGACGACGTCGCCCTCCTCTCCCCCCCCCCCCCCCCACAGGAAGGGAGGTGTGTACTGTCTGCCATCGGGTTCCCCTAAATGGCAGGCAGCACCGCATAACAGCCACGCTATGAGGGGAAACAAACCAACAGGCGAAGACATCAGGTAAACACGTCAAAGATTCCAGTCGATTGATAGGAACCTTTCCTTGCAGAGGTCACCGCGAGATAGCCAGCCACAGATTCCTACACTGGGTTTCTATTGGCTCCAGCTCACTATATAGGCCCGGCCAGTCGAAGGAAGATCAGTCTTCGTCCGCATCTAATGGCAACCGCTATAGCAGAGTCTGTGAGAAGATATCACCAGAGCCGCTGTACTGCACCGCCGATCGAAGTACCAGTCGACCGAGAGGAACCACATCTGACTAGATCGTTTGACGTCTACATCTATTATACAGCCAGCTATTGTATTGTAGAAGTTACGTTCAATAAATGTTTAAATACTACAATGTACTAGCTTTCCAGCGTGTGTCTTTGTATTTCTATGAATCAGTCAAATAATGTTAGTAGGAATGATCAAACTCTGGTTTTCCACTGGTAAATATACGAGACTTACAGTGATCTCGCATATAGAAACAATATTGCAGAGTTTACTTTGTTCATACATCGTAATCACTTGTCTTCACTCAACATGGGAGTCCACCTGGCTGAAAATGAAGTCACCCATACAATTTCAGCATAACAAACTGGATTGCGAAATTATTTAACATCGACGATGCATTTCACCGCTTTGTGGCATCACCAGATTGTGTAAAAGAACCTGTATATGTAATCCATCTGGCATAAAGCCATATAAAATGGAAAATGGACACAACAATGGCAGTAGCCCACAGATGTTTTAAAAGAATGATGGTAGGCAGTAGCAGAGCAAACCTGTTTCTGATTGGTCTAGAGAAAAGGGGTTGGGAAAGGGAGTACTCGGCGCTAAATTTGTTAGCAACATTTATCTGCAAGGTCGTCGGTACATTACGACAGGTTTGCTGTGGCGGACTGTCCTCTCCCCCAGTGACTGAGTGCTATTTGTGGCAGCCACTAGGTCTCTTGCGTGTGCACAGATACGTATTGTTTAAATAACGCAAATTTCTGCTCCACACCTGGGGAGACGGTCTGGTGTAGTGTTAGGCAGACATGCAGTGTTCTCCCATTCGTGACTCTGTGGCCGCGACCGCACAGGGAGTTCGGTACCCTGCTGGCATTATCCAGTGAACACAGGGGAGGAGATCCTCGTCATCCAGGTATGTATTAGTAGCGTTCTTTGAATTTACACCGACGTGTTGGGATCTGTTTGCTTTTATATTACAGCGGGCAGGAGACTTTTCGGCCAAAACTGATACGGCAGCAGTGTCAGCCACCAGGCTGGAGATGACCACACCCCAACGTTCTCAGCAGTTGCTCCGCATGTTCGCGGTCATATTCCAAACAGCAGTTTCCGCGGCTATCCATCCACAGTTTGCAGTCAAAGGGGTAAGCTACCGTCAGCGAACTGATGTTCGCTGAGGTGGTTTCAGTTATTGGACGGTTGTATCTCTAGGTGCGTATTTTATAGCGCTGTACAGCATCTGAAACAGTATCTTCCGTTGGAGGCATCGGTATTTTATTATGTCGTCACACAATATAGTAATGTAGTGGTGGTTTGGAAGGGGTTTGTCTATTGGAGTGTGGTATTTCTTATGTTACATACTTGGTTAGACATCTGTAGCGCTTACAGAAATTGCTATGACATAATTTCTACCAATACATTAGTTTCTAACACATACACGATGACGTCCCAAAAACACACACACACACACACACACACACACACACACACACACACACACACACACACACACTAGTGATGGAGTGGTGACTTAGCAATGATAAATAAATAAGACCTATGCTTCGTTGTGATTGCCTGAGGGCATCAAGAAATTGACCAGACGTCGAAACAGTGGGGTGGATCTTGTGTGATTCGACGCAATAATTATAATTTAGGGAAGCCCGAAAAATTACGAAAATGGGCGAAAAATGCGTAAAATTGGGAAGATACCAAAAATATGGGAAATTAAGGAAAATTGCCGAAGAATTTTATAAATTAGAAATCCTTTCAGTACAGAGTACAACTGACTGGGCTCATGCAGTTCAGCTGTACCTGTTGTTGTTGTGGTCTTCAGTCCTGAGACTGGTTGGATGCAGCTCTCCATGCTAATCTATCCTGTTCAAGCTCCTTTATCTCCCAGTACCTACTGCAACCTACATCCTTCTGAATCTGCTTAGCGTATTCATCTCTTGGTCTCCCTCTACGATTTTTACCAACCACACTGCCCTCCAATGCTAAATTTTTGATCCCTTGATGCCTCAAAACATGTCCTACCAACCGATCCCTTCTTCTAGTCAAGTTGTGCCACAAACTTCTCTTCTCCCCAATCCTATTCAATACCTCCTCATTAGTTACGTGATCTACCCACCTTATCTTCAGCATTCTTCTGTAGCACCACATTTCGAAAGCTTCTATTCTCTTCTTGTCCAAACTAGTTATCGTCCATGTTTCACTTCCATACATGGCTACACTCCATACAAATACTTTCAGAAACGACTTCCTGACACTTAAATCTATACTCGATGTTAACAAATTCCTCTTCTTGAGAAACGCTTTCCTTGCCATTGCCAGTCTACATTTTATATCCTCTCTACTTCGACCATCATCGGTTATTTTACTCCATAAATAGCAAAACTCCTTTACTACTTTAAGTGTCTCATTTCCTAATCTAATTCCCTCAGCATCATCCGACTTAATTCGACTACATTCCATTATCCTCGTTTTGCTTTTGTTGATGTTCATCTTATATACTCCTTTCAAGACACTGTCCATTCCGTTCAACTGCTCTTCCAGGTCCTTTGCTGTCCCTGACAGAATTAAAATGTCGTTGGCAAATCTCAAAGTTTTTGTTTCTTCTCCATGGGTTTTAATTCTTACTCCAAACTTTTCTTTTGTTCTGCTGTCCAATTTGGAACACAACCTACAACCAGCTTAGAGACAGAAGTGATGACACTTTCTGCAGGACCTGACCATCATTTTGCAGGACAATGCTAAAGCACGTACAGTGCAAGATGTTACTGATTTGTTTGACTGATGGCGCTGCTAAGTGCTATACCACCTACTGCACTCCGCTAATTTAAGCCCTTGTGAGTTCAACTCGATTTCTAAACTGAAAGAAACACTTAACGTCATTCGCTTCAGAACTGCTACAAATTCGTCCAGCAATAGACCGCGCCGCTCGAACTCTCAACACAACTGGCACTGCTAAGAGTATTCAAGCGATTTCCACATCGCTGGCAAACGGGTCATACACAATGCTGGTGACTACTTTGAAGGTCAGTCAAACTTTGAAACACAGGAGCTGTAAATAAATAGTTACCACTATTAAAGTTCCAACCCTTGTAGATGAGTTTTTATCATGGCTGGTTCCCCCAAGGCTATCAGTAGGGGTCTCGTTTCGATTTAGGTCTTTTAGTGCTCTGTCAAATTCTTCACGCAGTATCATATCTCCCATTTCATCTTCTTCTACGTCCTCTTTCGTTTCCACAATACTGTCCTCAAGTACACCGCCCCTTTAAAGACCCTCTATATACTCCTTCCCCGTTAATGTTTTCCCTTCTTTGCTTAGGATGGGTTTTCCATCTCAGCAATCATGATTATCATACAAGTGGTTCTCTTTCCTAAAAAGGGCTCCTTAATTTTCCTGTTGGCAGTATCTACCTTACTCATAGTGATGCATGCTTCTACATGCTTCTTACATTTGTCGTCTAGCCATCCCTGCTTAGCCATTTTGCACTTCTGTCGATATCGCTTTTGGGACTTTGTATTCCTTTTTGCCTGCTTCATTTACTGCATTTTTGTATTCTCTCCTATCATCAATTACATTCAATATCTTTTATTATCCAAGAATTTCTACTAGCCCTCGTCTTTTTACCCGGTGCCTTCACTATTCCTTCTTTCAAAGCTACTCATTCTTCTTCCACTGTATTTCTTTCCTCTGTTATTGTCAATGGCTCACTAATACTCACTCTGAAACTCTCTATAACCTCTGTCTCGTTCAGTTTATGCTGGTTCCATCTCCATAAATTCCTACCTTTTTGCAGTTTCTTCAATTTTGATCTACAGTTCATAACCAATATATTGTGGTCAGAGACCACATCTGTCCCTGGAATTGTCTTAAAATTTAAAATCTGGTTGCTGAATCACTGTCGTACCATTACATAATCTATCTGAAACCTTCCAGTGTCTCCAGGCCTCTTCCATGTATAGCACCTTCTTTCATGATACTTAAACCAAATGTTAGCTACGATCGAGTTATGCTTTGTGCAAAATTCTGCCAGGTGGCTTCCCCTTTCATTCCTGACCCCCAATCCACATTCACCGACTGCTTCTCCTTCTCTTCCTTTTCTTGTTCACTATGTTCTTCGTAGTAGCTTATCCGCGTTCCTACTTTTTTATTCATTATTAAACCTACTCCTGCATTACCACGATTTGATTTTGTATTTATAACCCGTATTCACGAGACCAGAAGTCTTGTTCCTCCTGCCACTGAACTTCACTAATCCACAATATATCTGTTCCAGTCAAAACCCGTTTTTAGTTAGAATGCGTTCTTATTAGTTAAAACTCGTTTTTACTGTGCCACTTGGTCAAAACGTGTTTTGCCTAGTAAAAACTAGTTTTAACTGGCTTTCGCTTTTGACCAGCAGTAAATTCTAGTTGTAACTAAGAGTATCAGTATCAACTAGTAAGAACGCGTTCTAATTAAGCTACTGGTATACAGAACTAGTTTTCACTAAATTTATTTAGGGTCAAATATTAAAATAAAGAGCAACTGATTGAAATAAAAACACCTTTTTTGTATTGTGCAAAGTAATATTTATTGGAATATTGATCATACATCCAAACACTTCCAGATAGTGAAAACAAGAAGGCGCCGACACGGACAGTTCCAGGCGCCAAAACCCCCCGCCTGGGCAGCGCTTCAGCGGCCGACAATACCCCAGCCCGCCAGTGGGCGCTTTTCGCCACAACAAACAACACGGTAGAGGGGCCAAGCACGTGCAGATCAGTTTGTACGTATTTATCATGTCAGATCTATATCAAGAATGGCGATGGAAAGAATAATTTGTGAGAAGGATGTTACAGACTGAAGAACACGACAAAAGAGGAAACCATTACAATGTTACGACAAAAGGATCTTACGATAAATTAGTGGACGCGACTGAAGAACCACAATATGATAAGAAAAAGACACAGAAGCAGTACATAAGATTAAATCGATTCAAGGTTATTAATATTTGTGGGACCAGCAAGTCAGTGACAAGAAGAGAGCCTGTGGAGTACTACTTACGTGTCGAAGAAATTTTCGACATTATTGAAGCAGCACAGATTAAACGTTGAAACTTCAAGAAAATACGAAAGCGCAACAGTGGACACGATACACATTTATCTGTCTATGTGTGAAACTTGTCAGCGCAAAAGGAGCATTAAGGAAAGGGGGCACATGTCGAAACCCATACTTCATTCAGAAATGAACAGTCGTTGCCAAGTTGATCTGATCGACATGCAGACTTCCCCCTGAGGGTTCGGGGGTTAGAATAGGCCCGCGGTATTCATGCCTGTCGTAAGATGCGACTAAAAGGAGTCCATACCCCTCAAGGGGGTAGTTAGCGCCTGCGTCCAGAGACGGACGGTTCCACGACCTATAATTGTGGTATTTTCGGTATTTCACTTCTCGTTTCTTCCTTCCTTTGGTTGGTTCCTTTCTTTCCTCTTCTCCATCTCACTGTCTTCCTTACTCTCTCCCTTGCCTTCTTCTCCCTTGCCTTCTTCTCCCTTGCCTTCTTCTCCCTTGCCTTCTTCTCCCTTGCCTTCTTCTCCCTTGCCTTCTTCTCCCTTGCCTTCTTCTTCTCCCTTGCCTTCTTCTTCTCCCTTGCCTTCTTCTTCTCCCTTGCCTTCTTCTTCTCCCTTGCCTTCTTCTTCTCCCTTGCCTTCTTCTTCTCCCTTGCCTTCTTCTTCTCCCTTGCCTTCTTCTTCTCCCTTGCCTTCTTCTTCTCCCTTGCCTTCTTCTTCTCCCTTGCCTTCTTCTTCTCCCTTGCCTTCTTCTTCTCCCTTGCCTTCTTCTTCTCCCTTGCCTTCTTCTTCTCCCTTGCCTTCTTCTTCTCCCTTGCCTTCTTCTTCTCCCTTGCCTTCTTCTTCTCCCTTGCCTTCTTCTTCTCCCTTGCCTTCTTCTTCTCCCTTGCCTTCTTCTTCTCCCTTGCCTTCTTCTTCTCCCTTGCCTTCTTCTTCTCCCTTGCCTTCTTCTTCTCGCTTGCCTTCTTCTTCTCCCTTGCCTTCTTCTTCTCCCTTGCCTTCTTCTTCTCCCTTGCCTTCTTCTTCTCCCTTGCCTTCTTCTTCTCCCTTGCCTTCTTCTTCTCCCTTGCCTTCTTCTTCTCCCTTGCCTCCTTCTTCTCCCTTGCCTCCTTCTTCTCCCTTGCCTTCTTCTTCTCCCTTGCCTTCTTCTTCTCCCTTGCCTTCTTCTTCTCCCTTGCCTTCTTCTTCTCCCTTGCCTTCTTCTTCTCCCTTGCCTTCTTCTTCTCCCTTGCCTTCTTCTTCTCCCTTGCCTTCTTCTTCTCCCTTGCCTTCTTCTTCTCCCTTGCCTTCTTCTTCTCCCTTGCCTTCTTCTTCTCCCTTGCCTTCTTCTTCTCCCTTGCCTTCTTCTTCTCCCTTGCCTTCTTCTTCTCCCTTGCCTTCTTCTTCTCCCTTGCCTTCTTCTTCTCCCTTGCCTTCTTCTTCTCCCTTGCCTTCTTCTCCTCCCTTGCCTTCTTCTCCTCCCTTGCCTTCTTCTCCTCCCTTGCCTTCTTCTCCTCCCTTGCCTTCTTCTCCTCCCTTGC
The DNA here is from genome assembly GCF_021461395.2 of Schistocerca americana. NCBI lineage: Eukaryota > Metazoa > Arthropoda > Insecta > Orthoptera > Acrididae > Schistocerca > Schistocerca americana. The sequence goes on along the minus strand of NW_025725481.1, from coordinate 11,339,206 downwards.
CTTCTTCTCCTCCCTTGCCTTCTTCTCCTCCCTTGCCTTCTTCTCCTCCCTTGCCTTCTTCTCCTCCCTTGCCTTCTTCTCCTCCCTTGCCTTCTTCTCCTCCCTTGCCTTCTTCTCCTCCCTTGCCTTCTTCTCCTCCCTTGCCTTCTTCTCCTCCCTTGCCTTCTTCTCCTCCCTTGCCTTCTTCTCCTCCCTTGCCTTCTTCTTCCCTTGCCTCCTCCGCCCTTGCCTCCTCCGCCCTCGCCTCCTCGTTTGAGACAGTCTGTCCTCTCTCTCTCTTCCCTTTCCTCTTCTTCCTTCCTCCCTGTGCGCGCCTGAAGGCCGTCCCACGCGTTCGCACGCGTACCCGGTGACGGGGTAACGCGTAATTACCCACCCTGGGTAGACAAGTAAGGCACGCACGTACCCCCTGGTAAAGACCAGGCCAAAGGAGGTTTGATCGCCTGAGCTGATACCTTCTGACCATGCCGATTGGTCCATCCGTCTGTTTCTCGGGAGGTGTGACCTGAGGTGTAAACATTCACCTAAGGCGGGAGTGCCCTCTGAGAGGGTCCCCATAAGGAAGGAGCGCACCATCGGAGACGCTGGCAATCATGGGGGATTCCTCCGCAATGGATTTCTCTTTTTCTCTCTCGACTTCTGCCCACAAACGGAAACATGACCAGCCAACAGTGACAAAAGTGCTACCGCCTGCCCCACAGTTCCTCGTCGTTTCTCGATCTGAGGATGGAAAGGATTTTTCCTCTGTCAACCCTTTCGTTATCCAGAAGGTCGTAGATGCCATAGCCGGTACTGTTAAGTCTTGTACAAGGTTGTGTAATGGTACCTTGCTACTAGAAACTGAGAGCGCCTTTCAGGCACAGAAATTGCTTCGAGCCACACTCCTGTACACGTTCCCTGTCCGGGTGGAGGCTCACCGAACTTTGAATTCGTCTCGTGGTGTGGTCTATACTAGATCTCTTGAGGGATTGACTGACGAGGAGATTCAGTCTTTCCTCGCTGAGCAGGGCGTGACGGCTGTCCATAGGGTCATGAAAAGGGTCAACAAAGACCTTGTACCGACCCGGACACTTTTCTTGACCTTTGACAGTGTTCAGCTGCCATCGCGCATCAAAGCGGGCTACGAGGTTATTTCTGTTCGCCCCTATGTCCCGACACCTACGTGCTGCTACCAGTGTCAGCGTTTCAATCACACTCGCCAGTCTTGTTCCAATGCGGCTAAATGTCACTTGTGGCAGGGATGCCCATGAGGGTGACTGTCCACCTCCGTCTCCTCATTGTGTGAACTGTCAGGGTGACCATGCAGCGTCCTCCCGTGACTGTCCCATCTATAAGGAAGAACAATGTATCCAAGAAATTCGGGTCAAAGAGACAGTGTCCACCTCAGCTGCTCGCAAGCTATTTGCTAGTAGGAAGCCCACGCTGCTCCCAGCGGGTAAATACAGTACAGTCCTCGCCTCTCCACGGACTACCAGGGAGGTGGCAACCCAGACATGCGATCTGACCTTCAGCACCACGGTCGTCCGTTCAGCCAGTGCTAAGATCGCGCGGTCGACGTCTCCTCTTCCTCCCATCACCCCAAAGACACAAGCCCCTTCATCAGCTTCTGCTAAGGCGAAGACCCAGAAGTCAGATGCATGGGCCTTCAAGAAGGAACCGTCACGTGCAGACTTCCTACGTACCTCGCCTCCCAGCCATCGACCAGTACTTCCACCAAACGACCTTCGAAGAAGGCTCATAGGAAGCACAGTTCTCCTTCTCCGCCGCAGCGCATTTCTTCTCCTGCACCACCCAGCGGTTGCCGCCCCAGGCCGTCATCCATTTCGCCTGGCCGCACCGCTGGTAGCCAAACATCTGGCCGTTCACCAGCGGAGGAAGCTCCCCCTCCCGGCTATCTTACCAAAATGGCCGATGAACCTATAGAACCAATGGACGACGGCTGTCCGCCTACTGATAGCGGCGGCAGTGCTCGCTCGAAGCCAGGCCCTCAGCAGCCTTCGAGGTGACCCCTTCTTTCATCTTCCTTTTCTTCTTACGATGGCACTTATTCACTGGAATATTCGCAGCGTTCGCTCCAACCGAGAGGACTTGAAGTTGCTGCTCCACTTGCACCGTCTGCTCGTCTTAGCCCTCCAGGAAACGAAGCTACGCCCATGCGATCAAATTGCCTTGGCACACTACACCTCTGTGCGTTTTGACCTACCCCCTGTGGTAGGTATCCCAGCTCATGGAGGGGTTATGTTGCTGGTCCGGGATATTTACTACGATCGCATCACGTTGCACACCGGCCTGCAGGCAGATGCCATCCGCATTACTCTCCCCACTTTTACATTCTCCATTTGTACCGTTTACACTCCATCGTCATCTGCCGTTACCATGGCAGACATGATGCAACTTATTTCTCAGCTACCTGCACCATCTTTGTTAACTGGAGACTTCAATGCCCACCATCCCCTTTGGGGCTCTCCAGCATCCTGCCCGAGGGGCTCCCTGTTTGCAGACCTTTTCAACCAGCTCAATCTTGTCTGCCTCAATACTGGCGCCCCTACTTTTCTTTCGGACACATCTCACACCTATTCCTATTTAGACCTCTCTATATGTACACCCCAACTTGCACGCCGGTTTGAGTGGTACGCCCTTTCTGATACATATTCGAGCGACCACTTCCCGTGTGTTATCCATCTCCTGCAGCATACCCCCTCTCCGTGCTCCTCTAGTTGGACCATCTCCAAGGCAGACTGGGGGCTCTTCTCTTCCAGGGCGACCTTTCAGGATCAAACCTTCACAAGCTGCGATCGTCAGGTCGCACACCTCACGGAAGTCATTCTCGCTGCTGCTGAATATTCCATCCCTCATCCTACTTCTTCTCCACGTCGCGTGCCGGTCCCCTGGTGGACCGCAGCATGTAGAGACCCTTTACGTGCTCGTCAACGTGCTTTACGCACCTTTAAATGCCACCCCACAGTGGCGAATTGTATCAATTATAAACGATTACGTGCTCAGTGTCGTGGTATTATTAAAGAAAGCAAGAAAGCCAGCTGGGCTGCTTTCACAACCACCTTCAACAGTTTTACTCCTTCTTCTGTTGTCTGGGGTAGCCTGCGCCGGCTATCTGGCGCTAAGGTCCACTCACCAGTTTCTGGCTTGACGGTCGCGAATGACGTCCTTGTGGCCCCTGAGGATGTCTCCAATGCCTTCGGGCGCTTTTTCGCAGAGGTTTCGAGCTCCGATCATTACCACCCTGCCTTCTTCCCCCGCAAACGGGCAGAGGAGGCTAGGCCACCTTACTTCCGCTCCTCGAATCGTGAAAGTTATAATGCCCCATTCACCATGCGGGAACTCGAAAACGCACTTGGCCGATCAGGGTCCTCCGCTCCAGGGCCTGATTCTATTCATATTCAGATGCTGAAGAACCTTTCTCCTGCGGGTAAAGGTTTTCTTCTTCGTACATACAATCACATCTGGATTGAGGGACATGTTCCTGCATGCTGGCACGAGTCTATTGTTGTCCCGATTCCTAAGCCGGGGAAGGACAAGCACTTGCCTTCCAGTAATCGACCTCTCTCGCTTACCAGCTGTGTCTGTAAAGTGACGGAGCGAATGGTTAACTCTCATTTGGTTTGACTGCTCGAGTCTCGACGCCTACTTACCAATGTACAATGTGGATTTCGTAGGCGCCTCTCTGCTGTTGACCATCTGGTTACCTTGTCGACCTTCATTATGAATAACTTCTTGCGGAAGCGCCCGACCGCGGCTGTGTTCTTTGATTTGGAAAAGGCTTACGACACCTGTTGGAGGGCGGGCATTCTCCGCACCATGTATACATGGGGCCTTCGTGGTCGCCTCCCTCTTTGTATTCTTTCCTTTTTAATGGATCGACAGTTCAGGGTACGTGTGGGTTCTGTCCTGTCAGACACCTTTCGCCAGGAGAATGGGGTGCCACAGGGCTCAGTTTTGAGCGTCGCTCTCTTCGCCATCGCGATCAATCCAATAATGGATTGCCTCCCAGCTGATGTATCAGGCTCCCTTTTTGTGGACGATTTTACCATCTATTGCAGCGCACAGTGTACACGTGTCCTGGAGCGCTGTCTTCAGCGTTCTCTTGACCGTCTTTACTCCTGGAGTGTCGCCAATGGCTTCCGTTTTTCTGCTGAGAAGACGGTCTGTATTAACTTATGGCGCTACAAAGAGTTTCTCCCACCGTCCTTACGACTCGGTCCCGTTGCTCTCCCAGTCATGGAGACAACCAAATTTTTAGGCCTTACATTTGACAGGAACCTTAGCTGGTCTCCACATGTGTCATATTTGGCCGCCCGTTGTACCCGTTCTTTAAATGTCCTCCGTGTTCTCAGTGGTATGTCGTGGGGAGCGGATCGAACCGTCCTACTTCGTCTATATCGGTCGATCGTCCGTTCCAAGCTGGATTATGGGAGCTTCGTATACTCCTCTGCACGGCCATCCATCTTAAGCCACCTCAACTCCATACAACATCGGGGTTTACGACTTGCGATCGGAGCATTTTATACTAGTCCCGTAGAGCGTCTTCATGCTGACGCTGGCGAATTGCCACTCACCTACCGGCGCGATATACTGCTTTGTCGGTATGCCTGTTGGCTACTGTCAATGCCCAACCATCCGTCTTATCGTTCGTTTTTTGACGACTCTCTCGACCGTCAATACCGGTTGTATGTCTCTGCCCTGCTACCCCCTGGAGTTCGCTTTCGTCGCCTCCAACACCTTAAATTTTCACTCCCTGCAACCTTTCGAGTGGGCGAGAGCCACACGCCACCTTGGCTCCAGGCTCAGGTCCGTGTTCACCTTGACCTCAGCTCGCTCCCAAAAGAGGTTACCCCCGGTTCGGTCTGCCACTCCCGTTTTGTGGAACTTCGTTCGAAGTTTATCAATATGACTTTCATTTATACAGATGGCTCTAAGACCAATGACGGGGTTGGGTATTCTTTTATTGTCGGGGCACAAAGTTTCAAATACCAGCTCCATGGCCATTGTTCGGTCTTCACAGCTGAGCTCTTTGCCCTCTACCAGGCTGTTCTTTACATCTGCCACCACCGACATTCTGCTTATGTCATCTGCTCCGACTCCCTGAGCGCCATCCAGAGCCTCAATGATCCGTATCCGGTTCACCCTTTCGTGCACCGGATCCAACGCTCTCTTCGGCAGCTGGTGGACGTCGGTTCTCCGGTTAGCTTTATGTGGATCCCTGACCATGTCGGTATCCCTGGGAACGAAGCTGCAGATGCCGCGCCCAAGGCTGCGGTCCTCCAGCCTCAGACAGCTTCTTGTTGTGTCCCTTCGTCAGATTTTAGCAGGGTTATTTGTCGGCGCATTTTATCGCTGTGGCATGCCGATTGGGCTGCCCTTCCAGCCAACAAGCTTCGGGCCTTGAAACCACTTCCCCTGGCTTGGACGTCCTCCTCACGCACTTCTCGGCGGGAGGAGGTAGTTTTGGCACGGTTAAGAATTGAACACTGCCGGTTCAGCCATCGCCATCTGCTGACGGCTGCGCCGGCGCCGTTCTGCCCATGTGGGCAATTGCTGACGGTCCGCCACATTTTAATGTCCTGTCCGGATTTTAACGCCCTGCGTCTCGATCTTAACCTGCCATGTACTTTAGATGCCGTTTTAGCGGATGACCCACGAGCAGTTGCTCGTGTTCTTCGTTTTATCAATTTGACAAACCTCACTAAGGACATTTGATGCTGTTTTTTAATCCTATGCCTGTCAGTCTGTCTTTTATCGTGTTTTCCCTTTTAGTTGTTGTTTTAAACTTGTGCCTCGCGGTGCATTCTTAACGTCGTCAGGGCGCTAATGACCATTGAAGTTGTGCGCCCTAAAACCACAAAAAAAAACCTGTAAAAGATAGCCTGTCTACGTAGTGCGTGACGTCACAAGATGGCTACACACATAGTCCCTTCTTCAACAGTTTCACGGAACAGTGCTTGTGAATAGTCGTTCGGCGAGTTTCGCGTCAGTTTACTATTATAGTGAATGGTGTTCCTGCGTTAGTGTACGTGATTTGGTTGTTTAGTTTCTGTGCACTAAACTGGTGATCTGTTTTTCTTGCCTGTGAAAATTTCGTTGCCTGCAAAATGCCGTATCGTTGTTGTGTGCCGAATTGTAGTGGAAATTACGACGGTGGACCAAAAGTAACCGTGTTTAAATTTCCGGAGGATGAAGCAACGAGGAAGAAATGGTTGTCAAATATTCGCAGAGATATCTTCACTCCTTCAAGTTCAAGAGTAAGTATTTATTTTCTTTATTTCATAAGAGGTTAAGTGTGCTAACAAAGAATAGGCACTTATGAAGTAAGGAAGGTCAGCGACATTTTGACTAATATATCAGATCTTAACTGAATAAGTGCCGAAGAAAATAGCGTTTCGTTTTCTTGCTGGTAATTCTACAGTTTAGCTGGTATAGGTTATATGAATTCTGTATTCTGCAAGTTCAACCAGTATAGCCTAAGCACAGTCATACTTACGTAGTTAAATATCTCAGTATATCTTTATACTTACTGTTTATGCTGCCTGTTAGGAATAAAAGTCGGTTTATAATTAAGTACGTGCACTTAAGATACAGACGACTTTCGATGTATTCTGCTTCTGTATTTAGTGTTTCTTTTTGCTGTAAAAGTCTTTAGGAAGTTGCCTGTTCAAATACAAGTAATGTGGTGTACCCAGAAATTGAAAATGAAGTAAAAACAGTGTCTCAGTCGCTTGTTGTTAATAAATTATTGGTGGGAATTTGAAGTCACTGCAAGGAATGTTACTATTAGGGAATATAGTAGGCTTTAGACTTAACAGTGAACCATAGACAGGAAAAATGAATGAGTACATAAATGGATTAACAGGCCATCACAAAATGCAAAGGGAGAAACTGTGAAAACATATAAAAAATACTTGTTGATTTTACAAATTCTTACTTTTTGGGTCTGGAATTTCAGATACATGCCAGTGGCCTACACAGCTGTCTTATAGATACACAGCTAAAGTACTTCAAAGCAATTGTGTGCTCATGTTTAGCCTAATAGGTAGCACATAAGTGGCAATGTATTAGTTCATCATACTGTCAGTTTTTATGTAAGCTATGAACTGATATCAAAAGCAAAACAGTGTCTGATAAAAAGCACTACCTTTAAGTACTTCATAGTTCTAAAGGTTACACAGTGTTGACAATTACTTTGTATTATTCTGTTACTGTGTCACAGTTGCTTCTATGGATTACACCTGTGCGAGTTTGGTGTCATCATGCTTTCTTGTGCCTGAGGTGTGTGTGTGTGTGGGGTGGGGGTGGGGGGTGGGGGGGAATAGAGCAAGACATTATGCAAAAATCCCACCCCTCTTGTGAATATATGAGCTTCAAGGCTAAATTATAAAAAAATTGTCACTGTTATTGAATTATGCTACAAACATTAATCAATGTTTGTAATTTTTGATGGGGAAAGTACTTTCTTCATTTCACCATCTCTTTAAGAGCTTGTTGCCATGAGATGTAACTGCATGTGTTTTGATATTGTAGTGTTATTGTTTTATAGAGTTACTATGCCATGGCCACATTTATCGCTTGAGTATTCTTCTGCATTTTAGTTGGGAGTCTATTTGTATTTTAGAACTAGAAACTAACTTTATATTCATAAATTATTTTCACACTATTAATATTGTCATCACATTCAGTTGTAAGCACCTTTTTCATTTTTTATTCATTTCTAATTACAGGTATGTCATGTTCACTTCCACAAGGATGATGTTATTTGGGAAACACAAATTTTGGATGAAAGGACTGTTCAGTTATTAAGAGCCCCCCTACTCAAACCACGTTTGAGACCAGATGCAGTTCCATCACTACTCCCAGACTGTCCTTCGTACCTTTCAAAGGAAGAAAGTAGACGTGAAGGGCCATAGGAGAAAAAGCAAAGGCTTGAAAATGAGCAGTTAGCTACAGCGTTACAATATAGTTTAGCATCACAGAAGGACCATGAAAACAATTTCAGCTTCAGTTCTTTAGAAGAGTTGATGTTGCGTACGAAGGAAGTGGATTTGCCCAACGAGTGGAGTGTGATCGAAAAACACAGTGATTTTGTTTGTTTTTTAAAGATAAGAAATCCAGCACCATTAATCACACATTCTGTCGTTATAGATAGTAATTTAAATGTTTCATTGTTTAAGAAAGATGTACAAATTAAGACATTAGGAAAAAGATCTTTTCCTGTAATTGTAACCAATATCCAGGAAATTGTCAGTGTACTGCAGGAGGTTTTAGGCACAGATTGTGGGCACTCAGAAACTTCTATAGATAGTATTGTAGAGATAGTGAAAGACAGAGTAGGAGTGCTGAAAGACAGTTTACAGGAGAGTGAAAAGGAGATGGTAGACTTTATATATGAACAAGTTAGTCTCATAAATGTAAAGAAATTTAATCATAGGTTTAGTTCTACATTTATCATACTGTGTTGTTTGCTATTTTCAATTTCGTCTCATGCTTACAATTTTTTACGTAGCAGCTCATTAATGAAAATGCCACATCCAAGCACTCTGCGTAGTATCTGCAGCAAATTTAATGTGAATCCATCTCACGAAAGGCTTGGGGGAAGTAATTTCCTGTCCTATGCAAGACAGAAATTTCAATACTTGAACAGCGATGATGTCAATGTTGTTTTGAGTGTAGATGAAATTCATCTAAATTCTTATTTCGAATATAAAGGAGGTAGTGTTTTGGGCATGTCATATAACTCTGAATGTGCTGCAAATTCAGCATTTGTATTTATGTTGCAGAGTGTCAAGTCTTTGTACAGGGATGTTGTTCACATTTTACCGGTGAAAACCATTTCATCTAATGCATTATACGATGTGCTACTGGCCGTAATAAATGGCCTTGAACTAATAGGCTATAGGGTTTTTTGTGTGGTAACTGACAACAACAAAATCAATAGCAAAACCATGTCAATGTTTTCTCTGGATAAAGCTATTAATATAGTTTCTAAACATCCATCTGATCCTAATCGCCCACTTTTCTTTTTAATTGATGTCATACACATTGTTAAATGAATAAGAAATGTGTGGCTGAACCAAAAAAATTATGGTAAAGATATGTTTTATCCTCAGTTTCCAGTTAGAAAAGAAGTGGAAGAAAATAAGTTTTCTGTAGCTTCTTTTAAAACACTGAAACAGATTTATGACATACATTCCAGTTGTTTAGTAAAATATTGTCACACATTGTCTCTCAAATCACTTTGCCCTACATCATTAGAAAAACAGAGCATGAAACTAGTGCTGCAGATATTCAATCGACATGTCAGAAGGCCTTGAGGTAGCTAGTGATAAATTTGATTTGAGACATGCACCATCAACAGCCGAATACATTCGAATAATAACAAAATGGTTTGATGTCGTTGTTGTTGTTGTGGTCTTCAGTCCTGAGACTGGTTTGATGCATCTCTCCATGCTACTCTATCCTGTGCAAGCTTCTTCATCTCCCAGTATCTACTGCAACCTACATCTTTCTGAATCTGCTTAGTGTATTCATCTCTTGGTCTCCCCCTACGATTTTTACCGTCCACGCTGCCCTCCAATACTAAATTGGTGATCCCTTGATGCCTCAGAACATGTCCTACCAACCGATCCCTTCTTCTGGTCAAGTTGTGCCACAAACTTCTCTTCTCCCCAATCCTATTCAATACTTCCTCATTAGTTATGTGATCTAGCCATCTAATCTTCAGCATTCTTCTGTAGCACCACATTTCGAAAGCTTCTATTCTCTTCTTGTCCAAACTATTTACCGTCCATGTTTCGCTTCCATACATGGCTACACTCCATACAAATAATTTCAGAAATGACTTCCTCACATTTAAATCTATGCTCGATGTTAACAAATTTCTCTTCTTCAGAAACGCTTTCCTTGCCATTGCCAGTCTACATTTTATATCGTCTCTACTTCGACCATCATCAGTTATTTTGCTCCCCAAATAGAAAAACTCCTTTACTACTTTAAGTGTCTCATTTCCTAATCTAGTACCCTCAACATCACCCGACTTAATTCGACTACATTCCATTATCCTCGTTTTGCTTTTGTTGATCTTCATCTTATATCCTCCCTTCAAGACACTATCCAATTCGTTCAACTGCTCTTCCAAGTCCTTTGCTGTCTCTGACAGAATTACAATGTCATCGGCGAACCTCAACGTTTTTAGTTCTTCTCCATGGATTTTAATACCTACTCCGAATTTCTCTTTTGTTTCCTTTACTGCTTGCTCAATATACAGATTGAATAGCATCGGGGAGAGGCTACAACCTTGTCTTACTCCTTTCCCAACCACTGCTCCTCTTTCATGCCCCTCGACTCTTATAACTGCCATCTGGTTTCTATACAAATTGTAAATAGCCTTTCGCTCCCTGTATTTTACCCCTGCCACCTTTAGAATTTGAAAGAGAGTATTCCAGTCAACATTGTCAAAAGCTTTCTCTAAGTCTACAAATGCTAGGAACGTAGGTTTGCCTTTCCTTAATCTTTCTTCTAAGATAAGTCGTAAGGTCAGTATTGCCTCATGTGTTCCAGTATTTCTACGGAAACCAAACTGATCTTCCCCGAGGTCGGCTTCTACTAGTTTTTCCATTCGTCTGTAAAGAATTCGTGTTAGTATTTTGCAGCTGTGGCTTATTAAACTGATTGTTCGGTAATTTTCACATCTGTCCACACCTGCTTTCTTTGGGATTGGAATTATTATATTCTTCTTGAAGTCTGAGGGTATTTCACCTGTCTCATACATCTTGCTCACCAGATGGTAGAGTTTTGTCAGGACTGGCTCTCCCAAGGCCGTCAGTAGTTCCAATGGAATGTTGTCTACTCCGGGGGCCTTGTTTCGACTCAGGTCTTTCAGTGCTCTGTCAAACTCTTCACGCAGTATCTTATCTCCCATTTCATCTTCATCTACATCCTCTTCCATTTCCATAATATTGTCCTCAAGCGCATCGCCCTTGTATAGACCCTCTATATACTCCTTCCACCTTTCTGCTTTCCCTTCTTTGCTTATAACTGGGTTTCCATCTGAGCTCTTGATGTTCATACAAGTGGTTCTCTTATCTCTAAAGGTCTCTTTAATTTTCCTGTAGGCAGTATCTATCTTACCCCTAGTGAGATAAGCCTCCACATCCTTACATTTGTCCTCTAGCAATGCCTGCTTAGCTATTTTGCACTTCCTGTCGATCTCATTTTGGAGACGTTTGTATTCCTTTTTGCCTGCTTAACTTACTGCATTTTTATATTTTCTCCTTTCATCAATTAAATCCAATATTTCTTCTGTTACCCAAGGATTTCTACTAGCCCTCTTCTTTTTACCTACTTGATCCTCTGCTGCTTTCACTACTTCATCCCTCAAAGCTACCCATTCTTCTTCTACTGTATTTCTTTCCCCCATTCCTGTCAATTGTTCCCTTATGCTCTCCCTGAAACGCTCTACAACCTCTGGTTCTTTCAGTTTATGCAGGTCCCATCTCCTTAAATTCCCACCTATTTGCACTTTCTTCAGTTTTAATACACAGGTCATAACCAATAAATTGTGGTCAGAGTCCACATCTGCCCCTGGAAATATCTTACAGTTTAAAACCTGGTTCCTAAATCTCTGTCATACCATTATATAATCTATCTGATACCTTTTAGTATCTCCAGGGTTCTTCCATGTATACAACCTTCTATCATGCTTCTTAAACCAAGTGTTAGCTATGATTAAGTTATGCTCTGTGCAAAATTCTACCAGGCGGCTTCCTCTTTCATTTCTTAGCCCCAATCCATATTCACCTACTACGTTTCCTTCTCTCCCTTTTCCTACACTCGAATTCCAGTCACCCATGACTATTAAATTTGCGTCTCCCTTCACTATCTGAATAATTTCTTTTATTTCATCATACATTTCTTCAATTTCTTCGTCATCTGCAGAGCTAGTTGTCATATAAACTCGTAATACTGTAGTAGGTGTGGGCTTCGTATCTACCTTGGCCACAATAATGCATTCACTATGCTGTTTGTAGTAGCTTACCCGCATTCCTATTTTCCTATTCATTATTAAACCTACTCCTGCATTACCCCTATTTGACTTTGTGTTTATAACCCTGTAGTCACCTGACCAGAAGTCTTGTTCCTCCTGCCACCGAACGTCACTAATTCCCACTATATCTAACTTTAAGCTATCCATTTCCCTTTTTAAATTTTCTATCCTACCTGCCCGATTAAGGGATCTGACGTTCCACGCTCTGATCCGTAGAACGCCAGTTTTCTGTCTCCTGATAACGACATCCTCTTGAGTAGTCCCCACCCGGAGATCCGAATGGGGGACTATTTTACCTCCGGAATATTTTACCCAAGAGGACGCCATCATCATTTAATCATACAGCGAAGCTGGATGCCCTCGGGAAAAATTACGGCCGTAGTTTCCCCTTGCTTTCAGCCATTCGCAGTACCAGCACAGCAAGGCTGTTTTGGTTATTGTTACAAGGCCAGATCAGTCAATCATCCAGACTGTTGCCCTTGCAAATACTGAAAAGGCTGCTGCCCCTCTTCAGGAACCACACGTTTGTCTGGCCTCTCAACAGATACCCCTCCATTGTGGTTGTACGTACGGTATGGCTATCTGTATCGCTGAGGCACACAAGCCTCCCCACCAACGGCAAGGTCCATGGTTCGTGGGGGGGGGGGGGGGGGGGGGTGTTTGATGTCATGAATGTGAAATCAGTGTTTAAAGGGAAACACAAACAGGATCCTTATATGGATCCGTTGACAACTGACAGCGTTTCTATGCAATTTTTGCTAGATTTTCTAGACTGGCTTGATGTGTGGAAAGCAAAAGGTTTGTCAAGTGGGTTTCTGACAAAAGAAACATTTTTTGCTATTCAGCATACAACATATGCCGTTGGAGAGATTGCTCGATACTGTACTGAAGAGCTAGGTATGAGCTATTTACTGACAGCCAAGCTACAAACAGATGTGCTTGAGCGGCGTTTTGGAAAGTATAGACCGCTTGCAGGTTCCCAATACAATGTTTCAGTGACACAAGTCTATGAAGCAGAAAAGAAGCTTCGAATTCAAAGCGTAATGCCTTTAGTTTTATGTTCTCCTTCCTATGGCAATATCACAGTAGGGGCCATAAAAATTTTTATGTTTTCTGAAGTTGAAGAAATAGACACATTAGACATAGAAATCAGTGTAACTCAAGACAATGTTCTTTCAGTGAAAGATATTGCAACGTCTTTAACTTTCATTGCAGGCTACTGTGCTCATGCAGTGATTAAGAAGCTGAAATGTGAGAGTTGCCTTAATGAAATTGTGATTGAAAAGGAGTTGCCAATAAACGAATATTTTAGTTTGATACAGAGACTTGATCATGGAGGACTAAAATACCCATCAGACACTATTTTAAATATGATTGTCTACACTTATATTGTCATCAGCAAACTTCTCAAAGATCATGAAAGACATTTTCTTGCCTGTACGAATCAACGTGCTATTGCCTGTGCAGTAGCACCTGCTACTCTTCACGAAAATGACTTTTTATTATTTGATGGTGTATGCTGCAATGGACATTCATCCCAGGCAGTAATGAAAAGTGTTGTTTGGGTTGGTGTCAATATATTTTTAAACAACTACTGTAAAAAGGTTAATGGAAAAAAAATTTCAAAAAACTCAGTGAAAACTGCAAACTCTTACAACATAACTTTGAAATCTTTATCTTAGGTTCTTTTTAAATCATTAATACAAAACCTGTCATCAGTAATATTGCTACATCAACAAATGCCTCTTAAGCTGAACTAGTCAGGTTAATCTGAAACTAGTCAAACTTACCAAATTGCAACTTATGGCTGAGAGTTTGTATAAATATTTTAATATACAGCTGTTAACAGCTATCAACACTAATAGCCTAACGTGAAATTTTTATCAAAGAAATAAATCTTTAATATAAAGAATCTTACACTAATTTTTTCTCAGTTGAAGTTGGGTGGTAAATGATATATACAGGAGGGAGGACCAATAGTAATCTTTTTATAGTATGTGAAACCTAGAAATCAATTCGCTTGCTTTTCCGAGTATGACTTAAACCACTTCTTTGCTGCATGCCTTATTCATAGTATTTCTAATTTGTGTAATAAAGTTATGTGGCCCAATATGGCACATGCCTTTGACAATGACAAGACAACGCCATTTTGATCACCTTCCTTTATTATTTTGAGAAAAACTTACACAAACTGTGCTATAGCAGACTCCACTTTTTTTGCAAACAAGGTTAGTTTGTCTTGGTGATAAATGGGAGACAAGAGCAAAATTGCTCTATAGTTCTCTACATTCTCTGCAACACTTTTCTTTGTATACTGAAGTTATTACTTCAGCTTGTGATACATGTGAGAAATCTGCCGATTTGTAATGATTCATTAATTGTTACTGTTGAAAAAGCTACTATAGTATTTATGCATTCTTTAGGTAGACAAATTTCGATTTCACGTAGTGTTTGTGGTGTTCCTCTGTCTTCTACTACTGTCACTGTTATGAGTGCAGATGTGCATGCTGTGACAATTGCCTCTCTTTTTCTGAATTTACTACTTTCTCTGCAGCTGTTATAACTGTTGTTTTCTCAACATTTTCTTATGTAGATCATGTTTGCATATATTTTACTACCAATACAAATGGAGAAGCTGGTAGGGGAGGGCTTTGCAGTACTTTCATGGCCTTCTTTGTGTATAATGATTGGCAGGTCTCCTCATCTAATAGTAATGTAATTGTGGAACAGCTCTCACTTCTGTTACAAGCACTATTGAGTGCCACTAATTCTCAGGTTGACTAATTACTGAGCTCTTTAAATAGATGCTTGCTCTGTGCCATAAAGTGCCTTCTTGTTAGCTCATCTTTGCTGAGGAGAAAAATATCTGAGGTGGACTCTCAGGTATGCCCTTCTGTTGGCTTTTTGAATATATTTGTTTATAAAAGAATATTAAAAAAGCTTAAGCCTGTCACAATTGCTTTTCACTCACCTAATCTAATTAATGTAACCAGATCATATTCCAACAACACCTGACACATTTTTGCCACATAACATACACTTACAGTTGGTAATTACTTGCAATTTACAGGGTGACCTAATATAATATCTATATGCATCGCCATTTTTCTACTACAGTGCTTTCATATGCATTCTTCCTACACAAAACTTTATGGTGCAGTGTTTTATTTGCATTCTTTTAGTGTCCCACTTAAAGACCTTCCATTACTACCCTGGAGATTATAAAATAGCAATTTAATAATTAATGTTGTTCAAAATTTATCATTATTATTCCTAAAATTATGAAACTTAAGTCTCAAGAATGTGGTTATTGTTAATGTTTGGCCTTGGTGTCCATAAGTCTTAATTATTTTGTCCCTACATAGTATTCATGCTGTACATCTATAATTTTCTATTGTGAACCACTATAATCTAAAATTTTTCTCATTCCATGTGTTAGTGATTATTGACAAGAGTGTATGGAAGATGAACAAAAGAAATAAATAAATTCATTCATACACAGAATTTTTTTACTTAATTTGCATTCATTCATATCAGCATGGTCAGTAGATGAAACTTGTTTTCCACTTTTAAACAATTACCAGTATATATATTTTGGAATGATGATCTGTTAAAGTATTGCAACTAAATAGAGCTGAACCACCACCCCCACCCCTTTCCCCAAACTTACGGAAGGATGAAGTATTTAAGCCACTGGTGAGTGCAGCCCAAATGTGATGCTAAATGCAGGTAAGTGTTCATTTTTCACAATTATTTCATCACAGGTCACATCACGTCATAAAACTTCTCAACAGATGAAATGAAAGTTTACTTTGTAGTTGAAATTTATTTATGTGCAATTCATGCAAACAGTTTGTTTCAAAGTATATACTTCTTAGTACAGAAACATTCTTTCTTCAAAGGTATTCAGTTTAGAGCAGCGAAATTCTAACCTGGTAATCTGTATTTTGAGACCTCTTGTAATTTCAATACATAATGGAAATTTAGTTAACTTACTGGGAAAAGAGAATTCATTGAAATTTGTATTGGCATACCAAAACTTTATGGCAATACCATTACATACTCATCTCAGGTCAGTGAGATTTTCTTAATGGAAAGAAAGTTTCTTAGGGGAAGGTGCACAAACTGAGAAGACATATCATATCATTCATTAGAACTGCATTTCACTTAAAAAATATTAACAGGAGAAATTTCTTTAAATAAAAAAAAAGCATGAATACGAGGTTGCTGAAATGGTGGGCTAAAACATATGTAGAACATGTCTTTCAGGGCAGTGTTAGTTTTTGAAACGACTCATACTATTGCTTATTACCAGTGCCTCTCTATAGGGGGTGTTATAATTCGAACACTATTTGCCCAATTTTCGTGTTTCTTTTTTTAATTCACAGGTATATCATCCAATCAGGTTTTAAAATGGATTTTGCTACATAAGGAATAAACAGCGGCAATAACAGTGTCCGTAAAATGTTAGCTGCCAGTGTGCTACTTTGCAAAGTGCCGTCCACATTATTAGACCTGCTTCAAAGTGATGCAATATTTAACTTAAAAAACAGAACAAAACCCCTAAAAGAAAGTCCGCGAGAGTATACGAGAATCTTTCGCGGGTGGCTTTCAATCAAAATTTTTGTCATTCAAAATCGTCTTACACAGGAACTGCAAAACGGAAGAATGGTGAATGGTGAATGGTGGTCAGCCATAAAAGATAAATGTATACCGTTGCAGACGTTTAGATTGGCCTTTTCGAGATTTACAATTTATACTACAGCACTTACAGTTTAGGAATGGTATTGGGAAGAGCACACTGGTGGCAAACACTTGCACTTTTTGTAGCTGACGATCTTTGAACGGCTAACCAGACTGCCATCAAACAAGTCGTGACAATCCGCATTAAAGCAACTTTAAAATAAACTACAATGAAATGGGTCCATTCATTTGGGAGTTTTGATGCCTCAGATAATGAAAGTTATTACAGCCACTTTTTACATCGGGGCTAAAAGGTATGCAGAAATAAGTTACACACAAAAGAACTGGGTCATTTGAGAAAGGAAATCTTGTAATTCATGAGAGAGGTATGTCAGATTTCTTTACGAATTTTCCTCGTGCAGTTCCCGCAACAGTCTATTGCTGTGGCCAAACGGACTGCGAGCATCGGCACCAGACTACGTGCGTGACGTCACTGAGCGGGCGCGCAGGCTTTCCTCTATAGGGGGTGCTGGTTCTGCCCATGTGGGCAACTGCTGACGGTCCGCCACATTTTAACGTCCTTTCCGGATTTTAACACACTGCGTCTTGATCTTGGCCTGCCATGTAGTCTAGATGCCATTTTAGCGGATGACCCACGAGCAGCTGCTCGCGTTCTTCGTTTTATCAACTTGACCAACCTCTCTAAGGACATTTGATTATGCTGTTTTTTTTTTTTTTTTTTAATCCAGTGCCTGTCAGTCTGTCTTATCTTTTTCCCTTTTAGTTGCTGTTTTAAACTTGTGCCTCGCGGTGCATTCCTAACGTAGTCTGGGCGCTAATGACCATTGACATTGTGCGCCCTAAAACCACAAAAAAGGACATGCAGACTCAAGAAGGTCGCGGATTTAAGTATATAATGATGTATCAGGACCACTTGACAAAATTTGTTTCGTTACGTGCACTGCAAAGCAAGAGGGCAGAGGAAATAGCACATCATTTAGCAGATATATTTTTGACATTTGTTGCTCCTTGTATTTTCCACTCTGACAACGGCAGAGAATATGTTAATTCTGTCATAAACGAGCTGGCTGTATTTTGGCCTGAGTGTAAACTGGTTCACGGACCACAGACGCACAGCCAAAGGCAAGGTATTGTTGAACGCGCCAACCAAGACGTTGAAAAAAATATTTTCTTCATGTATGAAAGACAACATTACCACCAACTGGTCAAACGGTCTTCGCTTTGTACAGTTTATGAAAAATCGGGCATATCATTCTGGTATCAAACAAACACATTACAAAGCTGTGTTTGGCACAGAACCACGAGTAGGGTTTATGACTTCGAGTTTGGCTCTAGATGTTATTAAGGAGATAAAAGATGAAGATGATCTTAAAGAGGCTTTAAATAAAATTAATGTGGTAGACGCAGAAAATGAGACACCTGACGAACTGGAACCCTCACACGACTCAGAGGAGATAGCGGTTATGGTTAGTGGCAATGGACGGATTACAGCTGCAGCCAGACAAGATGATGCAGCAGCCAGACAAGATGATGCAGCAGCTTTGCCCAGTACACGTATACAGTCTCCAACAGCAGCAGTAGCCAAGCAAGAGGATCCAGAAGCCGTAGCTAGTAAGAGTGCGGAGCCTCAGATAACTCCAGCTTGTCACAAAGAACCAGAAGCTGAAGCTATTACGAAACGACAATCTCAAATACGAACAGCTAGAGAAAACGCTCATGAAAACCTGACGAAACAGGCCAAAAGGATGAAGATGGCTTCACAATGAATACACGCTACTCTAGAAATCTGTGACAATATAATTATACCGATTCCTGTTATCGACAGCGCAAAAGCAGATCTCCCCAATCTTATTGAAGTTGTTCTTCAGAATGATGAACAGGGCTTGCACAAGATTAGAAAGATATATGGGATACTCGACAAATTGTATTGCAGGTATGTATTTCTGAATTGATTTCAATAATTAAGGACAAAAGTTAGACAGTCATTACTTAATTGATTTAATGCTCCGAAAACGTCGCTAACTATTCAAGTAATTCATTCATATTTTAAGATTGAATACTTACGTTGTAATATATTCTATATGTATTAAGTACCTAATCGCCTTTCAAACAAACTAATTAAAAGTTCTCTTCCAGATCCGAATTCGACGTGTCCAAAGAGAAATTCTTGCTGCTGGAAGACGTGCCACAGACAAAGGTATCATTAAGAACTGCTGCCAAGATGGCAGCCTTAGGAGCAGGACAAGAATTTGTTCGCTGTGTGTGTGTAAGAAGGCATGTATTTAAAAAAGGTGCTTTTCTTGGGAAAAAGGAAAACTTTGTAACTCAAAATGTCAAGACAGTTTGCCTTGCAATAACATATAATCAAAATTTAATTGTAAAATTTTTTGGCACGTTTCTCCTTTATTAAGACTGTGGCAACTTTTGTCAAATGTATCAGTAATTTATATACTTTCACTGTATGATTATTTTGTTTCCACTTTCGTAACTAATATTGTTAAAATGGCTGTAATTTTCCTTCAAATGTTTCTTCAGTGTGTGGTTATTTTTGTATTGCTGTAGTTAATATTAACGACTTAGATATATTATCAATATTCTCAATAAATATTGCATTGCACAATACAAAAATGTTTTTATTTTTTTATTTCGACGAACAAGTAGTTACTCTTACTTTTAATATTTGCCCCTGAATAAATTTAATGAAAACTAGTTCTGTCTAGTTTAGTTAGGAAGCGTTCTTACTAGGTGAAACTAGTTGATACTGATAGCCTTAGTTACCTCTAGAACTTACTGCTGGTCAAAAGCGAAAGTCAGTTAAGCCTAGTTTTAACTAGGCAAAACGCGTTTTGATGAAGTGGCTCAGTATGCACTAGTTTTAACTAGTAAGAACGCGTTCTAACTAACAACGGGTTTTCACTGTAATATATCTACCTCTAACTTATCCATTTCCCTTTCTAAATTTTTTAACTTGCATGCCTGATTAAAGGATCTGACATTCCACGCTCCAATTCGTAGAACGCCAGTTTCCTTTCTCCTGATAACGACATCCTGTTGAGGAGTCCCCGCCCAGAGATCCGAACGGGGGACTGATTGACTTCTGGAGTATTTTACCCAAGAGGACGCAATCATTTAACCATGCAGTAAAACTGCTGCAGTCCCTTGCTTTCAGCCGTTCTCAGCACCAGCACAGAAAGGCCGTTTTGCTTGATGTTACAAGGCCAGATCAGTCAATCATCGTGACTGTTGCCCCTGCAACTACTGAAAAGGCTGCTGCCCCTCTTCAAGAACCACAAGTTTGTCTGGCCTCTCAACACATACCCTTTCGTTGTGGCTGCAAATACGGTACGGCTATCTTTATCCCTGACGCACGTAAGCCTCCGCACCAAGTCCAAGGTCTCTGGGGTCGTGGGAGAGAATTAGAGGGAAAACGTATCGCAAAACTTTCCGTACTGTTGACCATGATATGGATGATTCTCGTGACACTACACATGCACTAGCACTTCCCAGACACACTGCGTGGTCAGTTACAGCAGCAGCAGCAGCAGCAACAACCTCATCAGTAACTTCCACTGTGGTAGGAGGCCTTCTCCTTCCAGATGCCACATCAAGCACAGCCGTGTTTCCGAATTTTATTACCACCTTCATTATACCATGTAATGACATCAGGCCTGTCCCCAGACCTTTCCGTCAGCGATGCTCTCTCAATGCAACACTGTTTTATGCGAGCGGCAGCAAATTCCACTTTCACTAACAATGCACTGTTTCTCGTCTCCATAGCCACACTGTTCACTCACGTTATGGCTAGCCAGATGAGAGCGTGGTTGTCATACTCTCATACAAACAGTTTGCAGCACCAGATTTGCACCTGAAGGAAAAAACAAATATTTTTTCCCGTGTAAATCAGTTTCGCATTAACGCATTAGAATATGTACAAGTTTCGTTGTCATGCGATAATTACAGCCCGCACTGGACCTCCAGCAGTAATTGCACTTTAATTAAAATCACCCTGTATTTACCCTGTCTTGGAAGCGACAATTAAAACTGTCTCTCTGTACACTCACTATATTCCTTATTCAGCACACACATTCTATTTAGTGGGCTGAAGTACAGTAAAATGTTGCTATCATTCCACTTCTTTTTTTGACATTTTGTGATAAATCCATCGTTTACCCTGATAACAAACAGTGTAACTCTTCACTGAATACGACAAATGAAAGATTTGGTATCCACATGGGTGTCTACTCATCAAGGTTCGAACATTACATAGACATTTAATATAGGTATTCACTTCAACACTGAAATAACTTCACCGTGTGCACTACTGGTAAACGCAAAATATCGAGACAGTATTCTATCTTTTGCCACACATTCTACACCACGTGTGGTGTGATTGTACTAATGGCTTCTCTGATGCGGTGTTACATTGTCACAATATCACGAACTGCTGTTTTGTACACACATTCCCAAAGAAAGAAATCTAAGGCGATGGTGATGTGATGAGGTGACGGCGGCGGCCACGGAACTGGGCTCCCTCTGCCTGTCCACCTGTTGGGAGGCTTTCATTAAGGGATCCCTGGAGCCCAGTGATGGGGAGCGACATCTCCTTGATAGATGACAGTGTCTTGTATATCCCATGGATGGGGTACGGCATAATTCACCAGCATGTCTGGGGGTTTACATATTCACTTACATTGATTTCGAGGAAGAAAATTAAGCCAGTCACTCGATCACACACAACCCACACCGCAAAATAACGTTTCCAATGTCCCAAAGCTGTTTTCGTACAATACGAGGATCTTCTGATCCCCAGATCCGGGCATTACATTTGTTACCTCTGTCACAAACGTGAAATGTAGTTTCATCGGAAAAACACATACGCTTCAAGATATCATTGTCCTCATCCAAACCGTTCAGCATCTACACTGCAAATCGTTCATGTTTTGGGCCATCATCTGCTTATATTGCGTGAAAAATTGGGACCTCGTATACATAAAGATTAAGACGTTTGCGAACAGCTTTATGAACTGTATTCTTGGGCGATCGAAGCTTGTCTAATCGGTTTCGGTGGCGACCTCGTGAATGCAGTTTGAGCTACCTGCCCAGAATCACCCGAAACAAGTGGTCTGCCGCAGCTTGAGGTGATTTTTTTTTTTTTTTTGAAATGGGACACAGTTTCGCTTCACTGTGTTCGATGATTTAGTTTCTTCTAGCCACACAACACACTGTTTTCTGTGGTGGCGGGGGGAACCGTTTTTACATTGTAGCTCACAAGGCGCTACTTTTCGCAAAAGTGTCGAATGAGACACAGTGCTATAGAAATTTAATGGGTTCCCTAGCAGACCTGTAACAAAAAAATACCATCGTAGATATTTAATATACAAAGTGGGGTAAAAACTTATGGACACGCTGTATTTAATTCTTTCAGTGCTTGTAGTCAGCGATCGAATACTTAAGCACATTTTTCGTCAAATACAGTTTGACTGTTAAATCCCTCTCTACAACTGGACAGGCTGGCTGCAAGAGAAAAAGTTTGCAAAACTTCGAACATAGATAGCGAGGCAGTGGTCAGAGCATCACAGTCAATTATTGGGAATTAAAGTGTGTAGCCTTTGTTGAACTCTGAAGCTAAAGGCATAACGGAGAAATTGTGTAGTTTTGAAACATCCTTTGCGATTGCGAGTTGGGGTACAATTCTCGAAAGGTTCAGTGTTGTAAGTCAGGCAGTGTTCCGCAGTTGCACAGTTCCGTAGTTAGTCTCTCGGAAGAAATTAAAATGGGATACCAATTTTTCAAGAATCAATGTCAGAAGAAATTTGAATCACTTCGTAAAATTGCTCGAAGTTCGAGAAAGTGAAGTTAGGACAAGAAACACGATAAGAAAAACGAAGAAATTGTTCGACGAATATGATTCGGATATCAAAGAAGCTAATGGATTAGATGAGGTGCAGATATCCTTTTGATTTTGGATAAACTGGCTGAAGAACAGAACAAGAATTTTTAGTCTTATAAGGATTTCAGTGAGCTATATGTATTCCGCAGCGTCGTGGTGCAGCGGTAAGCGCTGAGGTTCGTAATCCGAAGGTCGCCGGATCGAATCCTGAACCATTCAACAATTTCCCCCCATGAACCATGGACCTTGCCGTTGGTGGGGAGGCTTGTGTGCCTCAGCGATACAGATGGCCGTACCATAGGTGCAACCACAACGGAGGGGTATCTGTTGAGAGGCCAGACAAACATGTGGTTCCTGAAGAGGGGCAGCAGCCTTTTCAGTAGTTGCAAGGGCAACAGTCTGGATGATTGACTGATCTGGCCTTGTAACACTAACCAAAACGGCCTTGCTGTGCTGGTACTGCGAACGACTGAAAGCAAGGGGAAACTACAGCCATAACTTTTCCCGAGGACATGCAGCTTTACTGTATGATTAAATGATGATGGCGTCCTCTTGGGTAAAATATTCCGGTGGTAAAATAGTCCCCCCATTCGGATCTCCGGGCGGGGACTACTCAAGAGGACGTCGTTATCAGGAGAAAGAAAACTGGCGTTCTACGGATCGGAGCGTGGAATGTCAGATCCCTTAATCGGGCAGGTAGGTTAGAAAATTTAAAAAGGGAAATGGGTAGGTTAAAGTTAGATATAGTGGGAATTAGTGAAGTTCGATGGCAGGAGGAACAAGACTTTTGGTCAGGTGATTACAGGGTTATAAATACAAAATCAAATAGGGGTAATGCAGGAGTAGGTTTAATAATGAATAAAAAAATAGGAGTGCGGGTTAGCTACTACAAACAGCATAGTGAACGCATTATTGTGGCCAAGATAGACACAAAGCCCATGCCTACTACAGTAGTACAAGTTTATATGCCAACTAGCTCCGCAGATGATGAAGAAATTGATGAAATGTATGACGATAGAAAAGAAATTATTCAGGTAGTGAATTGAGACGAAAATTTAATAGTCATGGGTGACTGGAATTAGTCAGTAGGAAAATGGAGAGAAGGAAACATAGTAGGTGAATATGGATTGGGGGGAAGAAATGAAAGAGGAAGCCGCCTTGTAGAATTTTGCACAGAGCATAACTTAATCATAGCTAACACTGGGTTCAAGATTCATAATAAAAGGTTGTATACCTGGAACAATCCTGGAGATACTAAAAGGTATAAGATAGATTATATAATGGTATGACAGAGATTTAGGAACCAGGTTTTAAATTGTAAGACATTTCCAGGGCAGATGTGGACTCTGACCACAATCTCTTGGTTATGAACTGCAGATTGAAACTGAAGAAACTGCAAAAAGGTGGGAATTTAAGGAGATGGGACCTGGATAAACTGAAAGAACGAGAGGTTGTAGAGTGTTTCAGAGAGAGCATAAGGGAACAATTGACAGGAATGGGGGAAAGAAATACAGTAGAAGAAGAATGGGTAGCTCTGAGGGATGAAGTAGTGAAAGCAGCAGACGATCAAGTAGGTAAAAAGACGGGGGCTAATAGAAATCCTTGGGTAACAGAAGAAATATTGAATTTAATTGATGAAAGGAGAAAATATAAAAATGCAGTAAATGAAGCAGGCAAAAAGTAATACAAACGTCTCAAAAATGAGATCGACAGGAAGTGCAAAATGGCTAAGCAGGGATGCCTAGAGGACAAATGTAAGGATGTAGAGGCTTTTCTCACTAGGGGTAAGATAGATACTGCCTACAGGAAAATTAAAGAGACCTTTGGAGAGAAAAGAACCACTTGTATGAATATCAAGGGCTCAGATGGAAACCCAGTTCTAAGCAAAGAAGGGAAGGCAGAAAGGTGTAAGGAGTATATAGAGGATTTATACAAGGGCGATGTACTTGAGGACAATATTATGGAAATGGAAGAGGATGTAGATGAAGATGAAATGGGAGATAAGATACTGCGTGAAGAGTTTGACAGAGCACTGAAAGACCTGAGTCGAAACAAGGCCCCGGGAGTAGACAACATTCTATTAGTACTACTGACGGCCTTGGGAGAGCAAGTCCTGACAAAACTCTACCATCTGGTGAGCAAGATGTATGAGACAGGTGAAATACCTTCAGACATCAAGAAGAATATAATAATTCCAATCCCAAAGAAAGCAGGTGTTGACAGATCTGAAAATTACCGAACTATCAGTTTAATAAGTCACAGCGGCAAAACACTAACGTGAATTCTTTACAGACGAATGGAAAACTGGTAGAAGCGGACCTCGGGGAAGATCAGTTTGGATTCCGTAGAAATGTTAGAACACGTGAGGCAATACTAACCTTACGACTTATCTTAGAAGAAAGATTAAGAAAAGGCAAACCTACGTTCCTAGCATTTGTAGACTTAGAGAAAGCTTTTGACAATGTTGACTGGAATACTCTCTTCCACATTCTAAAGGGGGCAAGGGTAAAATACAGGGAGCGAAAGGCTATTTACAATTTGTACAGAAACCAGATGGCAGTTATAAGAGTCGAGGGGCATGAAAGGGAAGCAGTGGTTGGGAAAGGAGTGAGACAGGGTTGTACCTATCACCGATGTTATTCAATATGTATATTGAACAAGCGGTAAAGGAAATAAAAGAAAAATTTGCAGTAGGAATTAAAATCCACGGAGAAGAAACAAGATTTGCGAACTGAAATGGGGTTCCATGGTTTGTTAATACCACCCAAGGGTGAATGACGGAAGGTGTGGACCAAGGACATTTGAGGTACTTCCTTCACTGTTTATTTTTTTTACAACACACTTCTTTATTAATAACATTGATAATACTTTTAAAAGGAAACAACACAACAGGCCTTGTAAATTAATATGGCTATGAGCACTATGGGACTTATCTTCTGAGGTCACCAGTCCCCTACAACGTAGAACTACTTAAACCTAACTAACCTAAGGACATCACACACATCCATGCCCGAGGCAGGATTCGAACCTGCGACCGTAGCGCCTTCTAAATCGCCCAACTGCATAAGTGAACTACTAAAAATAATCGTTAATATGTTTTGAAACACAATAAACTTCAACTCACAAATAGCATTCAGTTGTTTACTAATTAATATCTGTTCAAAGCAATTTTCCCACATAATCCACAACTTGAAACCAGAAATGAGTGCACTTCATTGCTATTAAATGTCTGCATAAGTTAATGGCCATACATAGTAACCTCTGAACAACAATTCAATTGACTTAAAAAAAAAACACAACCACCTAAACATGTTTACAGAATTATGGGAAAGAAACGTATATACACCTTCTGTTTAGCAAATGAACCACTTTCGGCCTGAGCCACCAACAACATAAGTCGGTCTCTTTACCCACATGGAGCCAGTACGAGTTACTGGAAGGAAAACTAAACCGAGCACTGGTACACAGCGTCTGGTCCACCGCACTGTCCAGCTCGCAGCCCTGTCGCGTCGCGCTGTCTCGTCGAGCTTCCACACCGGCCCTCGTACAAAGATGTCGGGTCGCTCTGGGACGGGTGTCTGCACAGAGCCGCCTGCCTGGAGGCCGGAGCACTGTGCGGTGAGGCGACCAGCAGAGGTGGAGGAGGAGGAGGAACAAGTGGCGCTGCAGGTCCTGTAGGCGTGTCAAGGGGGCGCTCCTCTGGTCCGTGACGTCGGAGGTGTGGGAGGGTCACAGTGGCTGCCGTGGCGGCTCGAGTGTTGCGTTGCGGGCCACCAGTGGAGGACGGGTGTAGAGTAGGAGGTACACGCCTGCCCGGCTAGCCGCGCGGTCTGACGCCGTGCTTCCCGAGCGGGAAGGCGTGCCGGTCCCCGGCACGAATCAGTCCGGCCGATTCGTGTCACGTCCGGTTTGCTGGCCGGCCTGTGGATGGTTTTTAAGGCGGTTCTCCATCTACCGCGGCGATTGCGGGCTGGTTGCCCTTATTCCGCCTCACTTACACTATGTCGGCGACTGCTGCGCCAACACTGTCTCCACGTACGCGTACACCATCATTACACTACCACACAGACATTTCGGGTTCCACTTTTGTGGTACGAGATGTTCCTGGGAAGGGGGGGGGGGCAGGGTCCACTGGGGGCCGAATCACACAATAACCCTGGGTTAAGTGTGGGGCGGCGGAGGGGTGGACTGCTGTGGGGTTGTGGACCACTGGGTGTTACGGCGGGAAGAACCGTCTCCGTCGTTTCTAGGACCGCAGTTTAGTACACAATACACGCGGTACACACCCCGTACATGTAGTAATAATGATGTTGTCGACACAAGTGTCACGGGACATGTTGACACGACCGAGGATTGCGCGAACTAAACAGTCAGAGCGAGTCCACACAGCTGCCTTCACTGGTCAACGACGCCGTCGTCCCCACAAGCATTTGTACTCGAGATACTGCACTTCATACACGACACCTCTCAAGTAAAGAATGAAAGTGAGTCAAACTCTTTCAGGATTCTGCGAGATGCCAAAAGGTAGCAACTTGGCGAATCTTTAGCCAAAACTGAACATTGCTCTTCAAATACACTCTGGCACACTCCACAGTAAGGTCTTCTTCCACTGTAAAATACACAAATAATTATTTAAGAAAATCACAAAAACAGGATCGTCTTAATTATTTCGGTGGCTTTACTGTCGAGTCAGATTTGACAGTGAAACTGAAGTAAGCGAAAATCGTAAATTTGTTTTCCAATGACAGAGCAAGGACAAAATCAAATGGTTCAAATGGCTCTGAGTACTATGGGACTTAACACCTGAGGTCATCAGTCCCCTAGAACTTAGAACTTCTTAAACCTAACTAACCTAAGGACATCACACGCATCCATGCCCGAGGCAGGATTCGAACCTGCGACCGTAGCGGTCGCGCGGTTCCAGACTGAAGCGCCTAGAACCGCTCAGCCACAACGGCCGGCAGGACAAAATCCCTTCTTATTTCAGTAGTCAGTGTTTTGCGTCCTGATACCTTCCTAAATGTAATGCAAATTGTTTGTATTGTTTCTGTTTAATTTGAGTAAAAGCACAATTTCAATGTTGACATTTATATGTATTGTGTGAATGTTTATTAATTTTTTCTGTTCGTATTTTTATTAAAATCACTCTTTTAAGTTCGAAAGTCAATCTTAAATAATTATCTGTGTTTCATATCGGTGGGTTGGTGGTGGTGGTGGTGGTGGTGGTGGTGGTGGGCGGCGGCAGCAGAGATGTTTTTGCTCAGGGGCGTCTCATGAATCCTAAGTACAGACTTGTCCACAGTCACTGACCTACAGCCATTCGAACGGAAACCGTTACTCCTGTAGTGCTGTCACAGCACCCTTGCTGCCTCAGCCAAATAAGGCGCTTATTAAATGCACTGGAGGATTCAGTCAACACTATCTGCTGCGAATGCACTGTCACAGGGAGACACACTTGTTCGATTCTCAGTCGCTCAACTGCACGACTGCAATGTTCTCGTGGAAACTGCCAACAGCAGCAAGGACCCTCAAACCTGTAACCACGTTATTGGGTATAACAACAACTTATAATCTGTAATTTTGCATACAAGCGAATGATCCATTTTGTGACGATCTAACTCCCATTATTTATTTTTTATACATAACGACATGGAATAAACACATGCCAAAAGTTAGTTCCGTACGGATACGATCTATTTCTTTTAATAATAAATTAAAGTCAACCACTGCAGCTTATGTCTATTTTCAGGCAATTCTCAGGGACCACTGTAAGGATTTTGGTATGGCTTTAGTTAATAGATTGGTTCACGGGGTAGGTTTGTGTATATGATTTATAAATATTTCTTAGAAAGTGATATATATTATTTATCTATTTATTCATACTATGAATCATAGTATCTCCGTTCCATTTCTTCTGTGGTGGTGATCTGCTCAGAACATCCGCCCACAAACAGATTTTGCATACGCAGTGGAGAGTGAAGTAACAACACTATTTTCATCTAGCATTGAAAAACGTATTTCGGTTATTAGTCCAATATTTGATTACGTGATCCATTGTGTGAACTTAAAAAGTGGTTATTGGACATATGGTTATGTATTTTAAATATCAAACATATGGAGTGAAAATATTTTACTCGAATAAATGTGTCCACATTTTAAGAAAAACCTACCGGTGGTCGGGCTCGATCCTAGGACCTTGCTTTACACATAGATACATTCATATCCGCGCCACCAAATCTCCAAACATAATCTTAAAGTATTATCTGTTACGAACAGCATCAATAATTTGTAATGAGATTTTCTCGAGACTGATACAAAATTGTGCTTTATGCTTCTACCTATTTTCAAGTCTAGGCCATGAACTTGAAGTATATTTAAAAGTGAATCGAATGCGTGAGCGAATGGAGGAAGATATCATTTATCCAGAAGTGACATACGCCATCCGAAACGACTTAACCTTTGACCGCTGACAAGAAATCTTGGTTTTGGTTTCTACGTACTTCCTGAGACCCCTCGTATATAAGCGTGTGCAGTAGACTAAGTCTCACATTCCGAATCTAAGAGATCAGCGTGCGAATCATTCAACTCTCTTTTTTTCCACACGTTACGATTGCGACTAAGTTAAGAAAGTCGATGATTCGAATACTGAGCACGAAATGTTACTTCCTACATGCTACACAGCATCCTTGGTTTTGTTGTTCGCACTTCTCAAATCAGTGCCTGATTTTTGGAAAAGATGCGTGATGTGAGTACATGACGATCGTCGTGAGGACTGAGTTCTCCGCATTGTATATCGGGCTGCGAATGCTCTGGCGGATTTGTTCTTGCTAAGTATGCGTGAGGTTCCCTGTTCCATGCTTACTACTTTAACTGTTGCCTTAAGTACTAGATGCGATAGGTACTCTGCTTCCCGCAATCAAATTCACGGAAATCCAAGTGATGTAAACACATCCTCCATTCAAATGTGTCACAAACGTAACGGTAATTGCTGTGTTTAAAGAAAAGAACATATCAGCCATGACGAGCTTAAAACGGGGCAGGGGAGTTAACTGTAAAAAAAATTTAAATTCCCTCAGCGAGGTTCTTTCCATACAACAGGAAAAAGTGCACTTCGCTAACAGAGTTGTTACTACTAGCTGTAATGCTCATAGATAATTGTGTCTCGCTCACTGTTCGTTTTGTATGAGATGCAGTAGGTTCACATGAGATTGACAGTATGTTGGTAGAATCATGTTTTCTAGCCACTTATGTTCTGTACCAGTTAGTAAAACTTCGCAATTTAATGTAACGAATAGGTGAGCGGTCTCAAAAATTGTGTCAAGATGAAGCTTTCGCAGCTTAAGATGCCAACCGAACTACCAAGCCGTATTGGCTGCTGTGACGACCGAGAGAAAATCACTCCCCACGAACTCGGAAATGGGAATGACTGTCACACAACGGCCTGAATTTTGTGAATGGAATGGCCCTCGTAAATGACTTTTGGATGTCAGTTCTTCCACAGATAAGTAAACGTGTAATTAATTACAAGAGGATTTATCGAACTACCGAATTAACCCCAATATGTTACAATCATTCCATGTAAGTACATAGACAAGCAAGAAAGCAATAATTATATATTGATGTGAGCAACGAATTACGAGGTTAGAGGGACTACGAATTACGAACAACGAGGCGCACTTGAACCAGAGGTGGATTGCTTTGGCAACGTCCGTAAGAAACAAGTTGTTTGGGAGTGACCATCGTCGAAATAGATCATTCTCTAAAATATAAAACATATGTCTGTGCAATGATTGACTCCATCGTGCAAGAAAAAGAAAAATGTTCAAATGTGTGTGAATTCCTAAGGGACCAAACTGCTGAGGTCATTGGTCCCTAAACTTAAACACTACTTAAAGTAACTTAAACTAACTTACGCTAAGAACAACACATACGCCCATTCCAGAGGGAGAACTCGAACCTCCGGCGGGGGAGACCGCGCAATCCGTGACATGGCGCAGCAAACCGCGCAGCTACACCGCGCGCTGATCGTGCAAGAAAGATGTTCCGTGCATGCAACTGACAAAAGCTGGTCAGTCACGTAGGAGCACTCGAATTCTTGATCTAGCGTTGAATGACGGAACCTAATCAGGTTCAGAAGCAAGACCGAAAAGCGCGATGCTGCTTTCCTTCCCAGTCAGGCTGCGCTGGGAGATATTCCCACTGCAGGCGACGTGTCGGAGCGTCGAGCTCGTCACACAGCGGAGCCTGCTGCTAGCCGCTGGTCACCGCCCGCCGTGTGATCGGCTGACCCCCAGAAAAGCGAGTCCGGCCTCTGCAGTGCCAGCAGAGTCAGAACGTCTGCTTTTGCCCATCTCGAAGCATCGAACATCTGCTTCCCTGTCTCCATCCATCCAAAAAAAATTCTTTGTTTCCTCTAGGTTCTGCACAAAACCAGTGCAAAAGTATAGTACACCAATGAGAAGGCTCTACTAAATATTGCCCAGCTAGTCCAACACACCATTTTGCAAGTGTTTTACAAGTTATCCAATGGGCTGCCTTCTGGTGTGTATAATTTTGAGAAAATAAACTCCTACCTGTCACTTCTCAGATACCCAAGTAGTGGGACAAGAGGGGCATCACCCCACTCTGCACTGTTGTCAAATTTATTCAAGATCGCGGTTCCAAGATGGCGGCGACGGACGTGGCAAATTCACAATGATGTCATGATATAAGTTCAAATTTTTGCGTGGAAACAGGTCAACCGGGCTACCTCCACTAACCTATCCATCTCCTCCCATCCCACCACTCTGTTCAGAAACAAAATGGCGGGAAGTTCAAATTTTGACGCTAAAAAGAGGTCAGTTGGGCTACCTCCACTAACCTAAGTCATCCACCCTCCACCTCTTCCTTGAAATTGGCATTGAAAGGACTCAGCCTTGCTGGACTGCTGGATAGGATGGCTGTAAGTGTTCACTTTGCATGAAGTATACATTTAAACAATTTGAGTTTTCATAGGCTGCAGCTCTATCCAGTGTGTTCGTTATAAGGTCTTGAGTCCAGCTGGCCTAGCACACAGTACTGCCACTAGAGGTTATATCCTTTCTTTCAGGAGTGCTAGTTCTGCAAGGTTCACAGGAGAGCTTCTGTAAAGTTTGGAAGGTAGGACACGAGGTACTGGCAGAAGTAAAGCTGTGATGCTGGGGCGTGAGTCATGCTTGAGTAGCTCAGTTGGTAGAGCACATGCCCGCAAAAGGCACAGGTCCTGAGTTCGAGTCTCGGTCCAGCACACATCTCAATCTGCCAGGAAGTCTCATACCAGCGCACACTCCGCTGCAGAGTGAAAATCTCATTCTGAACACATGAACTGATCAACATTAAGAAAAAAAAGCGTCAGGATACGGTGGTATATAAATATGTATGTGTAATAAGCTAAAGAATAACATAAAAATTGCCTTAACTGGCTATGGAACAGCTTCTTCCAAGGAAACCAGACAGAAATCACCCCATCTGTTACGGGTAAAGATCTTTCACACAGATTCATAAGAGTTATGCAATGAATGGCAGAAGCGATTGTGTCAAAATTATTCGGTGTTGATGGAAACTGAAATAAAACAGAGATTTAGATGACGATACCCCTTACCACTAACCCCATTTAATTTATCTATCATGAAGAAACTGCACATATTTCTCGTCAGCACACTTTAAAATTTATTACGCATCTATAGACTCCATATTATTTGGAGGTCCCCGAGTAATTATAGCTGGTACGCAAAGACGTCTACAACTGGAGATGCATCTGTTTCCAAAAGCGAAACCTTAGCATAACGCCACAGTCGTCTAAGTTCCCTAGAGACGTGCGTTAACGTGCCACCGCTCATCACAGCGCCGCCGAGTCAGAGCGGTGCCGCGACTTGACAGAACCGCTGGCAGCGTGTTCCATGGGACGTGGGCTCACAGGTCAGCGAGTCGAGCCACGGACGTCTCCACGGCGTCTGGAGGGCCTGGCTGGGCACTCGCGGCACTGCCGATGGCCGGCCCCTACACCCCACCCTGCTCTGTCTCCCAGAGTACTCCCAAAGAACACAGTGTCGACCCTATGTCCGAGTGAAACGTTCGCCACCGTGCAGGCACAACATCTACACACGCGACAAAATACTTGAATTTTGCAGTGAGAAAACGCCCAGTAAAGTGGCAATAAAGAACATTTACCTGGCACAGTGCTCACCACCGCTGTTGTAGCCCCGATAACTTTGTGGCAAATGTTCTCGCCGCCTATTTGACTGCAGCTGAAAACACTTCGGTTCAACTCGACATGGCGCTATCCAGCTGTAATGGCTACCACTTGACAGATGTAAGAAAACGGCAGTATCGCGGTGCAAGAATGGTCACATGGATTATCCGTATGTCATCGACCAGGGGAAACGGCTAATGGCAGTATGACAACTTGAAAAGATTAAAGAGCAATTTGCGATACTACTAAATACACAGTTTTGACCTGTGACAGAATATTATTGACTTCTTGTGACGTCACCTCGCGTAGTACACTTAGAACTGAAATGCTCTATGGCGTTGTTCGACTCCACATTTTTGCTGATGTCGAGATAAATTGTTTTGTCTTGGCAATGTGTTAGGAACGATAGTGTTCTGTGGTAAAAATAAAAATTTGCACCGCTGTGCAGCTTTCTTCGCTGTACTCGATTCGTCTTCTCTGTCTCGTACTATTAATCTAAGACTGAATACCGTATTTGTATCTAATATTCTCATTCACGTCTTGATATAATTCCTGTAATGAAAACTCAACCTTTCATTAACAGTCCAAAAGATTGCCAGAAATTTGTTATCGCGTTTAATACATAGTCTGATGCACAGTCACCTTGCTGATTACATCGCTGACCATATACGAGTAGACATACAGTGTCTCAATTCCCACTTTATGCCATTAAACGTCTGACACAATTTGATGATAATCGAATACATTACATATATACAGTCACAAATTTAGTAAGCAGGTCACACAAATTCAAACAACGAAGTTTTCCAACTGAGTCACGAGCTACCAACAAGTGCTGCAATGTACAAAACTGACTTAAAAGTTTATCATACGAAATCAAGTTACCAATAGGTGTCTGGAACTTTCATCTGCATCCGAAAACAAACCTTTAGTTTACCAATAGTAACTTTCTATACACATAGTCAAAGAGAAGCATCTACGTTGTGACGACTGCAAATACAGGGTGGTCCATTGATCGTGACCGGACCAAATATCTCACGTAATAAGCGTCAAACGAGAAAACTACACAGAACGAAACTTTGCTAGCTTGAAGAGGGAAACCAGATGGCGCTATGGTTGGCCCGCTAGATGGCGCTGCCATAGGTCAAACGGATATCAACTGCGTTTTTTAAAATAGGAACCCTCAACTTTTATTACATATTCGTGTAGTACGTAAAGAAATATGAATGCTTCAGTTGGACCACTTTTTTCGCTTTGTGATAGATGGTGCTGTAATAGCCACAAAGGTATACGTACGTGATATCACGTAACATTCCGCCAGTGCGGACGGTATTTGCTTCGTGATACATTACCCGTGTTAAAATTGACCGTTTACCAATTGCGGAAATGGTCTATATCGGGTTGATGTATGGCTATTCTGATCAAAATGCCCAACGGGCGTGTGCTATGTTTACTGCTCGGTATCCTGGACATCATCCAAGTGTCCGGAACGTTCTCCGGATAGTTAGGTTATTTAGGGAAACGGTAAGTGTTCAGCCACATGTGAAACGTCAACCACGACCTGCAATAAATGACGATACCCAAGTAGGTGTTTTAGCTGCTGTCGCGGCTAATCTGCACATCAGTAGCAGACAAACTGCTCAAGAATCGGGAATCTCAAAAACGTCGCTGTTGAGAATGCTACATCAACATCGATTGCAACCGTACCATATTTCTGTGCACCAGGAATTGCATGGCGACGACTTTGAACGTCGTGCGCAGCTCTGCCACTGGGCACAAGAGAAATTACGAATTACGGGACGTGACAGATTTTTTGCACGCGTTCTATTTAGCGACGAAGCGTCATTCACCAACAGCGGTAACGTAAACCGGCATAATATGCACTATTGGGAAACGGAATTTCTTTCTGTGGGGAAAGTTGAAGGATGTTTGCTATTGTGATCCACCGACAACGCCTGACAACATGCGTTAGCGCATTGTCAATGCATGTGCGAACATTACGGAAGGCGAAGTACTCGCTGTCGAGAGGAATGTCGTTACACGTATTGCCAGATGCATTGAGGTCGACGGACACCATTTTGAGCATTTATTGCATTAATGTGGTATTTACAGGTAATCACGCTGTAACAGCATGCGTTGTCAGAAATAAGTTCACGAAGGTACATGTATCACATTGGAACAACCGAAATAAAATGTTCAAACGTACCTATGTTCTGTATTTTAACTTAAAAAACCTACCTGTTACCAACTGTTCGTCTAAAATTGTGAGCCATATGTTTGTGACTACTACAGCGCCATCTATCACAAAGCGAAAAAAGTTGTCCAACTAAAACATTCATATTTCTTTACGTACTACACGAATATGTAATAAAAAGTGGGGGTTCCTATTTTAAAAAAACGCAGTTGATATCCGTTTGACCTATGGCAGCGCCATCTAGCGGGCCAACCATAGCGCCATCTGGTTTCCGCCTTCAAGCTAGAAAAGTTTCGTTCTTTGTAGTTTTGTCATTTGACGCTCATTTCGTGAGATATTTGGCACGGTCACTATCAATGGACCACCCTGTTTATAACTCGTGTTGTAAGAAGAATAACAGGCTGACAGCAAGCTTCTTGGGTCGTACCTATCAGCACTGATGTGTCCCGCGGCCCAAAAGGTGGAGCTAAGACTTCCTGAAAAGCTCCCAAGCCCGAAAAGAGTTTTTAAGAGAGCGGCTCTCGTGCTGTGAGATAAGCTGTATCACTTCAGTGAGCAACATCGACAGCTTCTTCTCGGTTTCAGTAAGCACACGATTTCGCAACGCCGCTGTTACAGCCTCTGCTGAAATCGCAGTATTGCTAATCAACGACACACACCCCTTACACCGACTGTGCATTGTTGCGAACTTTCCCAGGGATCGTCACTGCAGAAAAATATCCTGAGTTACACAGACCTCACCCGGAAGCTTTTATTACTGGTGACGTGATGCAGGAGTTTTGTATTCACGCCTGTTTAGAAATGTATAACACATAAGAAACCAAACTTAATTATGCATGAGGTGCTGATGACATCGGTCCCTAAATTACACGCTATGACCGATCAGCATCATTAAAGGGAACGTAGTTGTGCATTAAAACTAGTTACAAGTGAACAAAGAAATTAAGTAACTAACCCAGTAGTTCAAATATTTAAATACCGACAACATTTACCCTCGCATAGAACAGAGGGACAATAGTTTGTAGAAATTCTTGCGGCTGTAAAAAGATCGATGCTCCAAGCATAAGCCAACTACCACCGTCATACCTTAGCAAAAGATCTTATCGAGAAACCGAGAAAAATCTGTTGGTAAGTAAACTCGCTAAGCGGGTCCAACGCTTCTATCCAGTCACTCGTTGACCAGTCTGGTGGGGCAGTAGAAGATAGCATAAGGAAAACCCGAGTTTTAAATTTCACATTTAGGATATCGTTCAGGTAGCAGAATCGTACAAACATACCGCTGTTTGACGGTCTTGGAGTACGTAGTAATGCGCATCCGCGGCGTGGCAAAGTATCTAGAAGAGTTGAAAGCAAATAAGTTGCCAAGTCCGGATGGATATCCAGTCCGTTTGTACAAAGTACTCTACGGTAATGATTCCTTACTTAGCCTGCATTTATCGCGAATCTCTCGCCCAGCGAAGGAAAACACAGTATGTGTTTCCCGTATATGACAAGGGTAAAAGAACGGACCCGCAAAATTACACATCATTACTCTAGCATCGGTTTTCTGCAGAATTCTTGACATATTCTAAGTTCGAATATAATAAATTTACTTGAGATGGAAAAGCTTCTGTCCACGAATCAGTAGGATTTTAGAGCCCTTCGCTCCTGCGAAACTCAGCGTGCCATCTTCTCACGTGACATCCTGTGAACAATGGACGAAGGGCAACAGGTGGATTCGATGTTCCTAGCTTTCCGAAAAGCGTTCGACACGCTGCCCCGCTGCAGACTGTTAACGAAGAGTACGAGTATACGGAATACGTTCCCAGAGACGTGAGTGGCTCGAAGCCTTATAAAGTGACAGAATCCATTACGTAGTTCTCTGACCGCGGGCGTTCATCAGAGACGGGGATATCGTCAGGATTGCCACAGAGAAGTGTGATAGGACGTCTGTCACTTTCTGTCTACGTAAACGATCTGGCGGAACGGATGGGCAGCAATCTGTAGCTGTTTGCTGATGACGCTGCGGTGTACAGGGAGGTGTCGTGGTTGAGTGACTGTGAGTCGACGCCAGATAAGACAGAATTTCCGATCGGTGTGATGATGGCAGCTAGCTCTAAATCTAAAGAAATAGAATACAGATGAGTAGGAGAAACGAACCCATAATGTTTGAATACAGCGGTAGTGGTGTGCTGCTTGACAGTCACGTCGATTAAAAACCTACCCACAACGTTGCAAAGAAATATGAAATGGAGCGAGCGTGTAAGGATGGCATGAAGAACGCGAATGGCCGACTTCAGTTTATTGGGAGAATTTTAGGAATGTGTCGTTCGTCTGTAAAGGAGGGCGCATATATGGCACTAGTTCAAATGGCTCTGAGCACTATGGGACTTAACATCTGCGGTCATCAGTCCCCTAGAACTTAGAACTACCTAAACCTAACTAACCTAAGGACGCCACACACATCCAAGCCCGAGGCAGGATTCGAACCTGCGACCGTAGCGGCCACGCAGTTCCAGACTGAAGCGCCTAGAACCGCTCGGCCACAGCTGCCGGCATGGCACTAGTGTGACTCATTCTTGAGAACTGCTAGAGCGTTTGGTATTGTCGCCAGGTCGGACTGAAGGAAGACATCGCAAGTGAAAGTCAGAATTACGTAAATATTTGAACAGTAACAAACAATATTTTTGCCTAGCAATACTGTTTAAAGAATAAGGAAAACGGTCGCTAGCCTAATTAGGCAAGAGAAAGATGAACGTTCTCGTTTAAGAAAGTAGGTGTGAGCAACTTTAACGGACAAACACAACCTATACTTGGCCACACGCGAGTGCAATGAACCCTGACACATACATATGTGTACGATAAGATTGAAACTAACAGCTAGAGCAGCACAAATTATTTGCGAAAATATAACAGATACCGAAACACACTATTACATTCAGAGATTGTTCAAAGTGAATGGTCTTTATAACATTACTATTAACGTTCACTGCAGGACCATAAATTGGACATAGGTTAAGTCTCTCTCAGTTAAATACTTTACTATTTAAAATGAAAGCTAATTGGGATCTACTAACAGGTTGCTTCTCACTTTCTTTCGAATAAAGAAATTATGGTTTTCATTAATAGTGGTCTTCCCGTTATTTGTTACCTAGCATTAGTACAATAGACAAACTGTGGATCCTGTTATACTATTAATATGCACTTATAATACACAAGAGAGACAAACACTTAGCAATCATGAACATATAATTTTCTGCTATTGCAGTTTTCCACTTTTACTACAGTGAAACACAATGTTGACAAAATTGCAAGAAACTGACTCACCTTTTAAAATTTACTACAGGCAGCAATCTGATCATTTGCTTAGAAAAACTTTATAAGCCTCAGTTTTATGAACTTCTAATCTTTAAAAGAAACAGCAAACTGTCTTTATTACCAATGTCTTCTACTTGCAAATAAATGATTAAATAGGTGACTTTGAAACTCCACAAAACTGTAAATTGGACTACACTCCTGAAAATTGAAATAAGAACACCGTGAATTCATTGTCCCAGGAAGGGGAAACTTTATTGGCACATTCCTGGGGTCAGATGCATCACATGATCACACTGACAGAACCACACGCACATAGACACAGGCAACAGAGCATGCACAATGTCGGCACTAGTACAGTGTATATCCACCTTTCGCAGCAATGCAGGCTGCTATTCTCCCATGGAGACGATCGTACAGATGCTGGATGTAGTCCTGTGGGACGGCTTGCCATGCCATTTACGCCTGGCGCCTCAGTTGGACCAGTGTTCGTGCTGGACGTGCAGACCGCGTGAGACGACGCTTCATCCAGTCCCAAACATGCTCAATGGGGGACAGATCCGGAGATCTTGCTGGCCAGGGTAGTTGACTTACACCTTCTAGAGCACGTTGGGTGGCACGGGATACAAGCGGACGTGCATTGTCCTGTTGGAACAACAAGTTCCCTTGCCGGTCTAGGAATGGTAGAACGATGGGTTCGATGACGGTTTGGATGTACCGTGCACTATTCAGTGTCCCCTCGACGATCACCAGTGGTGTACGGCCAGTGTAGGAGATCGCTCCCCACACCATGATGCCACGTGTTGGCCCTGTGTGCCTCGGTCGTATGCAGTCCTGATTGTGGCGCTCACCTGCACGGCGCCAAACACGCATACGACCATCATTGGCACCAAGGCAGAAGTGACTCTCATCGCTGAAGACGACACGTCTCCATTCGTCCCTCCATTCACGCCTGTCGCGACACCACTGGAGGCGGGCTGCACGATGTTGGGACTTGAGCGGAAGACGACCTAACGGTGTGCGGGACCGTAGCCCAGCTTCATGGAGACGGTTGCGAATGGTCCTCGCCGATACCCCAGGAGCAACAGTGTCCCTAAATTGCTGGGAAGTCGCGGTGCGGTCCCCTACGGCACTGCGTAGGATCCTACGGTCTTGGCGTGCATCCGTGCGTCGCTGCGGTCCGGTCCCAGGTCGACGGGCACGTGCACCTTCCGCCGACCACTGGCGACAACATCGATGTACTGTGGAGACCTCACGCTCCACGTGTTGAGCAATTCGGCGGTACGTCCACCCGGCCTCCCGCGTGCCCACTATACGCCCTCGCTCAAAGTCCGTCAACTGCACATACGGTTCACGTCCACGCTGTCGCGGCATGCTACCAGTATTAAAGACTGCGATGGAGCTCTGTATGCCACGGCAAACTGGCTGACACTGACGGCGGCGGTGCACAAATGCTGCGCAGCTAGCGCCATTCGACGGCCAACACCGCGGTTCCTGGTGTGTCCGCTGTGCCGTGCGTGTGATCATTGCTTGTACAGCCCTCTCGCAGTGTCCGGAGCAAGTATGGTGAGTCTGACACACCGGTGTCAATGTGTTCTTTTTTCCATTTCCAGGAGTGTATTTCCATCACTGGGAGGCTTTCACAAAACTACATTTACTACCTCCCATAATTTCATGAAATCCACAGTAAACCTGAATACTCTCTTATTACCAAAGATCAAACATCATTTAATTTTTTTAGGCTTTCATTTTTTACACAAACTAGGACACTCGGTAATCATAGTTCAAATGGAGAGGAGCCTCAGAGCTATTGTAATAGGGAAAAAATTAAGGTAGGTACATAAATTGTTATAAGTTACCTTATATTTGTGCACACTAAATCGCCCAATAAGCTGATCCTTCACTGTACATTATTATAGCACTCCTTTACAGTGATTGCGCAATGTGGTGGCAACTGTATGTTGGTAGGCGGATTTGCAGACAGAATTGCTGGACTCTGGCCCTTCTTGGTGGCGATGATGAATACCAATTCTAGAATCGTTCCAGCTATTTATCCATCCATACGAGGCATTGGAAAGTAGCAGAAAAAGCCTCTCTCGGAACCACCACAATATGCAACCTTTACTTAGGCAGTGCACAGTTTGGTAGCTCGTCCCCGACTGACTCTTGGTTCCACCTTTTCTACCTAGGCCAGCCACAATTTGCGCGCGCTACACTGTTCCGTTCCGGAGGGGAACCACTACACCTTTTACATACAAACTAACTAAAAATCCAAAGTGAAGGTTAGCAGTTTACATAACAGCAAACAAACATTTTAAATAAACCAGAACATTTGCACATATCGACATTTCTACAAAAAATTATTCACACAGAAATTACAATTATATATAGTACGTTTTGTTCCCTCCAAATAGGACAAACAATTTAAATGACAGATACACTACATTGCATAGAATCAAACCATGACATCAAAGTTCTTACAAAGGAAGGAGTATACAGTTTCGTGTTATAAATTCAATCAATAAACATTTACAGAAGCTCAACGACGTAACATTAAATAAAACAAAAGCAAAATAAATCAGTAGAGTATGAGAGATATGGTGTTACAAATGGGGCGCTCAGCGGAACTGACGGACTTCGAGCGTGGTCTGGTGATCGGGTTTCTCTTGTGTCATGCGTCTGTACACGAGATTTCTACACTCCTAAAAATCCCTTGGTCCACTATTCCCGATGTGATAGTGAAGTGAAAACGTGAAGGGACACGTACAACACAAAAGCGTACAGGCTGACCTCATTTATTGACAGACATAGACCGCTGACAGTTGAAGAGGGTCGTAATGTGTAATACGCAGACATCTATCCAGATCATCACACAGGAATTCCAAACTGCATCAGGATCCACTGCAAGTACTATGACTGTTAGGCGGGAGGTGAGAATACTTGGATTTCCTGGTCGAGCGGCTGCTCATAAGTCACACATCACGCCAGTAAATGCCAAACGACGGCTCGCTTGGTGTAAAGAGCGTAAACAATGGACGATTGAACAGCGGAAAAACGTTGTGTGGAGTGACGAATCACCCACACCTTGCTTGTACCCCTTTTGGTTTTGCGTGGCAGAATCACTGCAGAGTCCTACATTGATGTTTTCAGCACCTTCTTGTTTCCCACTGTTGAAGAGCACTTGGGGTATAGCGATTGCATCTTTGAAAACGATGGAGCACCTGTTCATAATGCTCGGCATGTGGCGGAGTGGTTACACGACACTAACATCCCTGTAGCCGGCCGCTGTGGCCGAGCGGTTCTAGGCGCTTCAATCCGGAACCGCACGACCGCTACGGTCGCAGGTTCAAATCCTGCCTCGGGAATGGATGTTTGATGCCCTTAGGTTAGTTAGGTTTAAGCAGTTCCAAGTTCTAGGGGACTAATGACCTCAGATATTAAGTCCCGTAGTGCTCAGAGCCATTCGAACCATTTTAACCATTTGAACCATCCTTATAATGGACTGGCCTGCACAGAGTCCTGACCTGAATCCTAGAGAACACCTTTGGGATGTTTTGGAACGCCTACTTCGTGCCATGCCTCACCGACCAAACATCGATACCTCTCCTCAGTGCAGCACTCTGTCAAAATGGGCTGCCATTCCCCACGAAATCTTCCAGCACTTGATTGAACGTATGCCTGCGAGAGTGGAAGCTCTCATCAAGGCTAAGGGTGGGCCAACACAATATTGGATTCCAGCATTACCCATGGAGGACGCCACGAACTTGTAAGTCATTTTCAGCCATGTGTCTGGATACTTTAGATCACATAGTGTGTTAGGAGAATGATTATTGGGCTCAAATGGGAATCGCTGGAGGGAAGATGGCGTTCTTTCTTTCAAGGAATAATATCGAGAAAGTTTAGAGAAGCGACATTTGAAGCTGACTGTAGAACGATTCTTCTGTCGCCAACATATATTTCACGTAAGGGTCACGAAGGTAAGAGAAATGACTGATCGTACAGAGACATGTAGACTGTCGTTTTTCGCCCACTCTGTCTGCTAGTAGAACAGGAAAGGAAAATAGTAGTGGAACAAGGTATCTCCCGCCACGCACTGTATGGTGGATTACGAAGTATCTATGTAGATGCATTTGTTGATGTAGTATTTACGGGTGCGACGATGGAAGAGTGGTTATCGACAGCTATGTTTGTACATTTTTTTTTTTACAAAAGATATCCCAGAAAGAAAAGCCATAACTGAATACTGTTGCACTGGGGGATAGTGACCACAAAGGAAGATCACGGTTAAATGCACGCGACAAGAAACGCTGGACAGAAGCAAAGCTAACATTGCATCGACAGTGAGCAACTGTTAGAAGACCTCACATGTATTCAGGTCACGTGAATCGTTTCTCGGGGGACGCTGTTGCACACAAGCGATTCCATGCCTTGATGACTACCGCAATGTGTAAAATGGCGACGGAGATCTCCAACTTGATGTACTGATAGACCTATTCTGTAGTCGTTCACACCACTTAGGCACTGCAGGTAACGTTACGAAACGAAGCTAGAAACGATGAACATAATTACGAAGTCTATTAATGGTTAGGAGTTAAAAGCCATGCCACTAATATTAGGATAAGAAATTTATCATGCAAGTGCCGTCTCATGGTGATATAGTGTTTGTCAAATTAGTACGAGAAAAACATAAGTTATATACACCGAAGAGCCAAAGAAACTGGTTCACCTGGCAAATATAGTGTAGGGTCCAAGCGGGCGCGCAGAAATACCGCAACACGACGTGACATGGACTCGACTTATGTCTGAAGTATTTCCGGAGGAAACTGGCACTATGAATCCTGTAGGGCTAGCCATAAATCAGTAAAAGCACGAGGCGATGGAGATCTCTTCTGTTGCGGCGTATAGTCAAGCGCCGGAGAGCCAGTCGGGAACGACAGAGAAGAGATGGCTGTGAGAAGAGGTCAGCTAATAGCACGCTGACTGACCCCTCTCCAGGACGACAATGCGACAGCAGCGGTCCCTATGGGAAAAGGACATAAACGTCGTGCCCGACAGGTCGCGGCCCAGTTGGAGAGTAGCTACAAAATTAGCGAGTTCTATTGCTGCATCGACACTAGTTACTTTGTTTGTAGGATCTATATAACACGGACTTGGGAATTGTTTATACTTAAGAACATTTCTTATTTTGCACGCCGCCCTTTGCTTGCGACACATCTGTGTAATTGACAAAGTTTGTATTGTGATCTTTTCTTTTTGTAATAGAACTCATTAATATGATTTGTTTGAATGTTGTCTGGAGATCCAAGAAAGCAGGTTTCCTCGACACACAGTGTTTGACGACTAAAACGAACTAAATTCCGCCCGAACACGCCA
This sequence comes from Schistocerca americana, assembly GCF_021461395.2. NCBI lineage: Eukaryota > Metazoa > Arthropoda > Insecta > Orthoptera > Acrididae > Schistocerca > Schistocerca americana. The sequence goes on along the minus strand of NW_025725481.1, from coordinate 11,295,489 downwards.
CGAAGACACAACGGTATCGACCGGCCGCCGTGTCGTCCTCAGCTCACAGGCGTCGCTGGATGCGCATACGGAGGGGCATGTGGTCAGCACACCGCTCCGCCGTATGTCAGTTTACGAGACCAGAGCCACTACGTCTCCATCAAGTACTGCTCCTCACTTTGCCTCACAAGGACTGAGTGCACCCATTCAAGTGTTAGCCCAGCCCGACAGCGGTTAACGTCGTTGATCTGTCGGGATCCGGTGTTACCACTGCGACAAGGCCGCTGGCATATTTCACGACTAAGCTTGATTTAACCATTGGCGACGAGGCGTAAGAAGATCCCAGAGCCTGGCTACCATGAATTTTCTTTTGTTGTGGGCTTTGGTGTTTTGCTTGTGCTTTAATTCTAACCTGGTCTTTTCTTTGCAGTATTTATAGTGTCTTTGCTAGTCAGTGTTTTCAGGTGGGCGTTGCAGAAATTTTCTTTGCTTGTGTGCTTCTTTTCCTTGTTTACATTGTTTGTTTATTGCATTTGTCTATTGCAGTATGAACAACCCACCCCTCCCACCCCCTGCTCAGGTGCCACAGCTGCAACCGACAGATACAATGCAGACACAGCAGGTCGCCACGCTGCTAAACATGGTACAGCAGCTGCTCACCAATCAGGCCGCCAGTACAGAGCAACAGGCAACAATTGTGGCTCCGACGGTCATTCCACCTTTACACCAGTCTAACAAAAAATTCGAGGACTGGCTCCAGTGGTAGCAATAATATGAAGCCCCGCAAAATAAATGTCGTGTGACTATGGCTTCCCGTCGGGTAGACCGTTCGCCGGGTGCAAGTCTCCATTTGACGCCATTTCGGCGACTTGCGGGCAATGGGGATGAAATGATGACGATTGGGACAAGACAACACCCAGTCCCTGAGCGGAGAAAATCGCCGACCCTCCCGGAAATCTAACCCGGGCCCTTAGTATTGACATTCTGGCATTCTGTCGCGGTGACCGCTTTTTTTTTTTTTTTTTTTTTTTTTTTCGTTGTTTGGTTGTTGCGGACGTCACATGACATCCGTTCATGTTCGTTTGTTGATCCTTCCACGTAGTTTTTTATTACAGAGGCCAACCAGCTCTCTGACCGAACATGCTCAGCTACCGGGGACAGACGGAGCCCACGTTCATAATGTACCAGGTGCTGTGAACCTACATTAGTTTTTGCCCATGATAGGAAGATCAGTCTTTCGCCTCATACAGAATTGATTCCCTAACGCCACTCCGAGTGAACTTTCCTATGATCAGTTTGAAGATTCCCTAACTAGCTATTATGACCAACAAGTGAATGTGGTGACAGCTAGGTACCAATTCTTTAATTGCAAGAAAAGGTCAGAACAAACTCATCGCGAGTGGGTAACAGATTTACACGGTGTGACGAGGAAATGCAAAATCAGATGTACATGTCGTGCTTTATATTGGGATGAAATGCTGCGTGATGCGATCATGTACAATGTAACTTAAATCAGGATTAGAGAACAAGTTGTGAAACAGTCAGATCCATCATTTCAGCACTTTGTAAAATCTGTAGATGAGTGATTGAGGTGCAGCAACAGCAGCAGCAGCCGATAAATTTTAGCAGCCACCAATTTGTCATCCCTTGCTTACGACCTGCCCATTAGATAGCAACAGCCCACCTGAGCCACCCCACCTAAACACTTCCCTACACAGGTGAACAGAATTAGGTCGTGCGCTCGGTGCTATTCACGGCACAAACGCCAAAATCTCCCATCCAGGCAAGCACAGTGTTAGGCTTGTGGCAAGCAAGGTTACGTAAATCCGCATGTTTGCAACGGAACAAACAAGAATTCTGCTCACTCACAAAAATCTCGTCACAAGGCCGATGTGATCAATGCAGTGTATTCAAAGTGTATTCATAAAAACTAGCCAGGAAACAGTTTCTTCAAAGCTACGCCAGTTCAACAAACTCTTTGTTTATTTGCATATTGGTGGAAAATGTGTGAAATTTTAGTTGGACACGGGTGTCTCTGTTACATTGCTGAATTGTGTAACATAGATGAGCCGCAGTGGTCGAGCGGTTCTAGGCGCTTCAGTCTGGAAACGGGCGACTGCTACGGTCGCAGGTTCGAATCCTGCCTCGGGCATGGATGTGTGTGATGTCTTTCGGTTAGTTAGGTTTAAGTAGTTCTAAGTTCTAGGGGACTGATGACTTCAGATGTTAAGTCCCATAGTGCTCAGAGCCATTTGAACACACACGAACTGTTAGGCTCCCCACGCCTGTCTAAAACTAGCACGCAACTGATGGCTCAGAATGGACAAGACATTCTCTTTCTCGGAAAATGTACTTTGCCTGCCGTGTATCACTCGCATACGCGAACTGTGACTTTCACTGTGCTACAATCACGCGATTATGAGAATGTATTTCGCCTTGATGCATTTGATTTGTTTTGTTTTGTTTTCAAATTCAGGACAATGTGTTGTCAATGACTGCACTCAATGCCAAAGAGTGTAGCTCAGTTACTGAAAGAGTTCCCTGAACTCTTTCCTGAAGTTTTAGGAAAGGCTGAAAGTTTTGTTGCACATACTACTAACAAGGGAACCTCCCCATCGCACCCCCCCCCCCCCCTCAGATTTTGTAATCCCCCCAGGGGGTCCACAACTCTTTTGTGGATACGAGCGTAGCGAGCACGGGACCCCGAGCTAATGTGGTCCTCCTTCCTTTTCAGGCTGCATACCCTCCCTTTCCGCATCCTTCCCTGTCCCCCATCTTCCCCCCACCCCTCACCTCTGGCTCTTTCCTTCCCTTCCTCCCCCTCTGGGAGTATGGTTTGTGCCTACGTCTGGAGAAGGACGCTCGAAACTGTTACAAATTCCTTGCTTTCTATACTAGCAAGTCTTTGTCCTTCCTCTGTCCTTCGCTTTTCCTTCCCTCTTCTCTTTGCACTTTTCTCCGCTGCGGCGTTTGAGACCCCTCTTCTTTCCTTTCCCTTTCTCTTTTTTCCTCCCTGTGCGTGTCTGAAGGCCGACCGACGCACTTCCATGCGTAGCCGGTGACGGGGTAACGCGTAATTCCCCGCCCCGGGTAGACAGGTAGGACACGTACATACCCCCTGGTAACGGCCAGGCCCAGGGAGGGGTGATTACCCGAGCTGATACCTTCCGAAAGTGCCGATTGGTCCCTCCGTCCGTTTGTCGGGAGGTGTGACCTCAGGTGTGAACAATCACCTAAGGCGGGTGTGCCCTCAGAGAGGGCCCCCACAAGGGAGGAGCGCGCCATCGGAGACGCCGGTAATCATGGGGGATTCTTCCGCAATGGTTTCCTCACCTTCCACTATGTCTGCTCACAAGCGTAAGTTCACTGAGTCTCAGCCACAGACAGTTCTTCCATCGTTGCCACAGTTCCCTGTTGTTTCTCGGTCTGACGAAGGTCACGACTTCTCCACGGTCAACCCTTTCATTATTCAGAAAGGTGTCGACGCAATTGCAGGTCCTGTAAAGTCTTGTTCCCGATTACGGAATGGCACCCTGTTGTTAGAAACAGTCAGTGCCCTCCAGGCACAAAAATTGCTGCGTACCTCACTACTACACACCTTCCCTGTCCGGGTGGAACTGCACCGTACTTTAAATTCCTCGCGTGGAGTCGTTCACATACGCTCCCTCGATGGATTGTCTGATGAAGAAATTCAGCACTACCTGTCTGATCAGGGCGTAACGGCTGTTCATAGGTTTATGAAAAGGGTTGACACGAACATCATTCCAACCAGCACTGTCTTCTTGACATTTGACACAGTTCAACTCCCATCGAAAATCAAAGCAGGCTATGAGATAATTTCCGTTCGCCCTTACGTCCCAAACCCTACGCGTTGCTGTCGGTGTCAGCGGTTCAATCACACCAGCCAGTCCTGTTCCAATCTCGCCAAATGTGTTATGTGTGGCAAGGATGCCCATGAGGGTGCTTGTCCACCTCCATCCCCTCGCTGCATCAACTGTATGGGTGACCACGCTGCTTCCTCTCGAGATTGCCCCATTTTTAAGGACGAAAAGCTCATCCAGGAAATTAGAGTGAAGGAAAAGGTGTCGACCTTTGATGCTCGAAAATTATTCGCCAGTCGACAGCCCACCGTGCCTCAGACAGGAAAATACAGCACTGTCCTTGCTTCTCTTGCGACCTCACCTTTAGTACCACGGTCGTCAGATCAGCCAGCGCAAAGATCGCCCGTTCAACCTCACCACTTTCGCCTGCCCACTCTCTGGCTCACTCTTCGTCAGGTTCTGCTAAATCTCGAGCCCAAAAGTCAGACACCAAGACTTCGAAAAAAGAGCATACTCGTGGCGAGTTTTTACGTACCGCAACTTCCCAACCATCGGTTCCTCCTTCATCTAAACATCATACTTCCAAGAAGGCTACAAAGAAACCCAGTTCATCTCCTTCTCCGCCAAGGCGTGTCCCATCTACAGCACCACCTGGCGGATATCGCCCTCGGTCGTCTTCTGTGTCGCCGAGGCGCACTGCTAGCGGCCGATCAACCGGCCGATCGCTTGTGGCAGGAGCTGCTCCTGACCAACCTATGGAACAGGATCTTCTGCCTTCGGCTGAATGCCATTCCATGCTATCGGTCGCAAGCTCTGAGCAGTCGTTGAGTTGGCAGCGACCTTGGTCACATTCCTCCATTTTCTGTTCACCCTATGTCCATTATCCACTGGAATATCCGCGGTATTCGAGCCAATCGGGATGAATTGTCGATCCTCTTGCGATCCTATTCGCCGGTCATCTTCTGTCTTCAGGAAACAAAGCTGCGTCCCCATGACTGCTTTGTTCTCCCTCATTTTCAGTCCATCCGATATGATCTTCCCTCTGCTGAAGGCACTCCAGCACATGGGACTCATGATTGTTCTCCATGAAACTCTCCATTATCACCCAATCCATTTAAACACTTCCTTCCAAGCTGTCGCCATCCGTCTTTCCCTTTCCGGATACACATTCTCTCTTTGTACTGTATACATTCCATCGTCTACACCAATGGCACGAGCTGATCTCCTTCATCTTCATGGTCAGCTTCCACCCCCATATTTGCTGGTTGGGGACTTCAATGCCCACCACCCGCTTTGGGGATCTCCACATCCTTGTCCACGTGGCTCACTATTGCTAGACGTCTTCCACCAAGCGGATCTAGTTTGCCTCAACACTGGGGTCCCTACATTTTTGTCTGCCTCCACGACAAATTTATCTCATTTGGACCTTGCGGTCGGTACTGTTCCGCTAGCTCGGCGCTTCGAATGGTTCGCCCTTGATGATACACACTCAAGTGACCACTTTCCATGTGTCCTTAGACTGCAGACTCAACTGCCATATATGCGGCCGCGACGCTGGAAGTTTGCCCAAGCCGATTGGACACTTTTTTCGTCTCTAGCGACATTCGATGACCGTCACTTTCCCAGCGTCGACGATGAGGTCACACATATTACCGACCTTATTCTTACAGCTGCGGAACATTCAATACCACGCACCTCCGAATTGCCCCGGCGCCCCCCAGTTCCTTGGTGGAACGAGGTATGCCGTGATGCAATACGTGAGCGGCGACGTGCTCTCTGCGTTTTCCGCCACCATCCTACTTTGGCCAACTGTATCCGCTATAAGCAGTTCCGAGCGCGATGCCGACGTGTCATCCGCGATAGCAAGAAGGCAAGCTGGAAATTCTCTATTAGCTCATTTAACACCATCACTACCTCCTCGGAAGTTTGGAATCGGCTTCGACGGTTCTCAGGCACGCCTAGTTTCTCCCCGGTCTCTGGGCTCACTGTCGCGCATGATACATTACTGGACTCCGTCGCAATTTCTAACTCACTGGGTCAGCACTTTGCTGAGATTTCGAGCTCTTCAAATTACAAGCCAGCGTTTCTCCCGAAGAAACGTGCAGCGGAAGTGCGACATCTTGCTTTCTCCTCTCAAAATCGCGAAAGCTACAATACTGTTTTCTCCATGCGGGAACTCCAACATGCACTCTCTTCTTCTCGCTCCTCCGCCCCAGGACCGGATGGTATCCGCGTCCAAATGTTGTTGCATTTACCACCCCATAGTCTGCGTTACCTCCTTCGCCTTTGTAATCGAATTTGGACCGACAGTACTTTTCTCAGACGATGGCGGCAAGCTATCGTCGTTCCTGTTCCGAAACCTGGAAAGGACAAACATCTCCCCTCTAGCTATCGCCCCATTGCTCTCACGAGCAGTGTATGTAAGGTTTTGGAGCGTATGGTGAATTACCATTTAGATTGGTGGCTGGAGTCCCGAAGTCTTCTAACACCTGCCCAATGCGATTTCCGAAAGCATCGTTCTGCAGTTGACCATCTTGTTGCTCTCTCCACTTATATCATGAACAATTTTCTCCGTAAAGGCCAAACAGCAGCAATATTTTTTGATCTGGAGATTGTATACGATACCTGTTGGAGGACAGGCATCCTCCGCACACTGTTCTCTTGGGGCTTTCGAGGTCGGCTGCCCCTTTTTCTTCGCGAATTTATGGCAGAGCGCACATTTAGGGTGCGGGTGAACACTACTCTCTCCCGTACTTTCTCCCAAGAAAACGGGGTACCCCAGGGCTCCGTGCTGAGTGTTGTACTGTTTGCCATTGCCATAAATCCAATTATGGATTGTCTCCTTCCTGATGTCTCGGGCTCTCTCTTTGGGGACGATTTTGCGATCTACTACAGCTCTCAACGGACCAGCCTTCTTGAACGACGTCTTCAAGGATGTCTCGATCGCCTCCACACTTGGAGCATCGAAACCGGGTTCCGTTTTTCTCCCAGTAAGACCGTTTGTGTTAATCTTTGGCGACGTAAGGAGTTTCTTCCGCCCTCCTTACATCTAGGTCTTGTCAACCTTCCGTTTTCAGACGTCGCTAAATTCTTGGGTCTTATGTTTGACAGAAAACTGTGCTGGTCTTCCCACGTTTCCTACCTTTCGGCTCGCTGTCTGCGATCCCTTAACACCCTCCGTGTCCTGAATGGTACCTCCTGGGGAGCGGACCGAGTGGTCCTTCTCCGCATCTATCGCGCCTTAGTGCGCTCGAAATTGGACTATGGAAGCATAGTCTACTCCTCTGCTCGGCCGTCTATTCTTCGGCGTCTCGACTCTATCCACCACCGTGGATTACGTTTAGTGTCTGGAGCTTTTTACACCAGCCCTGTGGAAAGCCTTTATGCTGAGACTGCTGAACCTCCGCTGTCCAATCGGCGAGCAGTCCTTCTGAGTCGTTATGCTAGCCATCTGTCTTCCATGCCTGCTAATCCAGCCCATGACCTTTTTTTCGACGCCTCCTTTGATGTAGAGTATGCAGGCCGCCCCTCCTCCCTACAACCACCGGGAGTCCGCTTCCGTCAACTGCTCCATTCTCTTTCCTTCCGCTTTCCTAAAACCTTCTTGACAACTTGGGGTACAGCACCGCCTTGGTTCCGGCCCCGGATTTGCCTGCCCCGTGACCTTTGTCGATTTCCCATAGATGGTACCCCTTCACTTGTTTATCGTCGGGCATTTGCTGCTCTATGTGCACAAATGACGGACGCCACATTTATTTACACCGACGGCTCGAAAACATCGTTAGGTGTAGGGAGTGCCTATATTGTTGGCGACACCCCAAATCACTTTCGGCTTCCCGACCAGTGTTCGGTGTATACTGCGGAGCTTTACGCTGTTCTCCAGGCTGTCCACTACATCCGCCGCCATCAGCGGATACAGTACGTTATCTGCTCAGATTCTCGCAGCTCTCTCCTCAGTCTCCAAGCTCTTTATCCTGTGCACCCTCTGGTCCACCGGATTCAGGACTGTCTGCGCTTGCTCCACCTGGGGGGGGGGGTCTCAGTGGCGTTCCTCTGCCTCCCAGGACACGTTGGTATCTGTGGAAATGAGGCTCCCGATATTGCAGCCAAGGCTGCAGTCTCTCTTCTTCGGCCAGCTATTCAATCGATTCCCTTCGCCGATCTACGGAGCGTTTTATGTCGTCATGTTGTTCATTTATGGCACGCGCATTGGTCGACACTTCCCCATAATAAATTGCGAGACGTGAAAGCTCTTCCTTGTGCTTGGACCTCTTCCTCCCGAACGCGTCGTCGGGAGGAGGTAATTTTAACTAGTCTCCGGATAGGGCACTGTTTTTTTAGCCATCGACATCTTTTAAGCGGCGATCCTCCCCCACTCTGCCCCCACTGCTCACAGCTGTGAACGGCAAGACACCTTTCAATTGAGTGCCCCTATTTTAATCCGTTACGCTCCCGTCTACAGCTATCGCCTGATATATCGTCGATTTTAGCAGATGACACGCGCTCAGCCGACCGCGTTCTCCAGTTTATTAGTGCCAGTGAAATGACGTCAGTCATTTGAAGCTTTTTTTGGGGACAACCAACCCCTTTCTGTAGTGGATTTTTAAGCCTTCCTTCTGCTTTTAGTTTCTATAATTTTTTGACTTTCGTTCCCATTGCTGCTGGTTTTCAATTTCGGTTTTTTACGGTTTCCTAAGTCATTGACCGGGCGCTAATGACCATAGCAGTTTTGAGCCCTAAAACCAAAACAAAAAAAAAGTTTGTCGCATGAACTGCAACAAATGAATGCAACAGTTTCACAGTCGCACAATTTTCCCTGTGCTATGTCAAAACATATGTTTTTTGTTTTCAAATTTTTCCGTGTGTAGACCGTCAAATCCTGCATGTGTCCAAGCAAATCTGAACATGTCCTGGAATTTTGGGGGGCGAAGTTGATTATGTTTGAGTGCCTTAACTTTGATAATAGTCTGAAAATAAAAAATTTTTCACTCGAGGGAGGCTTGAATCAAAGACCTTTCGTTTCCCAGCTGCTCACGCTAACAACTGGACCACGGCGCTTCAGAGTTTATAGTGCCCTTGATGCTGCCTATCTTACGCATCGACTACTCAGTTTGTATATTTTGCTTTTTTTTTTTTTCATAGTTCCACACAACTTCTTCCTGTTTTCTCGATTGATCTGTGTTCAGTTTTTCAAGGCCTATTCACTGTGCCAACTTGCAATTAAATCTGAGGGGGGTGCGATGGGGAGGTTCCCTTGTAAGAAAGACAATGCGCAGCCGAAATGTTATCGGGCCAGAACTGTTCCAATTGCATTGCGTGATGAAGTCGCTGCGGAACTCAAAGAATTGGAAGGCAGTGAAGCTACTGCGCCTGCACAAGCTAGTCGATGGGCAAGTCCACTGGTTTTGCTCCCAAAACCTTTAGGTCGCATTCACCTCTGTGTTGCCTAAGTAAACAGTCAGCCCACTAACTGTCAATGATACTTATACATTGCCACGCCCAGAGGATCTCATGGACAGCTTAAGTGCTGGTCGCTACTTTTTAAAAATTGATTGGCACGACGTTTATCTTCAAATATCACTAGATGAAGAATGTCAAAAAGTGTGTATTGTGAACACTCATTTGCGCTTATTTCAGTATTTGCCTTTGACAGTACTTCCACACATACCATTTTCCAACGGTATTTGGAACAGCTGACTGCACAAGAGCCCAACTGTTCAAACTACTTAGACGATATTGTCGTAGCAGGCCGTACACCTGAAGATCGTATTGAAAGTTTACTTGCTTTGTTTCGAGTGTTACCTGATGCAGGACTAAAATGTAGACTGGACAAGTGTTGCAGTATCTTGGTCATGTCATAAACAGTCACGGTGTACATTTTCTACAATCACATTTGTTAGCCATACGTGACCTGCCAGTTCCGCGCAATGTCACAATTGCAGTTAGTTTTAGGAGAAATGAACTATAATATTCGGTTCATACCGAATGCTGCACAAATCGCAGCTCCTTTGCATCGCTTGCGTCGAAAGAACGTCGCCTTTGTTTGGACAGATGAGTGCCAAGAAGCTTTCTCAAAACTTAAAGAAGCATTGCTCAGTGATCGATGCTTGGTTCACTCCGATTCTGACAAAGCAGTTGTGTTGCAAGACGACGCTTCCTCTTACGGAATAGAAACAGTGCTGTCGCACAGAACTGGTGATTAAGATAGGCGTATTCCTTTCGCACCATAAGTGTTCTCCAAGGCTCAGTGTAACTATTCACAAGTAGAGAAAGAGGCATTGGCTATTGTGTATGGCAGAAAATTCTGCTTAGTAACGGATCACAAGCCATTGCAGTCCTTGTTGCATCCAGCGCGAACCGCCCAAAAACTGCAAAGATAGGCTTAGTTGTTGTCTCAATCCGAGTACGAGATTGTGTATCGGCCGACAGCTAAACATGGTAATGCGGACGCACTTTCACGTCTTCCGATTAGCCGTGACACAGACTTTGACCGGCCCCTCGCTTCAGTCTGGAACAGGCAACCATGAAAACCAACGGCTCAATGTGAACAGACTGGCTTCGATGTGAGCCACGAACCTCGTAGCAATCGGAACAGCTCCCACACACTCCGACACTGCGTGTAGACCGCCAGCGGGCCCTGCCCACTGTGCCGCGCGGAATTTCCTGGTTAACCCACACCAACCAACCGACTGCTCGCACATCAGCACGGAGACAGCACTAAACTAACAGAGCAGCTGAGATCACAAGCTACACACAATTTCACAAACACTAGGACGAAGAACGCAACCAATGCTAAAAGCAGTGACCGAGCAATGACACGGTCGACCCACAAGTTGAGACACACACCGCCAACTCACAAACCAACCGCAGAGAGCAAATACACGTCGTCTGGTAATACGACCAACCGACGATGAATCGAGACCGTCCCCAGTTCAAGCCACGTGTGCCGGCGACGGCCGGGTGAGTCACGGCTGTCGAAGCCTCACTACTGCTCCAACCCGACTGACTTCCACCGCGTCCCAACTCTACGGCTGCCGCGTCCGGACTGCACTGCAGGCGCATTCGTACACGCTGCACGACAGACGTCAACTGGGAAGTAGTAGCAGACAGCAAAGATAATACGGCAGGGCTATATCGATAAGCACTGCTGCTGCCGCTCAAGGGCAGGCAAAGCAACAACTCAGTGACAACAGAAATTGAAACTAACATAACGAGGTGTCAGTATGGTTAGAAACAGGATTTAAAATAAGATACGGAGCGAACACGAGTCGCGCACGGCACACTCGGTTCACGTCAAATGAATCTGAAACATTCTGTGAACGCAGCCCAATGGCATACAGCATCTAACTAGTGCACCGTTCCACCCACAGTCAAACGGCGAAGCGGAAAGTTTTGTCAGAACCCTCAAGCAGCAGACTGCTAAGCTTCACTCCGCACACACTAGGGATCAAGCATTGCAACTGTTTCTCGCCTCTTATCGTTCGCATCCACGAGATGGACCATCGCCGGCGGAATTGTCACAGCCGCCACCATCGGACACCGCTCTACCTGTTCCACCCTCCTCTGAGCCCGGCGCCGAAGGAAGGTCGCAAGTGCCGCTTCGTGCCGTGTGTTATTGTCTTTTACAGGGTTCTTTGCCGCAGCACACGGTGAGCGCGAGGCGAGATCCTTCGTCAACTTGGAGCATGCGTGTACCTTATTTCAGGCCCAGACGGATTGCAGCGCCGATATCACAGTCAGTTTCGCCACTGTCATGTGTGCGGTGATCCTCCTGTGTCTCTTCCCCCAGATTCACGTATTATGAAGACGGCGCGGCCACAGCAGCCGCCAGACGGTGTCATCACGACAACGCGGGACGATCCCGTGGAGACGGAGCCTTCGCCTCCTCTCGTCCTACCGATGCACCTGGAGCCGTCCACGCCGCAGCAACCGACGCCCTTTACATCTAGCTATGGGCCTCAAGAGGTGGACGCGTACGCTTCTTGTTGTTTTCCAGGCACGTTTCCAACAGAGCGAAAACCGGGTGGTGGGGTACGACTGAAAGTGAGGTTCCCTGCAGCCACAGCTTCCAGCCCATCAGGACGTCAAGGCGTCCACGCTCCCGACTGGTCGCGGCCCAGTTGAAGAGTCCAAGATTAGCGAGTTCTGTAGCAGCATCGACTCTACTTACTTTGCTTGTACAATCTATGTAACACAGACTTGGGAATTGTTTATACTGAACAACATTGCTTATTTTTCATGTCACCCTTTGCTTGCGACACATCTGTGAAGCTGACAAAGTATTGTAATCTTTTCCTCTTGTAATAAAACTTATTAAAACGATTGTTTTGAATGTTGTGTAGCGATCCGAGAATGAAGGTTTCCTAGACACCCATATTTGACGACAAGGTTGGATTTAACATCTTCTGAACAGCACGTTGCAAGGCATCCGAGATATTCTCAGTAATGTACGTGTCTGGGGAGTTTGGTGACCAGTGGAAGTGTTTAAACTCAGAAGACCGTTCCCGGAGCCACTATGAAGCAATTCTGGACGTGTGGGGTGTCGCATTGTCCTGCTGGAATTGCCCAAGTCCGTCGGAATGCACAATGAACACGAATGGATGCAAGTGATCAGACAGGATGCTTACGTACGCGTCACCTGTCAGACTCCTTTCTGGACGTATCAGGCGTCCCATATCACCCCAGCTGCACACGTCCCACACCATTACAGACCCTCCACTCCCTTGCTGACATGCATGGTCGATGGATTCATGAGGTTATCGGCACATTCGTACGTGTCTATCCGCTCGATACAATTTGAAACGAGACTCGTCCGACCAGGCAACATGTTTCCATTCATCAATAGTCCAATGTATATGCTGACGGGCCAAAGCGAGGTGTAAAGCTTTGTGTCATGCAGTCATCAAGGATAGACGAGTGGGCCTTCGGCTCCAAAAGCCCATATCGATGATATGATGGCCCGGCATTGAAATCTGCAGCAGTTTGTAGAAGGGTTCCACTTCTGTCACGTTGAACGATTCTCTTCAGTCGTCGTTAGTTCCGTTCTAGCGGTATCTTCTTCTGGCCCCAGTGGTGTCGGAGATTTGATGTTTCATCGGATCCCTGATATTCAGGGTACACTCGTGAAATGGTCGTATGGGAAAATCCCCACTTCATCACTACCTCGGAGACGCTGTGTCCTATCACTCGCACGCCGACTATAACACTACGTTCAAACCCACTTAAACCTCGATAACCTGTTATTGTAGCAGCAGTAACCGATCTAACAACTATGCCAGACACTTTTTGCCTTATATAGGCGTTGCTGACCGCAGCGCAGTATTCTGCCTGTTTATATATCTCTGTATTTGAAGACGCATGCCTATACCAGTTTCTTTGGTACTTCAGTGTACAAAAAACATAAATATACTCTAAGACAAAAAACGACGCATCACGAAAGATTTATGCAAATTGGTCAAAAATTTATATGTATACACGTATCGACGGACAACGCAAAATTGTAAACTTCTGGGAAAAGCGCAATTTTAGAGAGCAGCTGACAAATACTGCAAACGGGGTACATGTCGATTCCACGAATCGCCGAACTTCTCGACGTTTGAATAGAAAAAATGCCACTAATATGGATAAAATGCTGAGTAATTTTAAGCAGCGTAACCACAAAAACGGAGCAAGAGAGATAAAATGTGTTGGGTTATCCGCTAATGATGATATTCAGCTGAAATAGATTTCTCGTAACTAAAAATGGTGTTCCAGCGGTAGTCACAAAATTTGTCTGTAAACGCAAAAGTCCGGTGGTAAGAGGGCTCGAATTACAGCAGGCGAAAAGCGGAAAAAGTGAGATTCAAAAGATATCCAAACTGGGGAGGTAAATATTATGTGTGTCAACGGCAACCGAATTGTACCTTATGGATGAAGAGTGTAGTGTGAAAAACATTGTGTATAAATAAGGGTCTTTCCATGTATAGTTTTTGAGAGTTTCTGTTTTGTATGATATATTCATGAATTTAAAATGTATGTGATAAAGTAGGGAGGCACAATTTAGTACAAGAAGGGAGTATATATTGGTTGTGCAATTCGTGGTTCGCAGAAGTCGGCAGAACAAAATTAATTTCATTATTTGTATAAGAGAGAATTCAACTGTTCATAAGACCTACAGATCAAACTTCAAGGGGTGTCTTAAATGTGATACTTTTACTAGATCTAATTTTCTTGTGGAAACTGTTCGCACAAAAACTGGTGTGAAGAGGTCATCAGACATCACTAAAATTTTAATTGTTTGTGAGAGTAAAACATGTAGTAGTAGTAGGTCAAAGCCAGCGTCACCCCACTCTGAATTGTTGCCAAATTTATTCAACATGGCGAATCCAAGATGACACCCATAGCTGTGGCAACGTTGCAGTGACGTTGTGACGGGAAATTCAAATTTTGACGGGAAAATAGGACATTTGGGCTATCTCCACTAGCCTAACTCACTTTCCCTCCCCTCCCCCTGCCCCCTTTCCCCTCTCTCATCCCCTCACCAGCCTTATATTCCCCTGCACCATCTGGAAATTGGCGGGAGAAGTACTCAGTCTATGCTGGGCTGCTGGATCGCATGGACGTTAGCCTCTATTTTGCATTGCATTGTTTATTTAAATAGTATGAGTTGTTACAGACAGTAGCTCCACACAGTATGTTCACCATGAGGTCCAGGTCCAATTGACCAAGTTCACAGTATCGCCACCGTAGACCACAGTCGTCCCTCCCCCTCTCCCCACCCATGACGTAATCAAAGATGGTGATCTGAGGAAAAATGGTGAGAAAGGACTCAAGTCTGTGTGTAGCTGCTGGACTGGGAGGATGGATGCAACTGTTTACTATGTTCAATGGACGAGATGTCTGTGCTGGAGAAGGAGTAGTATATTAGCATCTGAGGACTGTGTCGATAGCATTGATATTTGGTGAAAACAAATACAGACTAAGTTACGCTTCGCAGCTCAAACTGATGAATGCATGTGCTGTAAATGTAGAGTGTTCGATAAAAGTCCAGCTGAAGCACGAGAGGCGAGATGTTCTCCCACTCTGGCACATGCATCCATGTGAACAGTTGAGGAAATGCTGATGATGAGCAGGGATGAATTTATGTGTACTACATGCAAGCCCACAGCTGAGGGCTGTATCCATAGCCCCTTACACAATGACTGGAAAGAAAAGATAATGCCTTTCGGCCAATAAAGGCAATGCAATGGCATGGCGAACATTCAGTTCAGTACTCGTGTAGATAGATGCTTGTGCTGGGACCGCCTGCCTTTTCTGAAATTGCCTAACACTCCACATAAGCTTTGCCCTATTCCACATGAGCTATAGGTGTTAACCCTGAGGGTTGGGGACCGACTGAACTATTTCACAACACAACCACCAGAGAGTACTGTCCCCACCCCCTCCCCCCAACATCATCTCTCCCATGATGTAGTCCAAGATGGCGGTCCAGAAAAAAAGGGCAAGAACCAATAGCAACCCTAAATCTGGTCATGTGTTAGACTTCAGCCAGTAGGATGGTGGTATCTGGCGACGTCACTGGAGGGGGTATGGGGCAGGCTCATCAGCTCTGTGACCCCAGCCTCGCTCAGTCAGCCAGCAGCAGCAGCAGCAGCAGCAGCAGCAGAGGAAGAACAGGAAGGAGATTAAGCTTAACCATTATGGCCATTTTAGAACCTGTGACCATTAACCGGACGTAAATATATGAAACTGCACCCAGTCACTTTTTTAATATTTATTTGTTATTGCATGAACCGGTTCATCTTCAGATGGTTTTCTAGAAGTTACTTCACTATTTGTAGCATAATGCTGGTTGCAGGCTCTGTGACAAGAAGATGGAACACACTTTAATGTATCGCCATGGCTATTGTTTACCTATCAATATGGATGCATAATTTTGTTTCTTACTTATTCGGACAGTGTGGACGGCTTTTTTCGTTAGTAGCCATCTGTCGGCTTCCATTTTGTTGGCCAGTTGGTACATCACTTGACATATTTTTAAACAGTCTGTATTTATTTACACTGTGACAAGGAAACTTAGCCAGCATCCAGCTGTTGATTCTAGCAAAGATCTTGGCGGAAAGATATGGAGTAGGTCCATTTTGGTCAGAGATGCAATTTAATCAGACTGGTGATAACACGAGAGCACAAAATAAATAAATAAATAAATGAATAAACTACAGGAACAAACTTCAAGTGATCTGATGTCTTACAAGCCCAAGCTTGCAGGGGCGAGCGCCAACATGTTGATCTCTGCGGTGGCCAGACTTGTAGCGACCTCAGCTGCCATCTTGTCGAGACCTGCACCGACCTCTGAACCTGTGGTAGCAACAGCCTACAGAACGTCTGACCCGTAGCGAGCACGTGGGATCCTGTAGCACACGTAGCCCATTTGCTGGAGCAGGACAAGGAGCTGTTATTGTCTGTCCCACTCATCGATTTGTGTGATGAGGACGCGCAGTCTCGTCCCAACACATCGAACGCTGCTGGTGGTCCTAAACAACAGCAAGATACAAGACAGTACTGGTCACTGATATACGACCCATGCCAGCAGAACATCCCTTTGCTAGTACTGGCACACAGGGCAGATGCTGTGGATAAGAAGGTATCGAGTGTACCCATGTATTTCAGTTCAATATGCTGATTAACTCACAGTGGAACAAAACATGTAAACGTCGGTATAGAAGCACATCGTGACTGGGGCTTGCATGTAGGAATATAAATTGTAAACGCATCGAAGGGTGTTAAAGGGCCTATTTTTGAGTGACTACAGAGTATTATCCAACTCATACCCCCCCCCCCCCCACTCCCCCGGACATTCGCCTTAGTGGTGTGACATTATCTGTTGCAACATACAACAGAGTGACTCTGCACTATGTGTGAAATCGGCTGACAAGTGTGTCTATCTACGGCACGCCTCAGTTATGAACTTACACGACCTGGATACTGCGCTACACCTTGCATTGGAGAGCTTGAGTCATTGGTTGTCGAGCCTAGAATCCGCATGCAATGATGTAAACTTCCCACGTCTGCATAGTGTACATGGTGATGATTTGGAGCATTAACTTTATTTGCACATGAACGCAGAACCAAAAGAGAAACAGGTTAAATGTTTGTGTGAATAACCAGAGTAATGTGAGGCACCCATTGCCTTGAAGGAGGTCTGTGCGTAATTTATTCCATGTCAAAAAGCTTTGCTTGGGAAATACTGCACAGGTGCGAAGAAGAAGAAGAAGAAGGTAAAGAAAGAGTCTTATGATTTTTTTTAAATACTGCACCTCATGTATGAAATTTAAATAAATAATACATATACATAGAATCTCAAAGAGTGTTCGTGTTTTGTTTCATACCTCTCTCATCATAGTCCAAGTTCTACACTTATTAATATCATTATTTTCAATTCTACACCTATATCATGCCCCAAACATATCTTCACCAGTCATTGACAAAATGAATGATGAAGTGACTCTTCAAGGGCAAAATATATAGCTGATTTCTCTACGCAGCCAGTGTAGCTAAGTTGGTTAAGTGATGCAGGTATAGTGGTTACACATACTATTACCGTCCTTACAAGTGAATATGTGCCAACTACAAGTCAGAACCTGGCGCAGTCAGTATCATGGCAGGGTGGGTGAAATATCATCACAAGGACTTTCTCATTGTGGATCCATCCAAGTCTGACAAGACTTATTTCGTCATGGTGCCGGTCGCGGTGGCCGAGCGGTTCTAGGGGCTTCAATCCGGAACCACGCGACTGCTACGGTCGCAGGTTCGAATCCTGCCTCGGGCTTGGATGTGTGTGTTGTCCTTAGGTTAGTTAGGTTTAAGTAGTTCTAAGTTCTAGGGGATTGATGGCCTCAGATGTTAAGTCCCATAGCGCTCAGAGCCATTTGAACCATTTTATGTCATGACGCTGCTAACACATGTAGATGGAGTCCGATTTGAACGTATTTCCGTATTGTCAAAAACAGTATTTCAGCCCAAGTCTCAACCATTACAGGAGACATTGCGCGGTGTAAAAGGTGTTACCTACAAGACGTTCAGTGAAAGCAGTGATATCCTCCCACCTGAAGTCAATCTTCGTATTTGAAAATGTTCCTGTGGAAAACCAAGAGCAAACTCGAAAATATTTCTGTTGCGGTTGTCATATGGGTGCTGATATATTTTATCTAGGAAAAACATATTCCAGATTCTGGAAACAGTTGGTTAGGGATAATGCGAACCTCATTATAACCTTC
The DNA here is from genome assembly GCF_021461395.2 of Schistocerca americana. Taxonomy (NCBI): domain Eukaryota; kingdom Metazoa; phylum Arthropoda; class Insecta; order Orthoptera; family Acrididae; genus Schistocerca; species Schistocerca americana. The sequence goes on along the minus strand of NW_025725481.1, from coordinate 11,277,434 downwards.
AAACAAGATAATCTGAATTTAAAACACATTTACCATGCACATGTGGGAACTGACATGTTGTTCAATGATTTTGTAAAAATACGTGCGGATTGCTGGAATCATTCGCAGTATGGGTTTCTCGTTATTGATAAAACAAGAAAACTGAATGATGGTTGGTACAAGCGAAACTTCCAAGAGTTTCTGTGTATATTACCTGGTAAGAGAGTTGAGTACATCACCATGGACAAATTCGGGCACATGTCTAGCTCTCAACCCGAGAGGATGGGTGCACACAGACAGAACACTAGCTTGTACATGGATTCAAGGTATTGGGTACGAAGTTTGAGGCATGCACAAGGAGCTAGAGACGTGTTGCCAGACTCTTCTGAGAATGATCATTGCATTAAATGAGATAATTAATGAAGTCGGAAAGAAAGTAACCGTTTTAACTGATAAGGTCGAGGCTATTGAGGGGAAAATAGATGTAGAGGTCGTTGTTGTTGATAAGGGGAGTAGGCAGATAATAAGAGGAACAAGAGCGGATGTGTAAAGTCTCAGGCTGTAGAGACGTCTGAGTAGTATTCACCGAGATGTCAACGAAGCAGAAAGTCATTCAAGCGCGGAAGGCTTTTCGAGAGAAATTACGGTTATTAAGGTTAGGGCATAGGGATCGACAGCAAACACCAAGAGACGAGGCCTTTAACCCTTTGACTGCTGTAGACGAGTTCACTCGTCATGCTGTGTGCCGCTCCCTGGGTGCTAATGACGAGTTGAGTCGCGGCCGCCGGTTTTCCCCTCAGCGGTGTTGACGAGTTGAGTCGCGGCCGCTTGCCGGCCCCTGAGTTCTGATGACGAGTATAGGCGCGCCGCTACCCGAGTGCCGATGACGAGATAACTCGGACAGCGGACTTCCCGTCCCATGTCTCAGTAGCCTTTCGCAGTTCTGGCTGCTAGCTTGTCTGTCGTCAGCCTAGGCTTCGCACTACAGTTCACTGTTCATCGGTATTTACATCAGTGTTCTTCGCGTCCTGTATTTTACAAGGAAAATGGCGAGACGTCGTGGTTGCACTGAGGAAGAAATCGTGGAGATTCTTACGAGGAGATTGTGACGAAAGTGATAGCTCTTTCACAGAGTCCGAAAGCTCTATTCATAAACCGTTCACGTCAGCAGGGCTGTCAATGTGGTCTCATGTTTCAACGAGAGATGTTGGTTGTTCTGAATCTGAAGAATCGAAAGTGACAGTGAAACGCCTACAAAGGAAGCGCGCCTTAGTGATATATTTGACTGGAAAGAAAATTACTTTCAGCCTGTTAACCACGCATTTGATGATACGCTGTCGGGACATGTGTGTCAAATAGGGAATGAGTCAAGTGTTCTGTCAGTTTTCATGATATTCTTTACACAAGAACTGATGAAATATATAGCTGACGAAACGAATCGGTATTATTTATTCACCAAGGAGAATACTCCTGAATCAGTGCATTCTCGAATCTCACAGTGGAAAGATACTGGATATGAAGAAATGTATTGTTTCATAGCTGTTTGTCTTCTGATGCCTCGCGTGAAAAAACTGAAAATTAGCGAATACTGGATCAGAGATGTTCTTCTAAATAATTTTTAGTGAACTCATGACAAGAGACCGCTTTTTGTTACTTATGAGAATGTTACATTTCAGTGACGACTTTGACAGTACTGGAGGAGACAGATTATTCAAAATTAGGAACATTGTCAATAAAGTTCGTACAGCTTTCCGTTGTGCATTTAATCCATATCAGAAATTCTGCATTGATGAAAGTTTGTTATTATTCAGAGGATGCTTATTTTTCAGACAATTCATTCCATCGAAACGGAGTAGATTCGGTATAAAAATATTTGTGTTATGTGATCGTAAGACTGGCTATGTCTTGGATTTCATTGTTTATACAGGGGCATCGACAGAAACTGAGTTCCACAATTTGGGGAAGAGTGGTGACATATTGACTACACTTATGAAGCCCTATTTAGAGCGTGGACATACCCTTTACGTCAATAACTGGTACTCAAGCCCAGACTTGTTTGCTTGACTTCACAGGCATGGGACGAACGCATGTGGTACTATCCGTAAGAACAGACACAAAAGAAACTGGAACGTGGAGATATTCAATTTATATGTACTCATACAAAGCTTGCTATAAAGTGGTGTGACAAAAGCGAAGTGTGGATGTTGACCACATGTAACACCATAGATATGGTTGACACAGGAAAGATTGACAGGAATACTGGAGAAAAAATTAAGAAACCACAAAGCATTGTAGATTATAACTTGAATATGGGAGCAGTTGACCGTTCTGATATGCTGCTTAGCTCTGTCGGATATATACGGAAAACTATAAAGTGGTATAAAAAGTTCTTTTTTCACGTTCTAAATCTGTGTGTTTTAAATGCTCATGTCCTACACAGATCGCTAACAGGTCGTAAAATGACGATAGCACAGTTTCATCTGCACTGGTAAGGAAACTTACAGAAACGTATGCGTTAGAGCGCAGCAAAGCTGGCAGTGGAAGGTGTTTTGATGATAATCCTCTAGGATTTGTGGCAAGGCATTTTCCAGACATTATAACAAGTGAGCAATCCAAGAACAGTCCGCTAACGCGTAGATGCATTGTTTACTGGAAATGAAAAGTGAGTCGAGAAAGCAGGTACGAATGTAAACTTGCAAGGTACCATTGTGTGTCGTATCCTGTTTTGAAAATACCACACAAAACAGAATTACTAATTGCAGCATAGAACGAATACAATAATGGTATGGGGAAAAAACTTCGAAAAAAAAATTATAAAAATGGAAAAACAAAATTTTTTTATTAACTTCGTCAGTGCCGGTTCAAAGCCCGGAGCAAAAAGAATGGGAAACATATTCACAAAGCGTAAAAGTAACGCCTAAATTTACAGTTCATGACTTTGAATTTTCTCTGTAAGTGAATTTCATGTGCTAACAAAAAGACAGAGATTTCACAGCTTTCAAATGTGGTTGTTGAACATAAGTATTCAACAGATTTTCCAACAAGTATTTGGTCAAAGAAACAAATTTACGCACAATCGGGTAATTACAAAGCGCAACAAATATTCGGGCAATTCAGCGATACAAATTTCTTATCACACCAGAACAAATTTAACGACGTAAAGTAAAATTGTTCTTACCGTTGCTCACAGTAAATTCCGATGGTGTAGTGCGATATGAAAGACGATCTGTAAGTCGCTTTCTCCTATAAACGGCGTAACACGATGTTCTGAACAACAAAAATGACGTACAGTAATCTATAATCTATGGCTTATTTTATTCTTTCTTGAGTTAGTACGGTGAGGAACGCGTAGATAAATGCAGACATTATAAACAGGTATCCAAGAAAATAAACTATTGATGTAAAGCTAACGAATCACGTCGCTTTCGGCATAATCTACAAAAATAGTGCAAGAAAACTACAAGAAAGATATCATTCTTGGTGGAGGAAAATAGTTTTACCAGACAGTTTGATTCTGTAGTAATTCACCTGCAGGTGAACTACGTAGTGAGAGCATTTACGATAATTCTGTGTCAGCCGTGAGAGCACACAATATTTCGCGTGGAGTCGCAGTCACTGCAGAAATATTCAGCACAGGGCGGGTGGGGCAGCGAGGGGCGGTCCGCCCCAGGCGGCAGCTTGAGGGTCAGCCGCACTAGCGCAGGTACACGGGTGACCGTGCAGGCCGCAGCGCCTCAGCGTGCCAGCAGTCGAGGAGGTAAGCCATTTACTGTACCTCACAGGCAGCTCTTGGCAAAAACACGCGATAACGTTGGTGTTGCATTGACGAATTCATTATCCGTCACGTCCCTGGTTAGATAGACAGAACATTCGGCGTTAGCAGGGGAAGACTGTACGTGTTGGGCACGCAGCCTATAAACGTAACTGGTGACACAACACAGATTGGTGATAGCGACTTTGAGAGGACACCTGGCTTTATAAATTATTCAGTTAGGGAAGTGTACCGAGAAATACCGCATGTGACTGATGTACATAAGATCAGCAAAAATCCTGAGCAACAAGAAATATAAAACCATTATAAAACCAATACCTAATGACGAAAACAAGAACAATAACAGTAGCGGCGATGGTATTGACATTGTGCATACAGCAGTGATACCACAGTATATATATTATGACGACCCCGACGAGAGAATAGATCGACTATGGCTGCTCATGGCATCAGCTGCTGCAGGTAATACAGCTCGTTCGGATGAGGCCGTTGCAATAATTTCTAAGCGTAGAGAGAGAGAGAGCCATCATCGAATAAGTGTGGAGGCAGTAGTTCGAGAACTTCACAAAGCAGCACTCAAAACATACCCTCGTAAGCAGTTTATGACTGGAGGTTTGGGTGACTTACGGCAGGCTGATCTTATGGATATCAGGTAATATTCACATGGGAATAATGAATTAAATTATATTTAAATGGTTATTCATACATACTCCTAACCTTCCTGGGCAATACCTGTTAAAACAAAAACGGGTAGAAACCTTGCGAATGTGTTTGAGTGCTTGCTGCATACAGGGACGAATCGATCCCCAGACAACCTCAAAACCGATCAAAGTGGAGAGTTTTACAATAGGTTTTCCAAGACCGTGATGCAGCGGTAAGGAATACGTTACAACATTCACCCACGTGAAAGCAAGTTTCGTGGATCGTCTGAAAAGGACAATAAAAGGTCAAATGTGGATGCGTTTTAATCTTCGCGTATCATACAAATGGACAGATATCCTCCAAGAAATAATTGCTCAGTATAATCGAACCATACATACCACAATAAAAAGCAGACGAAGCGATTTTCATGATAATGTACTCATGGATACGGTGGACTATCGCATTAAAATGCCGGATTCATGCAAACAGAAAATTAATGTAGATCATTTGTTAGGTATCTCAAAATATAAGAAAGCATTTGAGAAATCATATCTACCGAAGTGGTCAACAGAGATATTTACAGTTTGCAAAGTGCAAAGAACGAATCCTAGAACTTATATCTTAAAGGATCGTAAAGGCGAGGAAACTGCAGGTTGCATATACTCCGAAGAGTTGCAGAAAAGCTCAGAACCGGATATGTTTCTCGTAGAGAGAGTCATACGACGTCGGGGAAATATAGCACTAGTCAAATTGCATGGGTTTCCTGCAGCACAAAACAGATGGATTAATGCTAACGATTTCCACATGCACAGTCCATAACCACCGCAGTAGCATAACATGCGTGCTAGGAGACGCATTATAGGAGGGGTGGTATTCTAGACAAGACAAACTGCCACAGGTATTCCACATTCCGGGGTATAACTACTGCGGACATGGAACAAAGATTCTGAAACGCTTGGCAGGAGGTGATAAGTGCAGACGAAGCGTGTATGGAACATGACATTGCATATGTTGCAAATAAAGATCTCTCGAGTCATCACATTGGAGGTAATTTTAGCTGATAAGGCTAAGGCGATACGGAAAAGAAAGAATATTGGTGTAGATCAATGCAGTGCAGCATTTCAAGTTTATGAGTGATGAACTTCAAGCGGGTTATGAATGCTGCACGTTGTGCCTTAAACAAGAAAAAGAAGAAGGGTGAAAGCAGAGTTGTTTGAAGAACTGCATCCTGAAGCTAAAAACGGTCTGAAAGGCGCGAGAAGAAGAAGAAGATCCCTTAAAGCACCTCTAATTTCACCAATACGAAAGATGTCTTGTGTTTTCTTGTTCCTCATCCCAGCATTCTCGGCGGTAGGGTCCCTCGCTGGTGGTGCTGCAACTGTTTCTGGAACAGTCAAGAACGCGCAGAACTCCGAAGCGCAGTTAGAAGGGGCAAGAAGACATAACCACTTGATGGAAGCCACAGCCGTTGGGGAAAGGACTATACTTGAAATCTTACAGGAAAGGGCTTGGCGTATCCATAAATTAAAGAAAAGCCCTTTAGCAGTCCTACCAGATCACAAATGCTGCTCTTCTCGAGCTTGTTAGAAAAAATTCAACATTCCGAGATTTCATGATGTGTTTATGCGGGATACATTACCGAAGACTATGTGGAAAACTGGTGAATGTGCCATCGTAAATTTAGTTGTTGCTGAAGGTCCTGGCACCCACTGGGTGTCACACGTCATGATAAATGCGGATTGTCTACTATTTAGGCTCATTTGGAGACCTGCAACCGCCAGAATAAATACAGCGATACTTCACTCACAGAAGACGTGCGCTCTACAATTATCGGAGCTATCAAGACTTTAATACATACCTCTGTGGACATCTGGGCATCATGTTTCTCTTGACATTCACAAAGAAAAAGAAGCATGCTATATAAGGAGGAGCTTAAAACATTCCTTCATCAGTTGAGGTACAGATGCAATGTCGTACACTTTGACGTTAAAAGAACGATCATCTGTATTGCGTGCAAATTACTTCCCTCCAGTTGATTTGAGCATTGGTGTATGAAGTATAGCATCGATTGGACTGGAGCCGTACAACGGCATCCCAAATATCACTGAGACTAACAACAAACTACATCTGGATATTAATGGTAAAAAAGGCATTGTGGAAATAGAACCGGGCGCATACGATATCCACGATTTAAACGAAGTCTTAAAACAGTCTGGAAAAGTTATTGAGCTGCATGCAAACATCAATACACTTAAATATGAAATAAGGACTGAAAATGCAGCAATTGACTTTAACCAGAAAGGTTCAATAGGGCCTATGGGGTTTCACAAACTGACATGTTTTGAAGAAAGATCCAAGTAAATATTACAAGTCAGATCAGGCTGTGGATATACTGCCTGTCAGCACAATCGGAGTCGAGTGTAACGTTGCAACGAACTCCTATCTCAACGACCGTCTGATGCACATTATTTACGGATTCTTCCCTTGAGTTGCAACGCGGTACAAGATTGTTGAAACTCCTTCCATTGCAATATACCTTCCAGTGACAGTTCAGTTGGAGTAGCGTATTGTGGATCAGAATAATCAAGTTGTTGACTTTCGTGGTGAGGAAATCATTGTACGATTACATCTAAGCCAAGATCGGCGCACAGTACAAAATCACTGCACGCAATCCATAGCACGTCACTTCGTGTGAACTACGAGTTTCTTAAATCAGTTGGCTTGAAACCTCGCAATGATGACCTCACTCAGTATAACCAGTTCAGAAGAGTATGATGAGCGAATTATACGTCAGAAATACTTCTCGCATAAACCTGACATTTCAACCACATTTAACAAGAATGATGAAATTATGATTTTCCTCCAGCACCAAGAAGCGCTGACGCTTCCATGCAAGAGTTTCATATATTTGGAGGAGTCATTCAACGAAACCAACGGCGGGTACAGTGAGAGCCAAGCTTACACGTAACGCCATAGTATCCCTGTATCAAGAGATACGCTATGAACGCAATTGGTCTGAGATCGACCGTGCACACAATGTGGCATAACATCAACCCTTAAAACATATGTCTCTACATCAGCCACGGATTTCAATGCCTTAGAAAATGTGGGATGATTCATAGACGATCCGGAGGATAGAGCTGTTGCAGAGTACAAGCGATTTACTGCATGCATTCCTCTAAAAATGCTTATGGTTTACTTTTAGGACATGAGACAGATTACTATAAATGCTAAACAGGAACTCACTCTGGTACGGAGTGCAACGGATAATTACTCGTACATTAAAGGAGCTCAAGAGGAGAATATGATCACAATTAGCAAGATAATATGGAATATACCCCACATCAGTGTATCAGACGAGGAGCGTTTGAAGCTTTTAAAAGACCTGAATTCCGGTACATTTCTATCACTAACATTTCTCTCTTGGGGGGGTTTTCGAGTATCGAATGTTACCGTCTGCAAGCAGACAAACACGTGGTATTAAAACCTGTTCACATCTGCAGACATCTACATTCACCATACTTAATTTTCAGACTGACAAAAGCGGGAATATATCAAATGATTCCTCTGCATTCGACAACTGCTAGTTAACTAACGCCAGAGTCTGCGTGAATTCAGAATTCTACCCATATGCAGTGTGCGATTTGCGCTTTTAGCAGAGGGGGGGGGGGGGGGACGCCTTAGGGGGTTAGTATAATTATATCTGTTAGTAGCTTGGACCGTGGCGTTACCCATGTTTAAACAGTTCTTTATAAATAGAAGTTAATGCCGAAACTCACTATTCACGCGTAGGCACTATCAGAAAAGTCATCCCTAGTTATATCTTTAAAAGTACATTATAGGTAAAGCTTATTTACAAAATCATCTACATACAGGTATACAAAGGGAATTCAAAAAGTAAAGGCACATTTGTGAAAAGCTGTACTTATTCTGATGATAGAAAACTGAAATATGCAGCCGGCCGCGGTGGCCGTGCGGTTCTGGCGCTGCAGTCCGGAACCGCGAGGCTCCTACGGTCGCAGGTTCGAATCCTGCCTCGGGCATGGGTGTGTGTGATGTCCTTAGGTTAGTTAGGTTTAAGTAGTTCTAAGTTCTAGGGGACTTATGACCTAAGATGTTGAGTCCCATAGTGCTCAGAGCCATTTGAACCATTTTTGAAATATGCATTTTTTTCTACGTAACCTCCCTGGACTTTAATGCAGTTTTCCCGACGTTTTAAGAATTTTTTTTTATTTCATCAGAAAATACGTTTTTCGGTTGTATCTGTAACCAATTTTGCACCGCAGCAATGACGTCTTCATCACTTTCAAATCGTTTTCCCTTTAGTGCTTCCGTTAAGGGTCCAAACATGTGAAAATTGCTTGGAGCCAGGTCTGGACTATATCATGGATGTTCCAGCACCTCGAATATCAACTCTTTTATTGCGTCGGCTGTCCGTTTGGCAGAATGTGGGCGAGCATTATCTTGCTGCAGGATGACACCTCTTCAGTTTTCCACGACGTTTGGATCTGATTGCAGGTTTTAGTTTCGTACGGAACACATCACATCCACCATACAATATAGACCTGGCTCTAAAGCCTCGTTTACGCTGGGGCGACGTCTTGCAACTTTGTGGCATGCTACGGAAATTTGGCGTGCGTCGTCTTGTAGCATGCTACAACAGGCAACATCTTACGGCGTATGTTGCATGCGGCAGGTTAATTTATGCCGAAGTAACAGAATTTGTGGTACACGTGTGTCGGTCTTGCAGTATGATGGGTGATAAAGTGATCTCAGCGGCGGCCTACTTGGTACTTGCAAATGCAGCTAACAACGGAAATGAAAACCGAAGGGAAAGGAAACGATGGTGGAAGAGTATTTAAAGAAAGTCCACGAAATAGTATCCTAGGAACTAGAAGCAGAAGATGGTGCGTTATTTAGTATTTTACGAGAATGTCGACTGAAGACTTTAATTACTTAATGCGGTTAACTACACCATTTATTGTAAAGAAAGATAACAACTGTCAAGACAGTATTTCACCAAGAATTCGATGGGCCATCACATCACGATTTTTAGCCACTGGCGATTTATGCAAGTCACTAATGTACTTATTTAAAGTATCATATTCTGCTATTTCCCTCATAGTGCCAGAGGTATGTGAAGCTTTTTCATTAGTGTTGAAGAATTGCATAAAGGTAAGCACGCAACATTCAATACTGATTTCATTTAAGTAATGTTTTATTGACATTTTTAAGCAAATTAAAATGAATATTAAAGAACTGTTAAAAATACTTATTTCTAAAATCGAATTATTTGAGCTCTTCTGTTTCTGTTTGAACAAATTCGTCACAATTATTATTGTCCACATATACAATTTCACACCTAGGTTTTGCAACCAATGTTTCGATGCTCGGAATTTGCTGTTCATACTCCCCTAAGGGCGCTTTAAAAAGAACATTTGAAAGTACGTGCTTGACATATGTGGGAGGTACATGTTCTTCAAGAGCTACATCGCCGTCACCTTTTGATACTGTGTCCTCTGTGTCATCAATCTGAAAAAGTAGGGAAAGTAATGAGTATGTTTCACTTTTCAGATTCCAAAGGATACTGAAGAATGGCAGAAGGTAGCAAGAAATTTCGAAGTGAAGTGGAATTTCCCTCACTGCATAGGGGCCATACATGGCAAACATGTGCAAATTATGTGTCCTCCGAATACTGGAAGTGAATATATCAACTACAAAAAAACATTCAGCATTGTCCTTATGGCAATTGTAGACGCAAATTACTGCTTTCAATATGTTGTATGTCACAGGGACAGAAAGAGAGGGGAGGAGGAGATTGACTTTGAGGGGGAGAGAAATTGACCTTAGCGAAGGGGAGAGTGACGGAGGGGTAGAAGGTGATAGAGGAGAGAAGCAGATGGACAAAGAGAAGGGCAAGAGAAGATGGGGAGTGGGAAAACAAGGAGATGGACATAAGGGGAAGGTAGAGACATCCGGGCAATGCAGAGTTTACTTACCTCATTTACAAAATTAATAAATCTTCATATGTAGTTAATTAACAACTTTGTAAATGATTCATGTAACATACGATACTCAAACTATACTAAAATACGTGATGAATAAAATGTAAAATTAAAATTTTTGTTTTGTTTTGTGCTTAACTTTAACACTCTGAAATTATAAGTGAATGTTAATTTGTAAATCATCGTATTATGACAAAGCCACAGCAAAGTGTGGCCGGTTCAGCTAGTACAAAAGCATATAATTGTCATTTTAACTTACAGAGTTTAGTTGAAGAGACGAGATGAATGAGACTGCTCCTGAAGGTTCGAGGGTTTGCCTGTTGGTTTGTCAAGGGCGCTATGGTGCTGAGAAGCAAGGCTTCTTTTTCTTATCCACCTAGCTGCAAATTTTTCTGCATCGAAGCAATGCAGTGGAGGTCCATTTATTGAAATGAGAAGTAGATTTGAAAGTGTCAGAATTTGTAAGTGATTTTCTGATCAGTCACTGTTAAATTCATGTCACTGAATCCGCGTTCATATTCAGCCGTAGATATAGGTATAACTTCGACTGCTTTCAAAAGTTCCTTCACAGAAGTGGGCATGTGTTGAGGATTTTCTTTATGGATTCGAAAATCTTTAACCAGTGACGCACACGAGCATTCACGTAATTTAAAATCCATCTTTTTACACAAGCGAGAAATTGACATGTCACCATAATACACCATCATCTGAAGGCCATGTATCTGAATTTAAAACGGCTACACCCGAAAAGAAATCCAAGTCCTCAAAGTGGTTTTTTATATTGTCTACCAAAGAATGGTATACTCTCTTTCAAATTCGAAAGGTGGCAGGGGTAAAATACAGGGAGCGAAAGGCTATTTACAATTTGTACAGAAACCAGATGGCAGTTATAAGAGTCGAGGGGCATGTAAGGGTAGCAGCGGTTGGGAAGGGAGTGAGACAGGGTTGTAGCCTGTCCCCGATGTTATTCAATCCGTATATTGAGCAAGCAGTAAAGGAAACAAAAGAAAAATTCGGAGTAGGTATTAAAGTCGGATGATGCTGAGGGAATTAGATTAGGAAATGAGACACTTAAAGTAGTAAAGGAGTTTTGCTATTTGGGGAGCAAAATAACTGATGATGGTCGAAGTAGAGAAGATATAATATGTAGACTGGCAATGGCAAGGAACGCGTTTCTGAAGAAGAGAAATTTGTTAACATCGAGTATAGATTTAAGTGTTAGGAAGTCGTTTCTGAAAGTATTTGTATGGAGTGTAGCTATGTATGGAAGTGAAACATGGACGATAAATAGTTTGGACAAGAAGAGAATAGCAGCTTTCGAAATGTGGTGCGACAGAAGAATGCTGAAGATTAGATGGGTGGATCACATAACTAATGAGGAGGTATTGAATAGAATTGGGGAGAAGAGGAGTTTGTGGCACAACTTGACAAGAAGAAGGGACCGGCTGGTAGGACATGTTCTGAGGCATCAAAGGATCACAAATTCAGCATTGGAGGGCAGCGTGGAGGGTAAAAATCGTAGAGGGAGACCAAGAGATGAATACACTAAGCAGATTCAGAAGGATGTAGGTTGCAGTAAGTACTGGGAGATGAAGAAGCTTGCACAGGATAGAGTAGCATGGAGAGGCGCATCAAACCAGTCTCAGGACTGAGGACAACAACAACACAACAACCAAAGACTGAAAAAATTTCTTCCGAAATGTCTTAAATCTGTTATATTCATCACAAGTTGTTTCTTTAATTAATACCCCTTTGAATGTGCGCTTTTCCTCCATCTCTTGTACTATCATCCTAATTCGAGGCGTTTTCAGTGTTTCAAGAGTTCGTATAGCCACTTCAATTTCCTGTTTTGTTAATACTTGCAGAACCTTTAGGGCCTCATAAAGCACAACTAATTCCATTACAAGCAACCACTTTGTGAGATGTTTTGGTAAACCTTCAAATTTAGATCTCTCCTGAGTTGATCATTAACCATCATGTCTCAGTTTTTCAAAAAGATGGACAAGAGAACTGTTACTTTCAATAAAAGCTCGAACAGCATTAAATGAGGAAGCAACCTAACGTACGCGAAAAATACGGCCTAGTTTAAATATCTGCGAGGATAATTCTAGTGAAACACTTTGTAGTAGTCTCTGATTTTTGGGACTTCGAAAAACACAGAATATAAGGAATCTAAAAAAAACTGTATACGGTATACATGCAGGGATGGCTAGAGGACAAATGTAAGGATGTAGAGGCTTACCTCACTAGGGGTAAGATAGTTACTGCCTACAGGAAAATTAAAGAGACCTTTGGAGATAAGAGAAAGACTTGTATGAACATCAAGAGCTCAGATGGAAACCCAGTTCTAAGCAGAGAAGGGAAAGCCGAAAGGTGGAAGGAGTATATAGAGGCTCTATACAAGGGCGATGTACTTGAGGACAATATTATGGAAATGGAAGAGGATGTAGATGAAGATGAAATGGGAGATACGATACTGCGTGAAGAGTTTGACAGAGCACTGTAAGATCTGAGTCGAAACAAGGCCCCCGGAGTAGACAACATTCCATTGGAACTACTGACGGCCTTGGGATAGCCAGTCCTGACAAAACTCTACCATCTGGTGAGCAAGATGTATGAAACAGGCGAAATACCCTCAGACTTCAAGAAGAATTTAATAATTCCAATCCCAAAGAAAGCAGGTGTCGACAGATGTGAAAATTACCGAACAATCAGGTTAATAAGCCACAGCTGCAAAATACTAACACGAATTCTTTACAGACGAATGGAAAAACTAGTAGAAGCCGACCTCGGGGAAGATCAGTTTGGATTCCGTAGAAATACTGGAACACGTGAGGCAATACCGACCTTACGACTTATCTTAGAAGAAAGATTAAGGAAAGGCAAACGTACGTTTCTAGCATTTGTAGACTTAGAGAAAGCTTTTGACAATGTTGACTGGAATACTCTCTTTCAAATTCTAAAGGTGGCAGGGGTAAACTACAGGGAGCGAAAGACTATTTACAATTTGTACAGAAACCAGATGGCAGTTATAAGAGTCGAGGGACATGAAAGGGAAGCAGTGGTTGGGAAGGGAGTAAGACAGGGTTGTAGCCTCTCCCCGATGTTATTCTATCTGTATATTGAGCAAGCAGTAAAGGAAACAAAGGAAAAATTCGGAGTAGGTATTAAAATCCACGGAGAAGAAATAAAAACGTTGAGGTTCGCCGATGATATTGTAATTCTGTCAGAGACAGCAAAGGACTTAGAAGAGCAGTTGAACGGAATGGACAGTGTCTTGAAAGGAGGATATAAGATGAACATCAACAAAAGCAAAACGAGGATAATGGAATGTAGTCGAATTAAGTCGGGTGATGTTGAGGGTATTAAATTAGGAAATGAGACGCTTAAAGTAGTAAAGGAGCTTTGCTATTTGGGGAGCAAAATAACTGATGATGGTCGAAGTAGAGAGGATATAAAATGTAGACTGGCAATGGCAAGGAAATCGTTTCTGAAGAAGAGAAATTTGTTAACATCGAGTATAGCTTCAAGTGTCAGGAAGTCATTTCTGAAACTATTTGTATGGAATGTAGCCATGTATGGAAGTGAAACGTGGACGGTTAATAGTTTGGACAAGAAGAGAATAGAAGCTTTCGAAATGTGATGCTACAGAAGAATGCTGAAAATTAGATGGGTAGATCACATAACTAATGAGGAAGTATTGAATACGATTGGGGAGAAAAGAAGTTTGTGGCACAACTTGACCAGAAGAAGGGATCGGTTGGTAGGACATGTTCTGAGGCATCAAGGGATCACCAATTTAGTACTGGAGGGCAGCGTGGAGGGTAAAAATCGTAGGGGGAGACCAAGAGATGAATACACTAAGCAGATTCAGAAGGATGTAGGTTTCAGTAGGTACTGGGAGATGAAGAAGCTCGCACAGGATAGAGTAGCATGGAGAGCTGCATCTAACCAGTCTCGGGACTGAAGACCACAACAAAAACAACATGGTATACATCTGCGACATCATTCATAACATCGTGGACAGCTAATTCCATTTTGTGGTTCATACAATGAACGACAGTTAAATCGTTACGTGAATGACTATGCAGTAGAGCGGCTACGCCTTTTTAAGGGGCGAGTATTGTTGAGGCACCATCTGGTGTGATACCTACAAGGTGTTTCTTTATTACATAATTTGTAATGCCATACTTTTCAAGAGCTGCTAACAGTGTGCTGAAAATGCATTCTCCTGTCACACTTTCTAATTCAACAATGTCAAAAAAATAACTGCAAGCAATTTCCTCAAAGGACAAACGTAAATATATTATTAAACAAGTTTTATTGGAAACCGTTGTACTTTCGTCCATCATGATACTGAAGTTTGTACCCGATTCTACAAGGAAGTGAGCAAGATTCATTTTCATTTCTTCTCCTACGAGCATAATGATATTTCGGCATGCATGGTCAGAATGAGGCATATTACCGACTGATAAACGATTAAGCTTTTGTAGTTCAATTACTGCAGGATACGATTTGAATGATAATTTCTGTTTAGCTGTTACATATGCAGATTTGAACAACGAAGCAGTTGCGATTACTTTTTCTTGATGCTGCTTTCCCCACAACTTTGCATTTCAGTGACGCATTTTTGTAAACTTTTCTTCTCTTTTATACTCGTGTTTTCCACGCACTTCATGTGTGATTTACACTTTGCATGATCCCCGATTTTATCACTTATTTTTTTGGCGTTATTAGCAGAAACACCAGCTAAAAACGCGTTATCGATGCGCACACGTTCACTGCTTTCCACCTTAAGTTCACAAACTTGTAAACACACTGTGCGTATTACTAAGTTTTTGTCATTTGCGGGCAGCCACGCATTAGTCTTTTGCCAGTTCTGAAAACGTGATAAGGTAACACAATTTCCTACTATAATTCCAAGAGAACTGTTACTTCCATTCCTACCTTTGACATGTCACAGTTTTCAGTCACCGGAGATTCAGTCTCTTCCCCTGTATTAGCACCATCATTACCGTTTTCTTTTTTACATTCACTGTCTATTTTAACTCTTTTAGCACCACTGTTAGTATCCTGACTGTCACGGTTTGTACACGTATCAGGTAATGCACTGCTCTTAAGGAAATCAGAAATTTTCCTTTGTTTGAATGACATCCTGAAATTCCGTAGTTCTTACAGGCCCGGACGCACTCAACTCACTAATGAAGCTACTGAAGCGGGAACGTGTGAAGATCGCCGTGTGTGTGGCGGACGCGCGGCAAAGAACGAACGGCACCAATTAATTTGGAGTACGCGATGCTGGGGAGCCTGTGTTAAGCTGCACCCACGTGGTTCGCGATCCCGTCTGACCAGTACCGTTGCTCACTTCGCACCACTTTGTGCTTTCGTCCCTGTTAGTCCGCGTCATACCGTTGCCAAAAGGTGGCCTAACGGTAAATGTTCGCACAGGTACCGGGCCGGTCGCCACCCTGTGTCAGGGCCCGGGGTGGGAATTTCAGCCCCCCAGCTCACCCAACTCTGCGGTACGACTGATACGGTATCACTGCCACACTACTTCCCTCACAAGCTCGCAAGTAAACGGATGACGCACCTTAGACGAAAGCAACAATGACAACATGTTAATGATGATTTAGTTCTAAATGTTTTGAAATGCTTAACTACTACATAACACTTTTTCAAAATTAATAAGCAAAAATATTAATATTATTAATAGTAAGACTGTATTAAAAACTTTCAGTGTTCGGCTCCACAAATTTAAATTATATTTGAAGTTTTACTCCAGTGCATGGGAAATAAACATCCCAGGTTGGGATGCATAAACTAAAACCAGAGGAGGGGATGGTCTGATGCAGATTGGGGGAAATCCCCCCCCCCATACCTCCCCCCCATCCCCCCCCGCCCCCCTGCAAATCGCACACTGCCCATATGACAATTTACACCTGCAGTGGGATGAAATTTGTAGTCTAGCATATGACATGTATGCTAGGTATCATGCTTCTTACTGTGAAAGTGCTGAAGAAGGGGTTGTCTACTCAGTCCACAGAAGCCATCACCGATCATCGTAATAGGCCGCTCGAAACACAACGAGATAATTACATCTGCACCAGATGTACGTATTGAATTTAAATCTTCTGCAAATTTCCTGGAACACACTGCCATGTATGCTCTAGTTCCACATGACTGTGTGATCAACTACCGCCCGCTCACAGGCGTTGTGCAACGAGCTGTATAAATGAACAGGTGCTGTGCCATACCTAGAGCATTCCACAATGGCATCTCAAGGTGTAAACATCATTGCAGACGCTCAGGGTTTCTATGATGGTGAGTGTAGACAGTTCATATTTAAAGATGTTGCATTCGTAGTGTACATAGAAGATGCCGTAATAATAGAGACATTCTCAGCAAACAAAGCGTCACCGAGGTCTTTTAAGGATGTGAAGTGCGTTGGAATTCACTGAGATTATACTGGCATACCATATAACGATATGGTGATGTCGCGTCTACTATTCAACCACACAGATACCATTACCTACGTGAAGGGGTAGGAGAAGATCTCGTGAATGCATCGAATCCTCATGTTTGTTGCTGTTCAAGACTTGTAATTCTACGGGTGCCCTGCTCTCCATTGACTCAAGAAGAAGAAGAAGAAGAAGAAGAAGATGTAAATTTACTTTTAGGCTGGGCAAAAAATAAATAATTTTTTACTTTACAACCTCTGTGTTCTTTTCTCAACCCTGTTCCAGCTTTGACAGTGTTCATTTTTAACCAGATACTACGTCTGTGAGTTTCTTCGAGCACCAGAGGTATAATTTTAGACATGTGTGCTGTATGTCTTTGGAAGTGGACACTGTCACATGCCTCCTGCTCCCATAACCCAATTCGGGCTGCACGATAGGGATAATTCCACGCAGCCATTCTGTATATTTTGCTATCATCCATCTTAAACTTGATCTCCTTTATAGCACTCACTCTTCAGCAAAACTAATGTCATTTATGAACAGACAGCCTTATATATATATATATATATATATATATATATATATATATATATATATATATATATACAGGGTGAGTCACCTAACGTTACCGCTCGATGTATTTCGTAAACCAAATCAAATACTGACGAACCGATTTCAAATACCGAACGTGAGGAGAGGGGCTAGTGTAATTGTTTAATACAAACCATAGAAAAATGCACGGAAGTATGTTTTTTAACACTAACCTACTTTTTTTAAATGGAACCGCGATAGTTTTGTTAGCACATCTGAACATATAAACAAATACGTAATCAGTGCCGTTTGTTGCATTGTAAAATGTTAATTACACCCGGAGATATTGTAACCTAAAGTTGACGCTTGAAACATCCGACGTTCAGTTGCGTGTTGTAACAAACACGGGCCACGGTCGGCGAGCAGCATCTGCAGGGACATGTTTACGATGACGACCGTGTTTACGAGTGTGGCTGTAGTGCACTGTTGTGATTTGGTCTAGCTGTCGCAGTGTCCGCATGTAGCGCTTGCTGCTATTGTTATTCTGCATTCGTCTCCGCACGCAGACCAACTGTAGTACACCGTGTTACCAGACGTCTGTGATAGTGTAGTGTTGTAGGAACTGTGACCATGGTGTATTCGAACTCTGAAAAGGCGGAGATGATACTCATCTATGGCGAGTGTCGAGGAAATGCAGCTGAAGCCTGCAGGGTGTATGCAGAACGGTACCAGGACAGAGAGCATCCAACGTGCCGCACATTGCACAACATCTACCGCCAACTGTATGCAACAGGTATGGTCGTAGCACGCAAACGGGTCCGTAACAGGCCCGTCACAGGAGAAGCGGGTGCAGTTGGTGTGTTAGCTGCTGTTGCCATGAACCCATACATGAGTACACGGGACATTGCGAGAGCCGGTGGACTGAGTCAAAGTAGTGTCATGCGCATACTGCATCGTCACCGCCTTCACACGTTTCATGCGTCGCTACATCAGCAATTACATGGTGATGACTTTAATCATCGAGTGCAATTCTGTCAATGGGCATTAACAGAGAATGCGTTGCAGTTCTACCTGTTTACCGATGAAGCGGGTTTCACAAACCACGGGGCAGTGAATCTACGGAACATGCATTACTGGTCCGTGGACAATCCTCGCTGGCTCAGACAGGTAGAGCGACAGCGACCGTGGACTGTAAATGTATGGTGCGGAATCATTGGCAACCACCTCATTGGTCCTCACTTCATTGCAGGGGCCCAAACAGCTGCAACATACATCGCGTTTCTACAGAATGACCTGCCAACGTTGCTCGAAAATGTCCCACTGGAAACGCGTCAACGTATGTGGTATCAGCATGATGGTGCACCTGCACATTCCGCAATTAACACTAGGCTGACCCTTGACAGGATGTTCGACGGGCGTTTCATAGGACGTGGAGGACGCATAAATTGGTCAGAACTTTCTCCTGATCTTACACCTCTGGACTTCTTTCTGTGGGTTACGTTAAAGGAGAATGTGTACCGTGATGTGCCTACAACCCCAGAGAATATGAAACAACGTATTGTGGCAGCCTGCGGTGACATTACACCAGATGTACTGCGGCGTGTACGACATTCATTACGCCAGAGATTGCAATTGTGTGCAGCAAATGATGGCCACCACATTGAACATCTATTGGCCTGACATGTCGGGACACACTCTATTCCACTCCGTAATTGAAAACGGAAACCACGTGTGTACGTGTACCTCACCCCTCATGGTAATGTACATGTGCGTCAGTGAAAAAGACCAATAAAAAAGTGTTATCATGTGGACGTAATGTGCTGTTCCAGTCTCTTCTGTGCCTAATGTCCATCACCGTTCCCTTTGGATCCGTACGTAATTCGGTGCTCTCCGATACACACGATCGAACAGCGGAGGAGTGGTACTCAAGCGTCAACTTTAGGTTACAATATCTCCGGATGTAATTAACATTTTACAATGCAACAAACGGCACTGATTACTTGTTTGTTTATATGTTCAAATGTGCTAACAAAACTAACGGGGTTCCATTTAAAAAATCGTAGGTTTGTGTTAAAAAACATGCTTCCGTCCATTTTTTTAATGGTTTGTATTAACCAATTACACCAGCCCCTCTCCTCACGTTCGGTCTGTGGAATCGATTCGTCAGTATTTGATGTGGTTTTCGAAATATATCCAGCGGTAATGTTAGGTGACTCACCCTGTATATATATATATATATATATATATATATATATATATATATATATATATATATATATAACGCTATTGGGGACAGGATTCATGTAAATACTGACGACAAAGACGTATAGTGACAAATTTTTTTCGTTTATTCAGTTGACACAAATATAACATACTTCTTGAGGTACAATATAATTCTTGAGGCACAATGTAGTTTTTGAGGTACGATATAGTATTCTTGAGGTACAATTTCACTCTTATATTCCAGTTCAGATACTTTTACCTTACATACTACAAAATCAAGAATATTTTTTTACAGTTTTTTTCTCCAATAACACTGGAATTTTTTTTTAAATCTACGCTAAAAACTAATGTGGAGATACTTTCTTTACTACAGCTAAATTCCACAGTCCCAGTAGCATAGCTTTTACAGTAATTCTGGTCGACTGTGCTCACTTAGAATCTAAATTGAACAGCCCCAATAGTAAAGATTTTTACAATAACAATTCTTATGGACTCTGAGCTACATAGATACACTCCTGGAAATGGAAAAAAGAACACATTGACACCGGTGTGTCAGACCCACCATACTTGCTCCGGACACTGCGAGAGGGCTGTACAAGCAATGATCACACGCACGGCACAGCGGACACACCAGGAACCGCGGTGTTGGTCGTCGAATGGCGCTAGCTGCGCAGCATTTGTGCACCGCCTCCGTCAGTGTCAGCCAGTTTGCCGTGGCATACGGAGCTCCATCGCAGTCTTTAACACTGGTAGCATGCCGCGACAGCGTGGACGTGAACCGTATGTGCAGTTGACGGACTTTGAGCGAGGGCGTATAGTGGGCATGCGAGAGGCCGGGTGGACGTACCGCCGAGTTGCTCAACACGTGGGGCGTGAGGTCTCCACAGTACATCGATGTTGTCGCCAGTGGTCGGCGGAAGGTGCACGTGCCCGTCGACCTGGGACCGGACCGCAGCGACGCACGGATGCACGCCAAGACCGTAGGATCCTACGCAGTGCCGTAGGGGACCGCACCGCGACTTCCCAGCAATTTAGGGACACTGTTGCTCCTGGGGTATCGGCGAGGACCATTCGCAACCGTCTCCATGAAGCTGGGCTACGGTCCCGCACACCGTTAGGTCGTCTTCCGCTCAAGCCCCAACATCGTGCAGCCCGCCTCCAGTGGTGTCGCGACAGGCGTGAATGGAGGGACGAATGGAGACGTGTCGTCTTCAGCGATGAGAGTCGCTTCTGCCTTGGTGCCAATGATGGTCGTATGCGTGTTTGGCGCCGTGCAGGTGAGCGCCACAATCAGGACTGCTTACGACCGAGGCACACAGGGCCAACACCCGGCATCATGGTGTGGGAGCGATCTCCTACACTGGCCGTACACCACTGGTGATCGTCGAGGGGACACTGAATAGTGAACGGTACATCCAAACCGTCATCGAACCCATCGTTCTACCATTCCTAGACCGGCAAGGGAACGTGCTGTTCCAACAGGACAATGCACGTCCGCATGTATCCCGTGCCACCCAACGTGCTCTAGAAGGTGTACGTCAACTACCCTGGCCAGCAAGATCTCCGGATCTGTCCCCCAATGAGCATGTTTGGGACTGGATGAAGCGTCGTCTCACGCGGTCTGCACGTCCAGCACGAACGCTGGTCCAACTGAGGCGCCAGGTGGAAATGGCATGGCAAGCCGTTCCACAGGACTACATCCAGCATCTCTACGATCGTCTCCATGGGAGAATAGCAGCCTGCATTGCTGCGAAAGGTGGATATACACTGTACTAGTGCCGACATTGTGCATGCTCTGTTGCCTGTGTCTATGTGCCTGTGGTTCTGTCAGTGTGATCATGTGATGTATCTGACCCCAGGAATGTGTCAATAAAGTTTCCCCTTCCTGGGACAATGAATTCACAGTGTTCTTATTTCAATTTCCAGGAGTGTATTTATACACTTAAAAACTATTCTAACTTAGATGGCTAACGGCAGGTGAAAAACCTAAAAAATTATTCCATTTACCAGACGCACATGGTGCTTAGAAATATACGTTGACAGTCTGCACATGCATTGCATATGAACAAATAAATAAATATAAACATATTTTTTGTGTTTATGGTTTTTAATATTTTTGTGTAGGCTTTTTTAACATTTTTCTCTCACACACATGGTGTACATATAAATAAATTTTTCTTTTACTTTTTTTATATTTTTTTCCACACTTGGCCCATGTGCGTATATACACTTGAATCCAGTATACACATATATTTACACCACACACACACACACACAAAATCACTTACACTATGAAATAGGGTTCTACTACTGCTCTGCAGACACACTCTCTCTCTCCCTCATTCTCTCACTCTCACTCAATCAGAGTCTACCATCTCTTCTCTTGCTAAACATGAGTAGTATGTGAGTATCGGAGAGTTTCAGTCCCCTCGTCACAAATGAGCCTTTTATCATCATAATATGACAGGCCGATTTTAGACTACACCACAGTGTACACCTCATGTGCTCTCGACTGGATATTGGTCTGTCGTACCATATCAGGCAGCTGTAGTGAAGCACCATGAACACCACTGCACAGGCACCGCTTCTAGTCTTCGATAGAGAGGACTCTCAATTCCATACGATGCGCATCCTTATCCCACCTCTGGGTGGCACCTTCCAATGGGCTGGCCGGAGTGGCCGAGCAGCTCAAGGCGCTACTGTCTGGAACCGCGAGACCGCTATGGTCACAGGTTCGAATCCTGCCTCGGGCATGGATGTGTGTGAAGTCCTTAGGTTAGTTAGGTTTAAGTAGTTCTGAGTTCTAGGGGACTGATGACCTTAGAAGTTAAGTCCCATAGTGCTCAGAGCCATTTGAACCATTTGGAAACTTCCAGTGCGGGAGTGCATGCATGTTTGATCACAGACCTACAAACTCCACATTTGGCAATCCTTTCGCCTCGTCCTTCATAAGGCTGATAACCTTCTTATTCTGTGGGACATCAGTTTTGGGGTGGAGCCTTCTTGTGGAACTCGCTCTAGACAGAGCGCCAAATAGGCGTGTGCATCATGCAAACTAATAGGGTATTTGAGTTCTCCCTCCACCACATGCCTTACATCAGAATTAGCTGCCACACCCCCCCATGATTTTTCCACGTAATCCCTTGCATTCGTCTTCGGTCACCCATGATTGCTGCTGTCGTGTCCATATAAGTTAATTATGCCCAGATACATTATGTAACTTGAATCAATGAATTGAACGTGTCACTCATCCGTGAGCTGTTTGCCTTCACGTGCCTATGGACACAATGGCAAAGTCCCCCCATGGATCCCACGCTCAAAGAAAAGAAGCATGTCAGTATTGGTCTATAATTCGACACTGCACTTCGTTTTCTTGAGCACTGCGCCCAAGATGACCCAGGTGCCATGTAATAAAAGACGGGATTCAAACAGTATGTGACCATGCATAGACTTCATAATTTCTCAAAAACTTCTGCAAGAAAGCACATAGTTGTGTCCATGTAAAGTTGTACGTCCTCTCCTAAAGTGGACATTTTGAATTCTTACCAGACTTTTATGGCAAGCTCATACCTTGCATCCATTATGGCGTTGCCTGTAAGATTTCTGGAGAATGCAGTTATGTTGGGTAGTTGGGTTTCATTGAATTTCTCCATGTTATCCACATACTCGTAAGGCAAAACCCCTTCCTAGTCACAAGCTGAAATGTGTCCCTGTCGGGAAATGCAGCTTGAGGCAGAGATTCAATGACTTTCAGGAGTGTTGCCTGAAGAAACGTAGCCTATCAAGGAAGTGGAGCATAATTTTTGGCGTCATTCATTTGGAAGATGAAATGTATTTCTCGATGTTCTCATGTACAACACTGATCTGATTCTTCTCCCAACCACAACCAGACAAGTGCTCAACTAGACAGTGAGCGTCATACCCACTTAAATTATGGAAGACAATGGGTATGTGCCTTGGTAGCTGGTACTTCAAATTGCACACTGAACTGTCAGTGGTATTTATGAGGAGCTCCCATTTTTCTGTCTAACGGCAGCTCACAGATATAGCAGTCAACTGCATTATTATACAAATCATCATTCTCCTCCGATTGGGTAAAGGGGAACGTTGTCGCTGTAAAGCTTATCAACATCCGATGAAAGTCTTTCGAGCTCATTGAGCAGTCAAACCACAGGATTAACCCTGACATAAGACTTGTGGTCGTTAAGACTCGAATCATAGTATAATATTACTGGTATTTAAAAAAAATTTATATTATGTTAACCACTTTTGCTGCTGGCAATTCTTCTGAAATGCGAAAATAGTGCATAGAAAATTTTTACTTCTTTATGATGGAATTATATTTCGCAAACCAGCATCATATTCCCTAATCAGACCGACAAGAACGTTGACTGAGGGCATTGTTTAAAGGCCAATCACCGATCTCAAAATTATGCAGTTTGTGTAAGTATTGGAGCAAGGGGGACACGAGGACTCTCTGCATTGTTGCCAGATGCATTCAAGATGCCAGCAGTGACATTATTCAATATGGTGTCATGTAGACTTGGCAACAGCGCATCGCCTCATCCAAGATGGCAGCCATGACGTCATTCAAGATGACGGATTTTGGCAGGAAGTTTGAATTTTGGTGCCTGACCCCCCTCCCCAAGAAAAATGGCGGGAAGTTCAAATTCCAACAGGATAATGCACCGCACTAAGGTTATCTCTACTAAGGTCAGAAAATCGCGGGAACATAGCTCACTTGGCCTACCTCCACTAACCTAAGTCATCCTACTGCCACCTCTTCCTATGAACTGGCACCAAGTTTGAATTTTAGCAGTAAACAAAGGTTAATATGCATATCTCTACTAAGCTAAGAAAATGGCGGGAAAGAAAGGGCACTTGCTGTAACATCAGTCACCTAACCACCACCTACTCCTAAGGAATTGCGGGGAAAGGACTTGCAAATAATTCTTTATTTGTGAATTTTAAAATTTTCCCGGCGAATTGACTGTTCAAACAAATTTTGGGCTTGCAGCCGGTCGTCGTTCAATACTTCGCACAATATTTCAACTGGGCACCTGCCAGTCATCTTCAGGTGAGCCGTCGCAGACTGGCGATAAAGATCTCCGCTCCGCAATATATAGCGTACTGTAACTATTCTGCGCATGCGTCGAAAACTTGATAGTTGAACCAACACTGCCCGCCGGCAGCGCCCTCGCTGGTGGAATAGCGGAACTCAGTCGCCCTCTGCGTTGCTGTTTGCCACGGCCATCGACGCACTCTGTCGTCTTCGATTTGAGCAAATCGTGGAGATGATGGGATTCCATGCACTGTCCAGCTGGTAGCCGCTGTCACGGTTTAACAGATTTTCCGCCAGTCGTATTTCTACGGATTCTTTAATAATGGAGTCCCAGAAAGACGTTGCTGTAGACAAAATCATTGTTTTCTCATACTCCATTGAATGTCCAGTAGAAATACAATGTTCAGCAATAGCGGACTTGCTTGGCTGTCCCAGAAACAGTTAACACTCGCTTTCTTCACGTCTCAGCTTGTATGTACAGAAATTCTTGCACTAACAGAACCTGTTCTTGAAAATAATGCCTAATGCACTCTTCCCAGCGCTCCAAACGTGATTCCCTTCTTGCTCTCAACATATGCAAATTTTCTCACCGCTATGTAGAGGTTCCTATATCCCAGTACAAAGGATGTGAATGAATAGAGCATTATGATACACTCTTATCGAATTTACCTGTAGAATTACTGATGCCACCGTTATCGAAGCTCCTCAGCCTTTTTTTCCTTCTGCGGACGAGACATTCAGCGGTTATTTTACACAGATCAACATATTACAACGACAACTAAACGTCGCAAAGCGCCATACATATCGCCAAACACGGGAAGACTCTTACTCAATCACACTGCTCCCTCACCGAGGACAGGAGCTTGAATATTAGAACGTGAAACCGACCTACGACCCATCAATATATCACTCCGTAGCCTACATAACGTCAAATACGTGAAGAATCCTACTCAATTACTGTGCTCCCCCACCCAGGACAGGAGCTTGAATATTCGTGCGCAAAACCGAGCTCCAACTCAGCAATATATCACCGTGTACTGTGTCGATGTTGTAAACGTACAGTTCATATCCTCTGCCAAACAAAATCATCCCTTTTACATCATAGCACCCTCAGTGGACCAAAGTCACACTCAGAACTGTTCTACAAATTCGCGATCGTTATCCCTCGACACAAATGCGTTACTCTTTCTAATCCGAACCTGCTTCCCTGCTTCCTTGCTTTTCTACTCACATCTCCAGACTCGGGGATTACAAGGATATGCCCATTTTCACCATAATATCATACCATCTGGTGATCATCCCTCCGGAATTACAGCTTCGGGTGCTCAGTTTGTCACACTGCAGGTACTGGTGTATGTACCGTATTAAAGTTTTGGCTCACTGGCATGTGTATTGGCCCAGCATCGATGGCGATGTTGAGCGCCTTGTCCATGGGTACACTGTTTGTGCGCATCACCAGGCAAGCAAGTACCCCTCAGTCGTTTACACCCTGGCCTGTGCCTTGCCGGCCCTGGGATCGCATCCATGTGGACTTTGCGGGCCGTTTTTGGGGTCCATGTGGTTACTCATCGTCGATGCCTACTCCAAACACTCATATGTTGTCCGCATGAGATCCACCACCACGGAGGCTCTGGCCCAGGTTCTCGCCACTGATGGCCACCCACACATGTCGGTCTCCAAAATGGTCCCCAATTCACGGCGTCCTCCTTCCACGACTTCGGTGAGGCCAATGGTATCAAACATATCCGTAGCCCCCCTTTCCACCCTTCGTCCAATGGCGAGGCAGAGAGGCCAACCATGTCGGCCCTCACCCCGTTTTTGAGAACCTATCGCACTACGCCAATTGACGGATGCAGTCCGGCAGAGCTCCTCCGTGGGCGACAGCCGCGGCCCCTGCTCCATTTGCTGCTGCCGCCCTCCTCCCGCCCCCACTGCCGGCCCTCGCAGCGGTATACCCCTGGCACGGCCGTGTGGCCCCGCGAGTACGGGCGCAAGGTGGATTGGACACCCGCCACGGTCGTCGCGGCCCGTGGGCGGCGTGTTAAGTCAGTGCAGACGTCGAAATGGTTGGAGCGCCGCCATCATAATCAGCTCCGCCCTGTGCTGCCACGGACTCGGGCCGCCGCCTCCTTCCCTACCTCCTTTGGGTACGGACAGAGACCTCGGGTCACCGTCCCAGCCCCCGGTTGCCGTCTCTCCGCGGACCTGCCGCCGGCCCTCTCAGCCTCCGGGTGGATCGGCGGCTCCATCCCCCGCCCTGGACTCGGGATCGGCTGTCACGGATACCTCGGGGGTCCCTTCCTCCACGCCAGTTGCGGTTGATACGCCCAGTTCCTCTTGCCACTGCCGCCCACCTCGGCACCGTCCGCGGCGTTTCCGCCCCCACGTGCAAGTTTCAGGGGGGAGGGATCTGGCACCGCGCGCCGCGGAATTTGAATCCGCGCCAGACGTCGTGGACGTCGAAGACACGTAGAGGTCTCTGCACTGACGCGCCGTAAGCTGTGGCGGCGCTCGCCTCCTGGCCCGCTTTTAGTGTGAGGGCGCTACAGTGGAACATGTGATTCCAGCGGCCAAAAGCGGCGCCCCCGATAGCGTACTTAATCGCTTGCCTTTCGCTGAGCCAAGAAGTCTAATCTCGAGTACGTCTGTTGACACATCGCCTCTTGTTAGGCAGCTTACTGACTTGATCTGTGTACGACTGGACGTGTTTGTTAGGTTTTCTTGTGAATCTGTTGTTCGATCTTATGGTTGTTTGTTCTGTCCTTCGTTGGTCGTGTCCCTCCTCTCCCGTTGTGCTGTTGTCCGCGGGTCACGCCGCGCTTTACGTCATTTCTACCCCGCGACCGTCCCGGTCGCAGTTACAACAGCTGCGGTCACCGCAAGGAGCTCTCTTGGGAGTCCAGTAGTTTGTATCCGATGCACCAGTGTTTACTGTAACTCTCGATAACTCCCAGTAAGAACGCGAAAGAGAAATTTGGTCGCAATTGAGGAAAACAAGATCCATTCGGTCTTTTTCCGAAAAGAAAAACTCGGCTGATTTCGCCGTATTAAACCACTCCTGGAAATCCATATAGTTTGTAGTTGAAACAGCGTGCGTCTGCCTGTGACACTCGAACTATCTCAGTAAGGATGGGACATAGAAATTGTGTCGCGATTAAAAACTACAGGCCACATGCAGGCCTTTCTCATGGAGACTAACACGGCTACTATCACCCCATGGAGCACTGTTGGGAGTCCAGTAGTTTGTATCCGATGCTCCACTGCCCACTTACTGTAACCCTCGAACACTCCCAGCAAGCACGCGACACAGAAATTTCGCCGCAATGGAAACGAACGTGCTACACGCCTGCTGCACTCGCTGTATTGCACCTCTCCTGGGAGTCCAACAGTTTGTAGCTGATGCAGCACTGCTGCTCACTGTAACCCTCAAACCATCCCAGTAAGGATGCGACATAGAAATTGCGTCGCGATTCAAAACTACAGGCTCCATGCCGACTTTTACCAAGAGACTAAGGCGGGTGCAGTCACCGCATGGAGCCTCTTTTGGAAGTTCAGTAGTTTGTATCCGACGCACCACTGCCCGTTTACTGTAACCCTCGAACACGGCCAGTAATGATGCGACATAGAAATTGCGTCGCAATTGAAAACAACAGGATGCATGCCGTCTTTTTCCGAAGAGAAAAACGCGGCAGCGATTGCCGTATTGCACCTCTCCTGGGAGTCCAATTGTTTGTAGCTGCTGCATGCACTGCTGCTCACTGTGTATGTAAGCTGTATGAACAAAATATGAATCACATTAACTAACAGTAAACACTCAAAAGATGACGTAAATGTATTTTAGAAATGGTTTGTCTTCTGTAATGCTGATACTGCTGGTCACGGTCAGTTTTGCCCAATACTATGTGCTCTGGCCATGCTGCACCTGCTGCTATCTTCCTGACATTAGAAAATGGCAACAGTGAGCATCTGCAAGTAGTGATTCTATGCATGTTATGCCTCATTGTTTCAGTTTTTGCCGCTCGGTGGCACCATAGTTGGGCCGCAATAGTCGCGTTCGGAGAGAAATTTAAAAACGTCCAAGTTGGCAGGCAGTAGCAAATACAAAAGTTAGAAGGAGATTCAAAACAAACCTGCTTCTCGGCGTACTATAATGCAGAAAATTTAGAAGTCAAAGTTTGCAGATGGCAGTAAATTCAAGTAAATTAAAGATTTCAATGTTGGGAAATTTAAAAAGAACTGCTGGGAAATTAAAAAATCCAACTAGCTGAGTTAAGTATTATACCGCAGCCCCCCTCCTTTCATTTCCAAACTAAGCACAGCGAATTATTGAAAGAAGGCATCCTGTCAATGTAGTTTTTAAAATACCCACCCCTCCCCTCTCCCCTCTTCACTTCCCCCACACCTCCACCCACCTCTCTGCCCTCCTGTTCTCATCTTCACCAAAGTGCAGTGCAGTGCAATATTAAAATACCAAGATGACGAAAACAGAGTAATTATCTGGCTTATGCCCTCTCCTCCCTTTCCTCTTTCCAAGCAATGAGAGTGTAATATTAGCAAATAGCCCAGCTGTGATAACGGGAAATTTAAAACACTTTTCCCCTCCCCTTTTTCTGTATTTCCATACAATCATATCACCTTATTAAAAGTCCAACATGATCTAAGAAGACCAATTGTGTGGTTTATAATCAGAGTCCGTTTCTTCTCAACCACTCATAGTGCAATATTAACAACCCAAGATCATGAAAATAGACCACCTGTGAGCCTTATACCCCACATCTCCTTCAGTAAAAGCTAGAGTGTACATTAAACATAATAGTAAACGGGGAACGCTATACGACGACACACTAAACACTAAACGGTAGATGCTAAGTAGTGAACACTAAATGGTAAATGCTAAACGCTAAACAGCAAACTTTAAATTCTAAGCGGTGAATGCTCAACAGTTGACAGTCAACGTCAACTACCTAATGGTGAAAGCTAAACACCACACACTGAACGCAAAATGGTGAATGCCATAAAGTGAGCACTGACTGCCTGAAGGTAGTTGATAACAATAAACGCTAAATGTCTAATGCTAATCGCCTAACAGCAACTGATAAACAACAAGAGCCCAATTCTTTATGGTGAATGGTAAATACTAACCACTTAACAGTAAACCAAAATGCTATATGATGAACGCTAAGAGTCTAATGAGAAACGCTAAATGGGAAATGCTAAATGGTAAACACGAGATGTTTAATGGTGAATGCTAATATCAAGTGCAACATGCAAATATATTACAAATGTCTACGAAAAGTGGTGACGGATAAAGATATTGTTTAGCTGTATCAGTTTATGAAAAGTGAAATATGATTGTCAATCCAAGTAGACCTCCGGTATAATGTTAAAAAGTGATTCCAAGGACTACATTATGCATCATTGACATACAAACATATGTCTGTATTTCTCACATCATTAAGTGCTGTACACTTTACCGTTGTCTCTCTTTGAAAGTAATCATTTCTTTTCTCACACACAACAACATCAAAATTACTTTATTTTTTAATATATTGCAGACGAACAAGGGATGGGAGCATAGTATTTAAACAATTTTAAAATGGTGTCAAATTATAATATTTCCGACGTATGAGTACACTTCCTTCTACTGTCCTCCCTACATACATTAAGCCACAGTTTAGTGTTGAAAGATAAAGATTTTCACCATATCCTTTCAGAATCCATAACACTCATCATTTCCGTCATAAAAGTGGTGCCATGTTACATTATTTACACATGCAGTTATATCTGTGACATAATATTAATGTGATGTCATTGTTTTTGTATCCCGCTTGGAAGGCAGCGCGTGGCTCTACTCCTTAAAACTGACAAAGAGGCCGAATGAAAGGAAGCTAGTAGGAGCAGGGGTGGTAAAGTACGTCGGTACTGCAAGTAAAGTAAAAGAAGTTTTCACTGGTGCATGAAAATATACAAGTGAATATGTATCTTTGGTACAAATGAGCACGTAGGTGCGAAGCCAAAGTCCGGATAAGAAAATCTCCATAGTAAGCTAAGCTGAACCGATGGTTCTCGGCCGTCTGCTCTTCATGAACTGGGTGAAAGTGGAGCGGCGCTCGAGGAGCTGCACAGCGTCTCCTAGATGGCGCCGTCGTCCGTGTAGATCGTCCGCTCTCGTAGTGCCAACCTACACTGTGGCATCGGAACTGTCGATACCACAAATGTCAAAGTTATATATTATTTACTTCTCGTTAAAGATCAAAATGTCTCCAAGGCCAAATGTATACATTATATATATATA
The DNA here is from genome assembly GCF_021461395.2 of Schistocerca americana. NCBI lineage: Eukaryota > Metazoa > Arthropoda > Insecta > Orthoptera > Acrididae > Schistocerca > Schistocerca americana. Next base: position 11,246,467 of record NW_025725481.1, on the reverse strand, counting down.
TATATATATATATATATATATATATATATATATATCTGTGTTAAGTATGTCAAATGCTGCGACCTCTGGTAATCATTTCTCTTTCCCTCCCTCTGCCTCCTTCTTGCTCACACATATCTTGGTACTTCATATATCAAACACAACTAGGCTCCTTAAACACACATGTGATCAGTAATAAGTTCTGGTTGGTTTTACAGAAGTTGCAATAAATTTTCCATGAAGTTACCCTCTGCACTACATTGTAATTTAATTTCCTCATTAAATCAATTCTCTTACATAGCTTGTGTGCATCTGTCTCATCATTAAATATCATCTCTAGATATCTTTTTTTTCTGCAAAACAATATAAATGCTAGACCTCTGAAACATTGTGCTCATCAGCAAGCCACATTACACGTGTTACTTACTGTCAGTTCAGCTCTTCGCCCGCCACTGCCACACAGCGATAGCAACACAGCCCACACTGAGATGCCTCTGCACGTCTCACCTATCCTGATAAGATACAGTCCAGCTGAGAGGCAGAGACAGTCACTAACGTTTAATGGGAACAGTGCATAGAACGAAGAGTGTTGCTCACCGTACTCAATTCATGGATGCGTGTATAAATTTTTGTAGCTATTACCTGACGCAAACACCAGAGAATCAGATCTGGCTCACACTGCGAGTCACAATCAGACTCTAGGGGACACAAGGAGTGCACTGTTGCAGTAGGCAGAGCACTCTTCATAGTACATCTCCACACCGAGCCTTGTCGTAATAAAGAGGTGCAGACAGCATCTAACGGCTCATTCTGTGCGCCTTGCGCCGTGTAGCCATAACACGTAAGCTGTATGCTCAGCTACTCCTTGACATCCGAGCACTGAGTGAAATTTCGAATGCAACGCTAACTGAGAATAACTGAGACAGCATGGCTGGGAAAAATCCACTGACACCTCTAGAGAAAGTTGGAAAACGGTGGTCTCTCCTGGTTGGATGAGGCTATGTCCAGCTTAAATACGAATCTTTCCAAACCAACAGTCTCAGTGCTTATATTCAATATATTCTCTTTCATGATTTGTTTTACGTGACACTGAGGTGACAAAATTCATTGGATACTTCCTAACATTCTGTCGGACGTCCTTTTTCCCAGTGGAATGCAGCCACTCGACGTGGCTTGGACTCAAGTAGTCGCTGGGAGTCGCCTGCTGAAATATATTCATCCGTGCTGCTTCTGTAGGAGTCCATAACTGTGAAAGTGTAGGGCTTCGTGTGCGAACTGACCTCTAGACTATGTCCCATAACTATTCAATGTGATTCACGTCGGGTAATGTGGGTGGCCAAATCATTCGCTCAAATTGTCCATAATGTTCTTCAAACAAGTCACTAACAATTGCGGCCCAGTGACATGTTTGGGAACATGTAGCCATTAATGTCAGAAACTGGTCTCCAAGAAGCCAAACATAACCATTTCCAGTCAATTATCGGTTCAATTCGATCAGAGGACCCAATCGATTCCATGTAAACACAGTCCACACCGTAATGGAGCCACCATCATCTTGCACAGCAGTGCCTTGTTGACAACTTGTATCCGTGGCATCATAGGGTCTCCATGACACACAAAACCTACCATCAATTCTTACCAACTGAAATCAGGACTCATCTGACCAGGCTACGGTGTCCCACTGTAGTGTCCTACCAGTATGGCCATGAACACAGGAGAGGCGCTACACGTGCTGTCGTGCTGTTAGCGAAGGAACTCGTGTTGGTCGTCTAATGCAAAGCCCATTAATGCCAAGTTTGCGGCACTGCACTAATGGATACGTTCGTCGTACGTTCCACACTGATTTCTGCAGGTATTTCACTCAGCATTGCTTGTCTGTTAGCACTGACAACTCTGCTCAAACGCCGCTGATCTCGGACGTTAAGTGAAGGCCATCGGCGACTCCATCGTCTGTGGTGAGAGGTAATGCGACAAGAAACTGTTTGGGATCTTTGAACCCATCATGGTTGACCGTTATGCCAATAAATATTCGATTTTTGAAAACTGAAATCCTGCAAACACATTCTAGACAATAATCTCTGGTATCAATACGCCTTATGTATGAGTTACCCATTATTTATAGTTATATACTTCTTTCTTAGGTCTGATACTAAGAACGGCGGTCATGATAATGATGACGATGTCCAAAAAATTTCAAGTGTTCTTCTGCTATTGCAGCTTCTCATGCTGTTGCTGCTCGATAATTAATATAACATTAAATGACGAAACACACATGAGTGATTAGTAATACTGTTAATAGTGAAATACGTATTAAATAAAAATAAAAACAGGTATGAGTTATCAGGATATATAGGTTGTTCAAAAAATGTCGATTACTTCGAGAGGTCGTCGTATTCACCGAAAGAAGAATACTAAGTCCGATAAACATGGCTCCAGAAATACATACTTTCCGACATAAACACGTTGTTATAGGAAGGGCTGCATGTCGGTTGGTTGCTGATATTAGCACAGTTCTTGTATTGGCACTCCATCAAAAGCGTCGGCAGGGTATTATGATGTCTTACTCACAGTATCCTACCTACCATTAGGTGGTCTGCTGTCAGTTGTGCGGTTCGAGTCGTGTTGTCGGCTACGCTAGCTTTCGTCGTGTTTCTGTGCCATATTGTACACTACTGTCAACCGTGGGTAGGTATCATGGCGTTTTATCTTCTTCACTTATTGTTTACTGTTACTGTACGTACAAATGGTGTAGTATATTTACATTTTCTCTCTTCCACCACTTCTTACCAACGGAAGCCTACTACTCGACAAATGAAATGGCGGATGTGATATTCTGCTATGGTTTAGCAAATGGACGTAGAGTGCGAGCCTGTGCCATCTACGCTAAAGAAGTAATAATAAAAAAAATCCATAGTACAGAGTGCTCTCTGAAACTCTGTTCAGCAGACTCTGCTCATCAGACATTTCAAACGTCTGAGGGACTCAGGTACCCTTGCACATCGGAAGACTCATAGTGGAAGGCGCTGCACAGTACAAACGCCTTATATCTTGTTATGGAGGAATGTGTGCTGTGTTTGGTGAAAAACAAAAAAGCACCATATTATCGGCGTGTGACGATTGACAACAGCAGAAGGCGAGTTTCACTCTCCTATCTGTGGGGTAATTCATGAATAATTGCTATGCTCTTATCATCTACAGCGTGTTCGGGACCTAAGGCCACAGGATCATCATAGTAGACGGTGGTTCTGTAAATGGCTTTGCAGAAGTGTGCCACAGATCCCCTGTCGACATCCAATATTTTATTTACCAATGAGACACAGTTCGTAAGAGATGGTGTTTTCAATTTTCATAACCGTCGCATATGTGCAGATGTAAATCCGCAAGCATTTCAGGAAAGAGGACATTAACACTGATTCTCAAACAATGTATGGGCTCAAATAGTTGGCGATAGATTAATGTGCGACCACGAAAGTTAACTGGGGCACATTATCTAGAACCTTTCATTAATGTATTGTCTACCTTGTTGGAAGCTGTACCAGTGCAGTAACGATTATGAGTGTGCTTCATGCATGGTGCCGCACCAACACACTTTAGTCACAATGAGCACAGACATCTGACGCAGACATTCCAGAACCGCTGGATTGGTCAGGGGAGCCCCACACCATGGCCTGCTTGTCCCCCACATCACCACCCCCTAGACGTTTGGTTGTGGGAAAACTTGACGTACGAACATTAGAGTGTCGCATTTTCAATGCATGTGAGTAAGTAGAACAACAACTGGGTGTACTTCAAAGGATGTGTCATTCCTTGCAGAGGGCAGAGGAGTAAACTGTCATGAATGGACACACACACACACATATATATATATATATATATATATATATATATATATATATATATAATCGAAACAGTTGGTAAATTGAAGATTTATTTAAACCCCTTTACCACAGTTTCAACGTTCATAAAAACGTCTTCTTTAGAAGCAAATATTGAGAATGTAAACACGTTAACAGTGAAAACACACACACACACACACACACACACACACACACAGACAGATATATAATGTCTATGTTTAAGTTGCACCAGTTCATTTATAATGGCTCCGTCTTTGTAAGTACAATGTTTAAAATTCCTCTAATTCATCTACTACATGAAGCCTATAACCTCTACCTCCTTTGTGCAAAAGTCTTAAGTCTTCTAGCTTCTGTGTAGTGTTTTACAGAAGACTCCCACTGTCATTAACGTAACAAAGAAGTAGCTTGAGCTTGCTTAGGACTAATGGATATATCATTTTCCCCGTCAGTTAAGGCTAGTGGCACTGTGTTTCTTCGTCGTTATGATGTAAATATATTTCTAGAGGTTTGTTGTTCACAGTTTTTCAGCTATGTTATTTTTGTGTGTTATACTCGTTTTACCATCTTCACCACCCTATCACTATCCCTCCCCCCTTCCTTTTCCTTTCCCCCACTCAACATCTAACTTTCCCACCTTCCCTCTCTTCCCCTCATTACGACCATGGTCTTTTCGCTATTGCTTCTATTTGCAATATCTCACAGTCTACGTAATTCGTTTTTACCACAGTGACCTTTTTAGATGGTAACTTATTATCTGTTTCCTAAAAACACTCAACAGCCCAAACCATATAAAACATCGCTTTATGTAAGGCAATCGGTTCCGTCGGACGTTGCTATCGTTTTCAGGTCTGTGTGAAAGAGCATATACACGGAAAAAGTCTCATAATATGATTTAAGAGACAACATTTGTGATAAACGTTTGAGTTTGGCATTACATAAACGGGAGTGGAACTGTAAATTTACATATCTTAAATTTTTTTGTTTAGAAACGTGCTTATTTTAAGTTGCGTGTCACGCGAAGTAGTCATGTTTATAAAAATCAGCACATTATAAAAGGCTTGCCATAACTAAAATATTTAAAAAAAACATAGAGCATCTTTAACAAATGGCCATGTTGCCATTACTTATATATATATATATATATATATATATATATATATATATATATATATATATATATAATGGCAACATGGGCTTTTTTCACTGTTTAGATTACGTCAAGCTTACTTAAATAATGAGCTGCTGTGTTCTGCGTTCATGTGATCTAACAAATATATTACATCACATGAACGCAGAACACAGCAGCACATTATTTAAGTAAGCTTGACGTAATCTAAACAGTGAAAATCCGCTAGAAACCGTGTATAAGGTACACCTGACCGGTAACATTGCAAAAGATAACATTTGTAAAGCGTCCTACAATCGCTAAGTGACTCTTACATCAGCACCGTGTAAGAGACTGTAAATAATATTCTTTTCACATTTAGATTTAACTACTTTAATGAGTGACCTTTACGAATAATAACAGTTACAAAACTGCACTTTACTTACAACTGAATCACATTTTTATTCATATTTTCCAATTCGCATGTTATTACTACTGCATGCATAATAGAAAAATTAAGGTATTTACTTTGCAACAGTTTACTTCTTTTTTTTTTTTTTGTTGTCGCGCATCCATACCGCAAAGCAACAGTCGCGAAAGCGCACAGGTCCATTGCTGCAGGTGATGGTGAGGGAGTGGGGCGAGAGTGGGTTTGGTAGGATACGTCCTGAACAATGATAGAGTTGCACTTGCAGTGCATAGGTTCATTAAATACCCTCAAACTACAAAATATGTACAAATCTTTCCAACTAGTTTATTGTGACCTTGAAGTATAATTATTCACATACAGCTATGTGTAAAAGCGTAGAATACCAATATTGTGAGCCTGGTGAGACTAGAAACAACCACAGTTCAAGCATGCCACATAGATAATCGTCCTTTAGATGGACAGAGTTTTTCTTCACAAAAGTTGCTATAGACAGGCGCCAGTCATATTTTGCTATGTGGGGCTGTGCACACTTAGGTGTTGTACTGCAATGTAGGAAAATGTATATGGATACGTATGACAGAGAAATTATCACATAAACAGCAGTATGTGACCAACCATGACAAAAACTAATAGTACCTGTTATTTATGTTATGCAGGTAGCAACATGGCTGCTTTCCTATTTCTGTGTTTGGAGTACAATATTTCTAAGAATAATGATCTTAGCATAGTGACAACTTGGGGTGCATATCATTTCTGCGGTGGGTAACTGCAGAAGGGTAATTAAAGGTATAACTAAGAAGTGCCATTATATTTGTGCAAAAAGTCTCAAACATTAAAAACATAAGATTACACTCATTTAAGATAAAGAGTCTTGGTAGATCTTTACATTGTGAGAAATGTGGTGTACTCATAATATCAATGTACATATAGTAACATTATGGATACTAGGAGATGGTGTAATCTAACAGCTGACATAGCTTGTCTCCATATGTGCAGTCAAATTTTCTTTTAATTTTTTTAGAACATGGCAAATTACTGACATAAATATACAATAATAACACCTTACGTTATGGGATCCTTCCTTACATCCCGCTGTTGCAAATGGATGTTACACCACGAGACGTACACAAATTTGAATACAGCGAATACAGAGAACAAAATTGTGCTGATGGAGGTTTGAACACAGTCCAACCCTTGAACACTTAACCACGACGCCGCAGCTATAAATATTAGCTGAATATTGAACTTGTTAAGCTTGGACAGCTCATTGTTTCTACTTCGCTTTTTCTTAACAGTTCAGTATACCTTCTTCTTATTTTAATGCTTGATCTAGGTTCAGATTTTGACAGACTTTTCACTGGACCATCTTATCACTAAAACTGAGGGGGATGTCAGAGGGAGATTCCGTTGTTAGGTGAAGCTAGTACATAGGCTAAAAATTGTTTCGATATATCTTGCTTCTCACTGGTTCACACAGTAGTATGATTTTACAGCAATTGTAAATTAGTTACATAGGTGACTTCAAGATGTAACATATTTGTAAGGAGAGACCATATCAAAGAAATTCGTGTGAAACTGTTACTGAACATAATAGTGCGTTGTGGTGGGTGGTGGACAGAAACCACAATTAACATTTCAAGGTAAAGGCTAAAAATGTGAAAGTGCAACATATTTTATAGGCGCCAGAAGTATTTAATATTATTTAGATATGTTATATATAGTTTAAGTATTGTGCAACATACAGCATGCCTGTATTACAGCATAGTTTTAAAAGTCTGTACTTACGTTATGCTATGTTTCTGTGTGCCATGTGACATGAATAAAATAAAAGATAAGGGTTTTTCCAACATATGGAAGATGGTAGAGCAATCATTATCGAAAGTGCTGACGAATATTATCATATAATGTAAAGTCGCTTTCAGGTTAGTCATTTATATCATACTCTGTTACTAATTTCTCATATAAGAAAAGGCATAAAACTGCTGGTGTTAAAGGGAAGTATTAGAATACATTATTATACGGGATGAAGAAATTGTTATCTACAAATTCGAACTGCTCATTAAGAACATCACTTGCTTGTCTTTTTCCTCGGCTATATACTTGTAATTTTAAAACAATGTCTAATTTTCCAGCCTTAGGGGAATAGCGTAAAATTTTCATGTCATGCTCTATATTAACTATACTGGGCTTGGACTCTCTTACGCGCTCACTGAAGCTAGTGGTATTATAATTTCCACTATGCTCCGCAAACTTGTGTAAAATATCAAAGACACAAAATCTTTTGCATTTACCACATTTTAATTTATAGCCACCTATGCAGTTATACTTATTCTCATGGTCTTCTATTTTATGCCTAAGTTTGACTCCTAACTTGCTGAGGTGTTGATTTTTATCCACATAACAACTTGGCGTAAGGTCCAATGTAAAATGAAAACGTTGCACAACAAAAAGAGTTTTAGGTATGTAAATGTACAGTTCAACTTCTGTTTTCTGTAATGCCAAACTAAATCTTTTATGTCAAATATTACGTCACAACTCATGTTATGAAACATATTCCATGTATGTGTGTTTTCTTACAGACCTGAAGATGACAGCAAGTCTGTCGAAACTGGTCGTCGTAAATAAAGAAGTGTTTTACGAGATCTAAGATGTTGAATGCTTTTAGCAAGTATAACAGATCACTCCTTCAGGATTCTCAAAGCAGGAAAATTCAATCAAGTTATGCCCCATCACGCACTGTAGGAAACCTATATATTACAGGATACGAAACAGAAAATAAAGGAGTGTATCCTACACATTATTTTTAACAAGGTATGTACTAAACACAACGTAACGACGAATTAAACAAGAATTTACCTTAAAAGTACGTTTCACTCTGCGGAAAAGGTGAAAAGTAAATTAGAATTAATTTGGGTCAGATTGCTAAAAACAAATCTTTACAAAAATCGTTTTCTGACTGAAGAAGTAACAAGAACAGAAAATAGTTTCAAAACCATATTACCGAGAAACAGTTTAAAGGAGTCCCACGAATAATGCAGAACAAAATTAAACAGTTATCTGATCACATTACTGCCACGCATAACAAAAGGTTAGAATGGCTTTTACCTACTCTACCAAAGCATTATGATGCTCAAATAGGAACCTTTCCAACATTTGCAAGTAGAAAAGAAATATTAAAGTCAGTGGATTTTAGAGACACCGAAAAAATACTTTCAGAGAAAGTTTTTCAACACAGATTATAGAATCAATGGCAAAGCAAATGAAAGAATAATAGCTGGCAAAAATACCACTTAAACTGGGCTGGATAGAAAAAAAGAGGCTATTACCACATCTATAAAAAGAGCACAACCATTAAATAACGAAAAAATTATAACTCGCTAAAAACACTCGATATTTAATTTTAAAAATAATAAAAAACTAAATGATACCTGCATATCCACATACCTCTGCAATAGGCATTATGAGTTATTTAAAGAATAATTATTAACACATTCCGTATGTGAATGGAATGGGAACGAACAGTAATAAACGTTGCAATAGGACGTATTCTCTACCATGCATTTGAAAGTGGTTCACAGACAGATTACAGGTGTGGATTTAGATTGGATAATGTGTGAGAGGTCATATTTGCTTCTTCAAATGAACTGAAAATGTTAATCAAATAATTGAGTCAGGATTACGTTTACATTGTACAGGGCAAGATATGTGAGCAAGAAGAGGTTACAGTCATTGTAAGAGATTACGCCGCAGAATTATCAGCCACATGGCTGCAGTGAATGCTGAGTAGGATCACATTACCATCGAACCTATGACACGTGCATTGCCACTTCAATTTTTATGGCGTACTCATTAAAAATATGCTTTGCAGCAATACCTTTGTTAACAATAGGTTTTGTTTTGGACCATCAAAATCCGCCTGCTTAACTAGGTTTCCCTTCCAACACACACACACACACACACACACACACACACACACACACACACAGAGAGAGAGAGAGAGAGAGAGAGAGAGAGAGAGAGAGAGAGAGAGAGAGAGAGACTCCGTCTCCGGGAATGGTACAGGGAGACAATTATCGAACTGTATGAAAGAAACGTAAATTAGCTACAAGCTACGGCAGATACACACTTTATTCAACATGTAAACGTCACTACAGGTATTTGGATATACCAGCAGATTATGACATTCGATATGCCTACCATCATTCGCGATGATGTGTCATAGACATATAGCGAGATCCTTCATGACCCACTGAAGTGCCGGAACATCTATGCTATCGACGACCTCCTCAATGGCTGTTTTCAACTCAGCAATGGTATTAGGGTTGTTGCTGTACACCTTGTCTTTAATATAGCACCGCAAAAAGGAGTCGCATGTGCTGAAATCCGAAGGATATGGCGGCCAATCGAGGCCCATCGCAGTGGCCTCTGGGTACCCCAGAGGCAGAGCGCGGTCCCCAAGGTGCTCCTCCAGGACATCAGACGCTCTCCTACTTCGCTGGGGTCGAGTTCCCTCTTGCGTGAAACACATCTCGTCGAAATCATGGTCACTTTATGTAATGGGGATGAAATCATCTTCCAAAACCTTCACGTAGCTTTCGGCAGTTACCGCACGATCAAGGAATATCGCACTGACTACTCCGTGACAGGAAATTGCACACCACACAGCCACCCGTTGAGCGTGACGAGATTTCTCGATCGCGAAATGCGGATTCTCAGTTCCTCAAATGCGCCAACTTTTGCTTATTGACGAACCCATCGAAATGAAAGCGGGCTTTGTCACTAACCCAAACCATACAGCGCATACTAATTCCAATCATGGCTCGCAGCCAACCGTGCAGTTTTAACGTCCTAACACAAACAGTTCGGAAGCTATGGCAACGTTATTTGATATCGTGATTAACTGACTGATTAATGCCTCTTACTCACATACTTTTCATGCTGATTCAGGAGGAGGGCGTAAGATAAATGCGGGAAAAATTCGTTAGGAAGTTTTCATCTGATGCTGAACCTTCCTGCTACTAATAAGAATTTATACGCTTTGCTAATCGACTACTTATCGTAATACATGAAAACAGGGGTAACACATTACAAAACAGGAAGTGTCTGAGGAGTGCGGTATGCCCTATCGGCATTGGAGAAGGGGCGGGGCCATCAAATAGTGAGCACAGAACATGTTTCCCACAAATTTGGAGCAACGGTGCTGGTTCATCTTAAGGATTGCAAGGTGTATCTGCCATCAAAATTTTCGATCATCAGTCTCACTAAACTATACTTTCTCAACAGTGGTAGACTGTGCATAATATATCGTAGAAGAGACAAAAACACAGGCACAGTCGATTTAGAAAATTTTATTAGGTAATTTTTTATCAGAAAATATCAGTTTCTATTCACAAAGTACTACTCTCTATAAGACATGTTAATATTAGATCTGTGATAAGACTGACGTGACTCCTTGCTATATTCAAGACGCTGTCTCACAGAAAAGGTCATTGGTGAGTTAAAAGCCCTTATAGTAGTCACTGAGCACATAAGACAGTCGCTTCAGGGGCAGTGGTTTACTGATTCCAAGTACGGCGCTGTTCTAGAAGACTACGATGTTACAAACGACAGTAAAGTTTCTGTTCCAGTACAAGTAGCTAGCAGATACCGATATTTGAAATATGTTATTTGTAATGTGCACAGATTGCACGCAAAATGCCATTCAGTACTGTTTCGATTTCGTTAACGTAGATCCAGCAGTGAAATTCTGGATGCCTGCTCGAGTTAATTCAAATACGATCTCAGACCGAAAGAAATTGCTGCTTACCATAGACAATACGAAAAAAGTGTGGAAAACGATTAATAATGTGCATGAAATTCCTATATTTCAACATTATAGATTGTAACAGTTCTCTGAGAAAATTTTTATCTAAAAAAATTCTTAGCTCTTCAGTATATTGTTTGTCTTTCCCTTTCGTCCTCAGTAATCTGTTATTAAATAATAAAGTAATTATGATACAGTATTGTTCCTATCTCTGTCTCTCTCTCTCTCTCTCTGTCTCTCTCTCTCTCTCTCTCTCTCTGTTTCTCTGTCTCTCACTTTGTGTGTGTGTGTGTGTGTGTGTGTGTGTGTGACAGAGAGAGAGAGGGAGGGAGAGAGAGAGAGAGAGAGAGAGAGAGAGAGAGAGAGAGAGAGAGAGAGAGAGAGAGAGAGGGGGGGGGGAGAGAGAGAGATGAGGAGAGAGCCAGTCGGAGAAAGACATGAAATTATTACTTTGCAATAGTGGCAACACAAGAGTATAGCATTTTTTATATAAGAGATACAGATATATGTGTGTATATAAATATGCATAACTTTGATCTTCGAGTCACTTTTTAATATTATTCCAGAGGTGTGTTAATGTACACATACAGCACTGACTTCATAGAAATAATTTAAACACAATTTTTACGCATGATAAATTTCGTAGAGGTCTGTACTTACACTCGGATATTTCAACAGTGTTTAACGTTTACCACTAAGCATTTAATGTTCACCATTTAAAGTTCACCATTTATTGTCCATCATTTAGGATTTACTGTTGGGCATTTACCGTTTAGTGTTTACAATTAAGCGTTGTGTGTTTACCGTTAGGTGTTCAAGGTTTACTGTTTACCATACAGCATTTACAATTTAGTGTCTACCACTTAGCAGTCTGAGTTAAGGGTTTAGTATTTACCGTCTAGCATTTAGTATGTACCATTAGCATTCAGTGTTCACTGTTTGACGTTTACCACTTAGTATTTATTGCACAGTTTGTGCTGTGTAGCATTTACTGTTTGCCATAATATGCTTAATGTCTACCGTTTAGCATTTACTGTACGTTGTGTGGGGCATAAAACATAAAACTCATCAATTTCAATCATTTTGGAATTTTATTACTTCCCTGGGATTGGTAGTAAAACACAAGGAGGTATATTATAAAATACACAATCATTCTGTACGTTAGTTGTGTAATTTGACACAATTTTTTTGCTGGAAATAATGCACATCTTTGACTTCGTAGTAAACAATGAATATTTTTCACGTTCAAGTATAGGTTCCACAGATTTTACTACATCTCTGGTACAGCATTTAAACACTACACTGATGAGTTAGAAACATGAATGGTATTCGCGGGAGGGGGGTTTCAGGCACACAATCGATGTGCTTCCGTCATTACAATTGAGTGGAGATTAGGAGAGGAAGAGGCTTTAATTTTTACTTGATGAATGCATCAGAAATAACGTAATTTGCCACCGTCTTTATAGTATGGTTATTTATTGAAAGAGAGGAGGGTCATGCGGTATAAACCACGCAATTGATCTCTTCCCGTCATAACGGACTTTTAATCCTGTGTTATGATTCATTAGAAATATGGACTTGGGAGGATTCGGGGAAAGGATGGGGAGATATTTTTAATTTCCCATTCATGCAAATAGGCTATGTTCTCATACTACACTGTGACGAACTGGAAAGACTAGAGAAATGAGGGGGAGTAAAATACGCACTTGTCTGTTTCCATCACCATAGACTTTTAATATAGTGATCGACATAAAGAGTACTTTGCTCTGAATGGTTGAAGATACGGAGGGGAGGGAAGAGGTGAGGAGGACAGTCTTTCTAAGTTTCCATTACAGGATGCCTTGATTTAATACTTTCCTACGATTTCTTGGGAAATAAGTTGGGGAAGGGGGGTTGGGGAATGAAGCACAGCCGGGCTGCTCACCACACTCTGGGCCACACTGTGCTGCAGTGTTAGCGGTCCCGTGTGCCTCAGCCGTGATAGGTGCCGCAAAGCTCCTCCGTTCGCAGTGTCAACAATACTGCCCTGTAGCTTACTTCTTTAGCACACCGGCTGTGCTCATCGCTACTAACTGACTACGGCTGGGTGAAACTTAAAAAAAAAAACTATATTTCCCACACAAAACTTTTTCGAGGCGCAGCGATACGTAGTTTCATTTCTCCCATTCAGAATTTCGTGCTACACAGTCATTGATTAGCTTTGTAAATCATTTGGCCCAGCAAGCACTAACCTTTCTACCGAGAGTTCGCAGATCCTGTTCTGAGTCCTTAAGAAACGCTATTCGGCCGCTGTGATAGCTAAAATTGCCACAGAAATACTGGGGCAGTTGACTTTGCGTTTTGTGAACGAACGACAAGAGATGGTACATCGTAAATATATACAAAATTAAACTGTGATGGAACAGGAAGATTATATGATTAAAGGCGACTGTCATTTATTAGCCTTCCACTATATTAAGAATGAATCTGGAGCCGCTTATTGATTCCAGCTCCACGATGAAACAGAAAACAACAACCATTAGTGTGATGTACCAGAATTCTATATGTCATTCCATCATATACTTTATCTATATTCATGTAGTGAGTCTCGTACGCACATTTACTCAAAGGCTATTATACCAGTGTATTATTTTACAGTTGGACACTGTCTTTCGTAACATAATGTAGACAAACAAATATTGCGCCGTGTCTTCGCCTAGGTCGTGGTCACCGCGTAAACATAATTGCAGTAGAAACTACAAATGGCATCGTTTATGAGATAAAGAAGACATCAAGAAGCCTTGTTGATTACAGACGGTACGTCAATGGCAATTTGCAAACTTGAAGCGTGTGGTTGGCTGAGTTTAGAAGTTAAACAACAAGTTTATTTCAACGCCTCACCTCGTGCACACACAGTCTGTGGTGGTTCATAATGAAGCTAATAAATCTCTCCTACTTGGCGTCTCGGTTGAATACGAGATGTGGTCCTGCAGCAAGGCATACTTATCGCTCCAGGTGACCACATACCAACACGGCAGCGATGTTCCTGCGCTTATGACGGTCCACTAAGCACAGGAGGCAGAGTTACACGTTGTTCGCTGCGGCTTCCTTTCTCCAAAAGTATGATGTGGTTCCGGAAGGCTCCTGAAAGAATCCGGTTTGTGTTGTCCATCACTGAATTACCGAGTGACTTTTTGCACACTACTTGATTTACAGGTAGCCACAATCCACAAAATTCGGTAGCGATCTTTGTCATTAGCATGCTCTAGACAGCGATCTCTATGATATATCAGCGACCCACAGTCCGGCCGCCATGAAAAGGGCAGGTCTGGACCGTGCAGGCCATCCTTCTTCGACGGCTGGTAAAAGGTGTGACGTCAGACCGGTCACTTACTGCGCCGCACTGTTTCATCGCCCTCCAGTACAGCACTGCCTTTAATGTACGGTGACCACACGTCCCGTATTTTACGGGATCGTCCCCTGTTTAGCTTGAGAGTCCCTTTGGCGCCACAAAATACATATGGGACGCATGTTGTCCCGTTTTTCATTAACCGTCCCGTACATTTTGAAATACTGTGTTATTACGAAATGAGCAGCATAACCAAATGGAGAACAAATGTGGTCATACCCAAGGGACGAAGAAAACGAACTCCTTGATTAAAATAAACTGGAGGAGGTCTCTCATCTTCAACTTCCTTGCATCTCAACAGGAGTTTCCAGCTCGTTACTGAATTTCTGCTAGCCCTACCTGGCACTAACGCTACTACATAAATGGTATTCTCGATCGCAAACACTTGACGAACCAGACAAAAGAAGAGGTTTAGTGTGGAAACTGTCAAGAAAATAACTATAAGTAAGACAGTTCCATAAAAACATGGGAGAACTGCCGGAAATCAGTAACATCCTGCCACGATACTTCGGCACAGAGTCTTCTGGTCATCTTCAGGTGAGTACCACTGTAGTAGTACTGCCGAGTACGCGCTGAGCTCCGCTATTTAAAGCCACACTGAGGTGACATTGCGCATGCGCTGCTCAGCGCGCGCGTTCATAACAACTCCGTGCGCTGCGCCTCGCGCCCTCCACGGTGAAAGCTTGGCGTGTCGATATCAGGTCGATTTTCATATTTATGCAGATAACTACGTCGACTGCGAAGTATCTCTATAACAGGATTCCAGGCAGAGTTTAGCTGATAACCGCTATCTCGATTGATGAGAGTCTCGTTGTCAGACAATCTTATTTCCACAGATTCACTGATAATCGAACTCCAAAAGTTTGATGTATAAGCCAAAACTTTTGTGTCATTGTAGTTCGTGGAATAGTCGATGGAAGTACAATGTTCGGCGATTGCAGACTTCGTGGTTTAGAGAAGGCGAGTATGCCGTTGGTGTTCCACAATGCGTTCCTGCACAGTTCGTGTTTGTTGCCGCATTCACACGGAATTTTGTAAACACCTGATTTACGCAGACCCTGGTCGTCATTAACGGATCCCACCAGTGATGAAATTTTGGAAGGAGGGCGAAGATAAATCTCACTTGATACTTTCGCAATATTCTGCCTATATGTGAAGAAATATTAGCAATAAACGGCAGATAAGCAATCGACCTGAAAGCCTCTGCCTCTTCCTTGTTCCGTCCTTTATAGGTCTTCATCACTCTGCACGGCTTTAAATAGCGGAGCTCAGCGCGTACTCGCCAGTACTATTACAGTGGTACTCACCTGAAGATGGCCAGAAGACTTTGCGCCGAAATATCGTGGTAGGACGTTACTGATATCCGGCAGTTCTCCCGTGTTTTTATGGAATAATCAGTACGCTGGGAAAGCTTCAAACATCACAGAAGTAAGATACATTTTCAGGATTATTCATGTGCTGATTTTTGTAAATTTCTGCTTGAAAATGTATAAAATTCATGAATGACATACATCATCATCATCATTAGCATCATTGCTTAAGACTAATTATGCCTTTCAGCGTTCAGTTTGGAGCATAACCCCCTTATAAAATTCCTCCATGATCCCCTATTCAGTGCTAACATTGGTGCCTCTTCTGATGTTAAACCTATTACTTCAAAATCATTCTTAACTGAATCCAGGTACCTTCTCCTTGGTCTGCCCCGACTCCTCCTACCCTCTACTGCTGAACCCATGAGTCTCTTGGGTAACCTTGCTTCTCCCATGCGTGTAACACGACCCCACCATGTAAGCCTGTTCGCCCTGACTGCTACATTTATAGAGTTCATTCCCAGTTTTTCTTTGATTTCCTCATTGCGGACACCCTCCTGCCATTGTTCCCATCTACTAGTACCCGCAATCATCCTAGCTACTTTCATAATGACATACATTCTTCTGCAAAATATAAGAAAGAAACATTTTCAGAAACTATCTACTGAAGATCTTCCAGACCAATTGCGAGGACAAAATAAGTATCCTATGTAGTTAATTTTCTACCCTAGTCAAGGACTTAGTTATATTAAAGTGATATACTGTGTTTGCATGTCGCAACGATAAAACAGTAAAGTATTTACTCGATTAGTAATGCAAGGTATTTTGTTCGATGATCTGTGTAGTTGTTCCGTAAACCAAGTAGTTTGACAAAAATCTAATATACGCAAAATGTCCATTCATTTCATCTTTTAAGCTGTGTCCAGTATATTGATTTTGGAAATCTGGTCAGCCTGTTTTGATGGTCCATCAGTGTAAGTGAGCGAGGCTGCACAGCGGTTAGCGCACTGGATTCGGAGTCGGGAGGACAAAGGTCAAAATCTTCGTCTGAGCATCTCTGTGACTTTCCTAAATTACTTAAGACACACGCTGCGATCTTACTTCTGAAAGGCCGTGGCCGGTTTTGTTCCCCTGTCCTGTCCTAGTACGACCTCGCACCACATCTCCGATCACTCCATCAAACACCAATCTTCCTTGCTCGTACGATCATGAGGAAGAGAAATAACAAGTAAACCATTTAAAGTAACATATTTTTATTTCTAGATGAGTCGCTAACATTTGTTAATGGCAAACAGTGGTTATGTCCCAGATTAAGAATGTAGCCCACTTCGACAGCCAAATTCATCCACGATAGACAGGATTGTACTAGAGATAAAAGTTTTGAAAACATCACCGGTGAAATCAGCGAACAAAATATAATCGTTGGAATAAATCCTAACAGTCTAGATCCCAAGGCACGTTTATTAGAAGTTGACCAGTCTAGATCATCACGTGATCGTCTTCATACCTACAGCCATATTGATGGACAATCTCCTTGTGGAGCAGGAAGCACTGACTGACGATAGGCAATTGCTGATTGTCGTCATTCAGCGGGTCTTGCTCCACACACAGGAATCGTCCATCAATATGGCTGTGGGTCTGAAAATGGTCGTGTGATGATCGAAACTGGTCACCTTCTAATAAACGTGCCTGTCACGGTTTATTACGAAGCGCTAGTTATAGCTCTACTGGTGCCGAAACTTCTCATGCGGCATTCGACTACCTCCGTCTCTATGCTCATCTTCAGCCTCCAACATGTGTTTGTGTCCCATTGATAAACTCTGTCCTTCAAGTAGCCACATAGTCAGAAATCACAAGTGTACAAACCTGGTTATCTTGTGGTCACACAATTTGGAACGATCAGCCAATGATTTTGTTTGCTCCAGATGTGTTGCTGTGCAAGCGATTGACCTCATGACTAGTGTGAGGTGGAGCTCCACCATGCACCAAAACAGTGGATTCCAAAGCACCTCTCTCTGTAGAGTGGGGATCACATGTGACTTCGTATGTCGATAACTAGACAGAAATCTGATTTATGCAGAATATAGTAATTTGCTAAGGCTTCTTTTAACTCTTCTTAGTGGATCATACAATCAGTCGTCTATATCCATAGCGCATTTTTGTTTGAAAGAGCTAGTAAGTTTGAACTATTCAAAAACTTATCACATACAAATCTACTGAAATACTAGAATAAAGCCAAGGGTGTTTCAAGTTGCATCTTAATACTTGGATATGGAAAATTGTTGGTGGCATTGATTTTTATCACAGTCAGGTGTAATTCCAGTTGAGGTAATAACATCACCAAGAAATTTAATCTTTTCGCTGACAAATTCTGATATTTGTAACTTAGCTTTTACTTCTGCCTTTGAAAACTTGTGTTGTGTCTTTTCGGGTGACTGTGTATCTTCTTCTCCCGTCTGTGTATGGTCAAGTAGTTCAGGATCCAATATTGTGCGCAGTGCAGTTACGATTACTTCTGCGCTTACATGTAAGCCAAGTGGCAGCACACACAACTGATAGCTTCTAACAACGTAAATAATGGCCGTGTGTTTCCTGTATTCTTAGGTTGGTCTTATCTTCTTGTAGGAACTTCGGGAACCAGTACTAGTGACGAATGTAATTCCAAAAAATTGTGTAATTCCTCTTGCAGTATCTATGATTTTGTACAGGAAAGATAGTTTCGTTAATTGGCCTCACATCCTAAAACAAACGAACATTGCCCTCAGGTTTCGCAACTCTAACAACGGACTCTGTGGTGCAATTGGTGGCTCCGTTATGTACCGCACAGCATGTGTTTCATTCCATTACTAGTTGCTGTTTTCTTTGACAATGGAATGGAATATGTACTGTAGCAACAAATCTCTTCCGAATGGACACTGATGCGATATCGGTAAGTGGTTTTGAAACCAGGTCACTCACTAAATATGTGTACATGTTTCAGCACTAAGCTTACTAACTCAATGCGTGAGGCAACAGTGATAGAGTGAATTACTTTATTGACTCCCTGTATCATCAACTTGACCACTGTGTGAAGACGTGGTGCTCTTTTGGGTTAAATTAATTGAACTTTTATCTCTTGGCAGTACTTACGAGGGTTTACTTTTGCCTTTTTCAAGATCTGTTGGATTCTTAGGTTGTCGACGTTCAAATGGCATTTACCCATGGAGAAGGTTATTACCGCGTTCTTCGCATGTAAAACGTCTGGGACCGAAATAAACTTGACTATTAGTCCATATGTGATTAAGAACAAACATAATATTACTCAATTTTCTAACGTTACTTCTAGTAGTGCCTAGATGCTGAAATACTGTGACTTAACCCCAATAGCATCCAGAAGTCAATAGTTCTTGAGAGGGTTATTACTCAAACTGATGGAGCTAATATTTACCATTGTCCCTGTATCAGCTGCAATATTTCCTACTAGCGCATGTGCAGTAACCAGTGCAATTTCTTGCTTTGCACATGACTTTTAAAGTGACTGATTACTAATTCTTCCCTGATATCATTATCGTCATTATAATGTAGCAGCTTAGGTGTATTTCCTACGATGCCTCCAGAACCAACCCATGCTCTGCATTTGAAGGCTTAATGTAACCTTGTCTAGGTTGTTGACCCAGTGTCTGAGAAATGTGGTTCGTTTGCACTACAATTATGTTTACAGTCAGATGTCTATTCCGCCAGTCTCCTTTAACGGTAAATATATGTTCCACCGTTGACTCCTACATCTCGTGTCTATCATATTTATCGAGTATTTAGTGTTGCTCATCAATTCCTGTAGCGGAAATACACCTAGGGTTGTTTCCATTGTTGTCAAGGTCATTATGATAATTCAGCCGGTCCCCAGTTCCATACCCATAATAAGCCAGAGAGCATCGAGTGTCACATAGTTTTCTTTTACTATTCCTTGGCGGGCCTGTGTCTGTTTACAGCGAATTTTGCATATGAGACGGCCCCGACTGTGCCACTCAATGTACTGTGTTGTCTGTGGTGACGCAACTGTGTCTACGATGGCGAAGCTTGAGCCACACCATCGTTCCGGTGGCTGTCCGCTCTTGACTCTTCTTGTATCAGGCCAAGGAAATCCATAAAAGTCGTCCCAGTACCTGGTCTTGTTTATATAATTTTCAGAATATTTATGGAGTCTGCCCTGTTTGCTGTTAAAGGGCTCTGTGCTAAAGACATTCGTAAGTCTCTCTTGCACAGAAATAGACAAATATTTTGCTAGAAATGCCTGCTCAAAATGAGCATAATCTTGCCAATTGTCAGGTGTTGTTGTGGCCCAAGGGATGTCTTCCTCCAGTATGAAACCTGTAAGGTAATGTATGTTCTGTTTGTCCGTAAATGACCTGGGCAGTACACATTGAAAATCCTTAATCTATACAACAGCATAAACACTTTTTCTCAGGAATGAATGTTTGAAACTGCCTATGTTTGATTAAGCCTTCATCCAGTAGGACAGACGATAATTATGGCGTTATCCGCATACCATACAACACATCGATAGGAGACATACCACTATGATTTAGCTCATGCCCACAAGGCACAAGGCTAGAGCTGCCGTCTGCTCTAGTTCTAATATGCGACAAACTATTTACATATTGCTTGACGTTGGGTAATTCCTGTTGCATTTCTTGGACTTGTGACCTGTAATTCTCTCGCCACTGTGGGAAGTCTCTATCCGCTAAGACCTTTAATTGTTTACTTTCTCAGTTAAGGACCTTGGCTGGACTGCCTCCTTGTGGCAATCGCTCATTCACATACTGCCGAACTACGTGTGACAGTTCAGAATCTAAACGTCCATTTACAAACTTATCTTTGTTTGGATGCCACTCAGAATTACCTTTATCATAGCTGAGTAGCTGTGATTGTAATAGCAGTTTAACGTTATCCTGTTGTTCACTAGTAAATTTTTCTACTTTAAGATTTAATTTACGCACAGTCTTACCATTACGTTTGATCTCTTCAGACAATCGTTTCATTTATCAGACAATCACTGATTACATCTTTCAGTGTAGTTACTTCAGCACTCACTTCATTTTGTCAGAACAACATATCGTTTGTTGCAGCGATAAATTTGTAACATCGGTTATCGGGGTATTACACTTTAATCTTAATTCTGATACGCCCGCCGATAAATCCACTATTTGTGTAAAAATATCATTACAAGACTCTTCATCCTTTGTGGAAATTTCGCCAATAATTTAGTGGACAATTGATCACATTTAGTTCATATGTCAGCAGAAAACTTGGTAGAAATCTCTCCAACATTTTATTACGTATTTTAGATGTCAGTTTAGTTATTATTTGAAAACATAATTAATCATATATTTCTTTTACCACATCCACTAAACTGGTCGTAGGTTGTGTTCCAAAAATGAACAGCATAGAGACAAAGTGATAACACTTTCTACAGGACTTGACATCATTTTGCACGACAATGCTAAAGCACATACAATGAAAGCTGGTACTGATTTGTTTGGCTAATGGTGCTGCTAAGTGCTATACCACCTACTGCACTCCCCTGACTTAAGCCCTCGTAAGTTCAACTCGATTTCTGAACTGAAGAAAACACTTCAAGGCATTCGCTTCAGAACTGCTACAAATTCGTCGGGCAACAGGCCGCGCCGCTCGAACTATCAACACAACTGGCACTGCTAAGAGTATCCTACGACTTCCACATCGCTGTCAACGGGTTATATACAACGGTGGTGACCATTTTGAAGGTGAGTAAAACTTTGAAACACGCATCTATTTTGTACGAGTTGTAAACAAATACTTGCCACTATGAATGTTCCAACCCTCGTATCTATGACGTTTCGCTGCCATACGATAATTACAGTTCACAGTGGGCGTCTGTAGGTAGCTGGACTTTAATTATACACCACCTGTTATTTTTGTCTTCCATTCAATATTTCCAGTGTGAGTCAAAACCATACAATAACAGAAAGAAAGTTTCTACAACTTATAATAGTCCTGCTCTGAGGGAACTATTGTAATATAATTAAATTACTTGAATACTTTTGAACTGATTATTAGTAACACGATTACTTCTTCTTTCATACATAGGCTTTTAATTTTTTTCTTCTTTGTCTCTGCGGTTGCCGATTTATTTACGTGGATTACACTCCGTGTTACAAGTTCGCTGAACTGACCATTAACATTGTTATTCACTTATTTTGCTTCGTACGATGAATTCGAACAAATATTCCGACGATTGCAAACTCCAGCGTACGTGTCCGTCTACTTCTAAACAACTACTTTAATCCACTAAACATGTGTAATAATATTCGGAAATATAGGGGTTCTGTACCTACAAGAACAACAATATCTGCGAAAAGATCACACAGCATGTGCCCCTTTTATTCAATGCAATGCATATTTTAAAACGTGCCGTTGCTGTGACGGTACTTTCTTTTTTAACTCGATCTTTAAACTTCATTTCAAGTTGGTCTCGGTTAATGAACAGTAATTTATATATTCTGCAAAATACTCGAGTGAAAAACTGTTTTAGTCGTGCATTTTAATTCTAACGATACACAGTTTCTCATGACAGTGATTTTTTATTTTTTTCTATACTGCTTGTTAAATACTGACACAATAACTGATACACACGTATATGCACTCCTGTTCTCACGATGTTAATAGAGTCCATTGAGTACACACTAAGAGGAATGTTACATTAACATGTGGCCAAGTGCAGTTCCATTGCTTATTGCTAAACTAAACTACTGTCCTGTTCTTTTCTGGTGCCATTATTTGTGTGTAGATAAATCATTATTTATGAAGCCTGACGTATTAATAGGTTCGGTTGATTTCATGAAACCATGGTTTTGGGAAATAGAACTGAAGTAATAAATGTGTACTGCAATATTTTATGCTTTCTACTTGTGTTCGTTTGCTTTAGTGCAAGAGGAACTTGTAGCTATACTGAGTGGTCAGATGAGAGAAAATAGTATTTCAGGAAAGATACAAGGCTGATGAACTGGCTACTGCTGTAGCCCAGCTGCCTGTCAGTGGTAAGCAGAGCTCGGATAGCCCAGTGCAAGCCAGTGTTTGTGGCTGAGCTCACAGCGTGTTAGGTGGAGCTGGTGGATGCACCTGCTGACCACACAGTACATGTAAAACCAGCATTGAGAGATGAATCTATGTTAGAATTATTTAAATTAAGTGTACAATAGGAGTTAGGGGTCATTATGGTAGTGGAAGAATGTGATGAACTTGGCACAGAGCCTGTCATGGGCCTTGTTGAAGGGAAACTATTACAAGGCCAACGAAAACTTTTTTTGAAAAACTGCTTTTTACTTTGATAGCTGCTCTTGATAAATTTTTATGAGCTGAATCAATATATAGCCTTAGTTTTTTTTGTATCACCTATAGTTTTCGAGCAATATACTTTTTATTATACAGTACAAAAATTCGAAGTTACATGGTAAATGGGGAAATTTGGTAAAGCCACCTTGCTGACCAAGGAACATGTGTATTACTTTTAGATCGCCTGTTATCATCCAACCATGAGCAGAATATCCTGTCTTATTTAGCACTATTGCTAGGTTTTCATAGCTTTCTCCAACAGGTACAGATGCATACATGTTACAAATGTGTAATAAAATTGACTTTAAACTAGTTTGAGATGAATACAGCCTTCAGTCTTCATTTTTGTATTCAATACCAAACTCATTCATTAAACCGGGAATGTCTGAGCAGTACTCTAATTCACATTCTTGTTAAAAAAAATTGGAAAATTGCTGCTCTCTCTATATATACATGTATATGCTGGTTCCAACTGCCAATAAGTTCTTTTCTTTTAATCAAGAGCCAAGCAATACAGCTTTTTCTTTCATGAAGCACAGATCCCTAACCAAATTCTTAAGCTCGGTCTGAGTGAACAATTTGGGCTGTAGATTTCCTGTATTACAATGGAATTCATCATCACCTGTTTCATCTAAATCAGATTGTTCATCAGAAAATACTTCTGTTGGAATAAAATTTAAATCATATGGTGGTTCAGGAACTGGCAAAACTGCACCATGCCCTATTTGTTGGATGGCATACAGAAGGTTAGGATAGCTTAATACCTTCATGTTTTTCGAATTATGACCAGTAATATCAACACTGCAAGAGTAGCAATCATCGGAATCATTTCTTTGCTCCCTCCACATCATGGGAACAGCAAATATAAAGGCTTTTTTCTCCTTTTTGTGCCATTTTCTCCGATCTTCAACACACAGATAACATACCTTGTACAGCACCCAAGATTTGTCTTCATCCCCAAGTCTATATCCAAAGAATGATAGATAAACCTTTCTCACAAAGTCTGTAATGTTTCTTCTGTGTTTTTTAATCAAAATTCACCATGAACATAACAACAACTGTCAGCAGAGCTTTTACAAGCGCAATTAGATATTGCACTGAGCACATGTACAGGAAACAGTAAAGTGAGGTTAGGTTGACAGTAAACAAAACACCATCTGTTAAAATAAAAATAGAATCGGCCTTTTTTTCCCAGAAAATGTTTTTCGGCAGTGTTATCAACGTCATCTACATACATTACACCTCATTTTTAAATTATTTTAACTATATAAAAGCTGTCAAATTCTTTAAAAAATCGCTTTGCTTTATAAATTTAACTGTAAAGGATGAAGAAATGGTAGGGGATACAGTTTTTTGTCGGTATCTCCAACCTACTTCAATGTATACAACTGACAGGTTTCAGATAGATTATATAATGGTAAGACAGAGATTTACGAACCAGGTTTTAAATTGTAAGGCATTTCCAGGGAGCAGATGTGGACTGTGACCACAATCTATTGGTTATGAACTGTAGATTAAAACTGAAGAAACTAAAAAAAGGTGGGAATCTAAGGAGATGGGACCTGGATAAACTGATAAACCACAGGTTGTACAAAGTTTCAGGGAGAGCATAAGGGAACAATTGACAAGAATGGGGGAAAGAAATACAGTATAAGAGGAATGGGTAGCTTTGAGGGATGAAGTAGTGAAGGCAGCAGAGGATCAAGTAGGTAAAAAGACGAGGACTAGTAGAAATCCTTGGATGACGGAAGAAATATTGAATTTAATTGATGAAAGAAGGAAATATAAAAATGCAGTAAATGAAGCAGGCAAAAAGGAATACAAACGACTCAAAAATGAGATCGACAGGAAGTGCAAAACGGCTAAGCAGCGATGGCTAGAAGACAAATGTAAGGATGTAGAGGGGTTAAGATAGATACTGCCTACAGGAAAACTAAATAGACCTTTGGAGAAAAGAGAACCACTTGTATGAATATCAAGAGCTCAAACGGAAACCCAGTTCTAAGCAAAGAAGGGAAGGCAGAAAGGTGAAAGGAGTATATAGAGGGTCTATACCAGGGTGATGTACCCGAGGGCAATGTTATAGAAAGGGAAGAGGATGTAGATGAAGATGAAATGGGATATACGATACTGCGTGAAGAGTTTGATAGAGCACTTGAAAGACCTAAGTCGAAACAAGGCCACAGGAATAGACAACATTCCAGTAGAACTACTGACGGCCTTGGGAGAGCCAGTCCTGACAAAACGCGGTTGGTAGGACATGTTCTGAGGCATAAAGGGTTCAATAATATAGTATTGGAGGGCAGCGTGGAGGGTAAAAATCGTACAGGGAGACCAAGAGATGAATACACTAAGCAGATTCAGAAGGATGCAGGTGCTAAAAGCACTATGGGACTTAACATCTAAGGTCATCAGTCCCCTAGACTCAGAACTACTTAAACCTAACTAACCTAAGGACATCACACACATCCATGCCAGGGGCAGGATTCGAACCTGCGACCGTAGGAGCAGCGCGGTTCTTGACTGAAGCGCCTGGAAGGATGTAGGCTGCAGTACGTACTGGAAGATGAAGAAGCTTGCACAGGATAGAGTAGCATGGAGGGCTGCATCAAATCAGTCTCAGGACTGAAGACCACAACAACAACAACAACAACAACAACAGTTTCTTTAAGTATATTATTAAGATTTCCCACCCTAAAAGCATAAGAATAAGGTATTTTCAGCAAAAAAGGTTTTTCCATCCTTGGCCTGTATTATTAAATAATGAGATAGCAAACTGAAGTTTAAAGAGAAGTTACTTCACACCTACAGTGGTTATGTGAATGCTGCCCCAACAAAGGATATAAACAACAAAACATGAAATTTTTTTTCCTGAAATGTAGCACATACTTCTTTCTGTTACTGGATAACTATCTCTAATGACCCCAGTATCAATCAGAAGCTAAACAATAGTCTTAGAACAAATAGGAACATATAAAATTGATATAGTGTCAAGTCGAAATCTTACTTTGTGATAGTGTGAAGCTACCATATTTTCTGATGTTAAGGTATCTAGTGTAAAATGTCTGGTGTTTTACTTATGTGCCAGTTAAGTTTCTTTTTCTATCGAGACCATTCCACGTGTTCTCTTTTCAGTATATTTTCACGTTTCATAGATTTTTTTTCATGACTGAGGCATTAGCCTGATGTATAAATAATTTCTTCTGTATGAGTGGTGATATAGCCAATGAGCTCGCCACATTGGATCTCGCAGATTAAAAAAAGTTAAAAAAATGTCAGGCTTGGTTAGTACTTGGATGGATTTTCTTCTGGATATTCCAGGTGCCATCGGATTTGAGAGATTTGCTGTTGCGCAGTATGACTATTATTATTATAGTGGAACATGTGATGAGCAATTTAATGTTCTTGAGGAGTACTATTGATGAGACAATTTATAGTGCTTTTCTTGATTATGGGGACGAGTGAGACAGAGTGAAGTGCTCTTACACATGATGATTTAATTAGAGATGTGATTACCATGTCTCACATAGATACATAACACCTTCTTATTTTTGTTTTATTCATTAATGATGTAATTTTCTGCATGCACTGTGCAGTTTCTTGTTGGAGTGTCAGATCTGCATTTGATTAACGTCCATTTTCATTGTATCATTGTTATGAATATTTTGATGTAGTGATATTGGGTTTATCAGAATAATGTATGATATAATGAGATGATACTACTTAGGAATTTTCGTTTGTTTGTTGTGAGTCTGAAACTGTGACGTGTGATTGTAAGTGGATATTATCTATCTAGTGAGGTTCAGTACACACTGTGCATGATATAAAGGTGGATTTATGCCAGTTATGTTTAGCCTTTACTAGATATTTTACTTGATGATAGTTCCCTTGAATGAGTAACATTCGTCTTTGATAGAGAGCAATTCGTATGCAAGACAAGTGTGGGCACAATTTGATATGTTGTGGATATTTATATTTTGCGGACGTTTGAGATATGGCTTTATGATTCTACTGTGTTCCAAATGACGAGACGATTCTGCCCTAGTATACTGAAAAGTGAGTTATGATTTGCAATTGTTGTGTCCTGGTCTGTAAAGATGAGTATATGATGTGACAGATGTTTCGTTTGTTCGATATTTGAGCCAGAGTGGGTACACTGTGAGCATTAAAGTGAATATAATGTGTAGTGAGGTTACCATCTTTATGCTCAGCGGCTTGTACTGACCGTGTCTGTGAAGACTGTAGAAAGTTCAAAGTCTTTCCTGCCAAGGCAGTGCATATTTTGTCTTTCATGCTATATGTTGTTTTCTACTCTTCTCTTGTTCTGCACCGTGTCTGTGTTTGTAGATCTATTACTATCGATGGAATTGGTGTGAGAGTTATTTGAAGAACTTGGCCAGCTGAAAGAAAATATGTATGTCCATATGGTGTAAAAGAAAAATGATTCACTCGGGTTGCTTGAGACATATCTGATTGTGTCAAGGCAAGTAATAACAGTGATTGAGATCGCGACATGGATTCCGTTTCATTGATGCTTGATTACGTTTTATGATGGTCTCTCGAGACTGTCGTGGTGTTCAAGGCTGTAGTGCCGCGATTTCGCTATGCAACAATGCAAGTAGCAGTTACGTTAACGTCCGAGATTAAGGCTAGTGTAACTTTTGATGCGGTACGTTTTTTCAGCTGCAATAAATCATGTTTGACGTCCAACTGCATAAAGTGATGAAACACCGTTAACGTTCACCCGCGTCAGCTAATGTTTCTGGTCTTCTTCTGTTGTCGCGTCCTGTTGTTAGTAACTGTGGCTCCGTGTCGCATCTGAACCTCTTTGTCAACCTTCCGCCTCCTTCTGAGGAACACAGCTTCTGTCCCCACTAAATTATTCCAGTTGTTGTTCCTGAACTTTTCTCTTTCTTTTACGTGAAATAACTTCACGTGTGTTCCAAGAATTACAAATTCGTACGATTTATAATTTTAAGTAATTCATTTCTCTCGTGCTATTAATAATTACCAATTGTGTGAAAATGTAATTCAGTGTGGAAACTGCAGCAGTTTTGTTCCCTGTTTCAATCGATGGGAGATTTCCTGTTGGTTTTGAGCGAAACTAGACCCTGTAACTAGATACACTGCACAATAGAGTTGAACACGTCCATCTGCGCACCCCTTCGCTGTGCTATACTAGTATAATGCTAAACAAGGAAACACTTTGAAGAAGAATGGTCTCATCTGTTAAAATGCTGCAGACTCTTAATAGCTCTTAATCATAGAAACACAGTTATAGAATTTAAGTGATGAAGAGTCCCTGTTCACCAATAGTGCTGTAACAATATTTAGCAGGCTGTCCTTTTTTTCAGAACGCTTCCCAGAAAGTTAACAGAATCACAGTACAAGTTGTAAAGAAAGACAAGGAGGCAATCAACATCTGCAAATCCAAGCAAACGACGCCGTAAAGTTGATGAGTGGGACTCTGGCTGCGGACCAGGCGACAGAAGTGGCGCAGCTCTGACGTTTCTGAGCTGCGGAGAGTCGAACCCAGGAGTATTGTTCAAATGACTCTGAGCGCTATGGGACTTAACATCTATGGTCATCAGTCCCCTAGAACTTAGAACTACTTAAACGTAACTAACCTAAGGACATCACACAACACCCAGTCATCACGAGGCAGAGAAAATCCCTGACCCCGCCGTGAATCGAACCCGGGAACCCGGGCGCGGGAAGCGAGAACGCTACCACACGACCACGAGCTGCGGACAACCCAGGAGTAGCCGACAGAGGACAGGAGCTGTCTGCGCCGCCACCCTGGACAGCGGTTGCGAGGCTACTGTCACCATTAACACCAGTGACGACTGCCACGACAGAAACAACATGTGTATCGCCACTAGCTGTTTCTGCTGACGTGTTAAGACTGCGGCAACTACATTCCAAGATATACTGCACAGTGCAGTCACCATTAAGACTATCTCGTGGGCTGAAAGAACCTCCTGGGACAGGTGGCACAGTGCGGAGAGACTCTCATCGCGGTAGCGGTCTGCAAGTGGTCGCCGCTGGCATCTCACTTGGGCTGTAGCTCTCAGACGCTGGTTGACCTGGCGCGAGTCACTCCTCACAAGAAGAACGAGCCCCACATACCTGCAAACAGCTGTAGGTAGAATACCACTTGAGAACAATGATAACGTATACGTCCATTTCATCCCTTCCATCAGATATACTGACGTCACAGCAACTACACGTAGCGCGAGAGAGCCTGCGTACAGCACTTTGTAGCAGATCCTCACCGCCGTGCTGGAGAAATGGCGACACTGCGACTTACCGCTGTCCCGGTAAGACAATAGAGTGAGTATTCTCAGGTACTTGTGGGTATTTCGAAACAGGTCTACGGCTACCGCCGCCACCGTGTTGACGTGGGATGCCATCACATAGGCCACAGACCACACAAAGGTGATGGAATCATTTTTCATCGCGTTCATTGCTTGCATCCAGTTTATCATAATCGCTGCTAGTATCAGGCTCATGACGAGAACAGCCGCTGTGTACAGTGTACCAGCACGTGTCCTCCATACCGTGGTGGCCGTGCGGTTCTAGGCGCTCCAGTCCGGAGCCGCGCTGCTGCTACGGTCGCAGGTTCGAATCCTGCCTCGGGCATGGATGTGTGTGGTGTCCTTAGGTTAGTTAGGTTTAAGTAGTTCTAAGTTCTAGGGGACTGATGAGCACAGCAGTTGAGTCCCATAGTGCTCAGAGCCATTTGAACCATTTTGTCCTCCATAGCTCACACCTCTCAGTGTCCACTGTGAACGGCGTCAGCCCGAAAACCCTGCAGATGGCGTGGTATCGTATACAGATCTTAAGAAGTCCCTTCTATTCGCCATTTCAATATCGGATAGCACTACAGGACACCATCAGTACCTGTGATAAAAGAAAACATGTCCCCAGTTACAATAAGAAAGTTGCTTGCATTACATAGAGAACAAATCTTAAATTATCGACATAGAAATGATTAACAGACTAAACTCAGCTCAGAGATAGCACATTCATGACAAATGAGTTTTCCTTAACGTATGTTTTCAAAAACCATTTCGGTAATAATGGAGTAACTACAGGGATGATCAATATTTTTCGACATGTCAAATAGGTAAACAAAACATAATCTTGCAGTCCAGTATAGTTATCGCTTCCCTACAAACCGCAAATAGTGAAAACTAAGACAATTCGAATCATTCATAAATTGTTGAGTATGAGGAGTAGGTAAGTTCTGTTTGTTTTATGTTCTCTTAACAGAACGAATAAGACTGACTTCCCTGTAATATGTTTATTAATTACTACAAGTGCTACTATTGTTTCGTAAAAAACACCCATCAAGCACATTGCAAAATCTACTGTTATGAGTGTCTTTAGTGAGTCTTCGTTACACCACATACAGAGCCTGAAACATTTAAATAATTCTGAGTAAAGTAAGTAAGTAAATGAAAATAAATTAGACTGAAAAGAAGGAACGTCAAGAGGCAATATTTTATCATAACCGGGAACATTGTCGACGGAACACTAAATCAGTTCGAGATGGAAGTGGCGATTTCGACTTGAAGGAGTAGTGTCGGCAATCTTCAAGATAAGCCAAGAAAACCTAATTCATGTGGAAACATCGGAATTCATACTCCATTTCTCTCATATACATGTTTAGCAACTTATATTTGATCTGAAATTTTTTGCCAGTGTGCTTTGGCAGTGAAATGAGCTATTTTTGTTATGTTTTCTTGTTAGCGTAGTGCTGTCCTTAATTTTGTTTCCATTTACGTGTAGCTTCTTAATACAAATTTTGTTGGCTAACATGGGATCGTAGCCATCGTTTTCTCCTAATACTTTGCTATTTGACTTATATCTAGAAAGTTTATTTTATCGTGGTGTTCATGTTCGATTATAACTATATTATTGTGTGAAATCAAATACTGGAATAACAGCAATGTGGGACGAGTGTATTGCCGCTCACCGCATAAAGGAATCATTGAGTTGCAGACAGGCACAATGAAAAAACAGGCTAAATACTGAGCTTTAAGACAGTGCTTCTTCAGAAAAAGAAAACAAACAGATATTCCCACAAGAAAAACTCACACAGACCTGGTCACTGCCGATGGGCACTGGAGCCTGGCTCATGATAAGTCGGGCTCCAGCGTCCAGAAACAGTGGCCATTTTTATGAGAGTTGTGCTCGAGTGAATGTGTGTGTGTGTGTGTGTTTTCTATTTCCGAAGAGGAATATTGTTATACTGCTCAATACTTCAGCTGTCTTTTTGATTGAGCCTCTTAGTGACTCAGCGCCTCCTCATGTGATGAGTATCAATCTATTCTTCCGTATTGATTATATTTTTGTGTAATTTATTCCATTCTGAGGAACATCTCTATTTACGTTTCTGATCGGTCTTGTAACAGTAGTGTGTCATCTACCTATTTGTAGAGGTAACGGATCATATTAATCCATTTAGGATGGATATAAGGGAACTGGTTCTCAGTGTGGTGTAGTGAAATATTAGCGAGTATTCCAGCAAGCTGGTTTCCCATTACTAAACTGCATTCTAGTACATATATTTGGTTACTGAACTTGGAATGGTTGTAGGAAAGTTACAGTTTTAGTAAAGTAATAAAATTCCCCCACAAATACTGCGTTCGACGTACGACGTGTGGGAACCTTCTTTTCGGCAATTTCAATGGTCTCATTGACTATTGAGTTGGTGTACATGTTGATTCTATCTAACAAAACATGTTTTAAATAGGATGGGATATCGAAGTCTGTAATTTGTTGTGTCACTCCACTAGAACTATTCACTGTACACTGATTTCCATATGTACAGTCATGAGCAAGTATACAAATTACCTTTGTTTTAGTCAGAATAAATAACTACTTTGCAGTTTATTACTGGATTGATAGGGTTACTCTCTTTATGAATTTTTGGCAGTGACTACAGTTTATTGGCAGATGGGTTCACCATGTTACAATATGTTTCTTTCTCTTTTGTCAAGTAAAATTTTTAATTTGGACAGAAATCAAGTAGCTGGATGTCCTCTTGTACAAATCACGTTATTTTTGTTGGACAGTCGATTCTTTTTATGCAGACTATTTTGAACATGCCTCCTACAGTATTCCATTCATCAGTTACTATTACACTGTTAGTGTTTATTTCACAGAAAGTACGAAGATTTTCCTATTGAGAAGATTATCAAATGATATCAAACGCTCAATTGAAATGTCCAAGCTGAGAATAAACATCAGAACACACACCAGAACACGAAGTTGTCATTCCATGGAATAGTGCTATAAATTCACTCACTAGGGAGTCTATAAGTTAAAGAGGCATAGCTTTGAGATAACATACATGGCAAAGGTACGAAGAAATGAAAACAATATCCGTAGAAGATGTGAACGCCACTGACAGAAACCTATCTCCCTGTTCTCCCTCTTCTCCGCTCATAGGAAGCACACCGCGTCTGGTACACGCAGTGATTGGGGACCACAGCACAGCTACGACACCTGAGGATGGGCTCTTAACAGTCCGAAACTGGTCGTGTGAAACTAAAGTAATTTACAACTGAAGCGGTATTTTCAACCTCTGCTTTCTTTATTTAGTTTACATCTAAAGACACAAAAACATTCAGCTAGTGACATAAAACAATGCCTGGTAGTCCCAGCAACTGATGGAAAACGTACCAAACTAACTACTTTAGTTAAAACACGAAGTTTCACACGCTTGACAAAACATCCTGTCATTGTTTCCAACGAAAGGACAGTGTTAAACAACAAAAAATAGTCGAAAATATCACCCATGTTGTTGTAAGTGTCTGTTGTTGCAATACATTCTTTTGTATGATATTATGTTAACAAAAATAATGTAATATGTTAAAAGAAAAGAAAAAATTCCTTGACGTCTATATTTATGTGCTGCTCCATGAGTCTGCTGTCAATATCTTTATTCTTGGCTTGTGTGTAACTTCTGTGTATTTTCTTACAGTAAATGTGTTTTTTTCGTATCCAGGGTGTAATTACAAAGGTAATAAAATGTTTTCTTGCCTTCAAATAATATTTTTCATCAGGTTATGGGCCCAGTACACGTGTAAAGGCAAACAACACAGTTTAATTAAAACAATATTTGAAATGAGCGTAT
This sequence comes from Schistocerca americana, assembly GCF_021461395.2. Classification (NCBI taxonomy): domain Eukaryota; kingdom Metazoa; phylum Arthropoda; class Insecta; order Orthoptera; family Acrididae; genus Schistocerca; species Schistocerca americana. The sequence goes on along the minus strand of NW_025725481.1, from coordinate 11,213,098 downwards.
GTCTGTAAAGAAACATGACTGCTAGCGGCGATTATAAGGTCAGCATTGATAAGCTTGAAGGACCTGACGACTGGGCCAAATGGAAATGGCATATTTCTATGGTGCTACGTTCGTATGGCCTAGAAGATATTATCAACGGTACACGTTCACGTGTACCGTTAATAATATCTTCTAGGCCATACGAACGTAGCACCATAGAAATATGCCATTTCCATTTGGCCCAGTCGTCAGGTCCTTCAAGCTTATCAATGCTGACCTTATAATCGCCGCTAGCAGTCATGTTTCTTTACAGACACACGCTCATTTCAAATATTGTTTTAATTAAACTGTGTTGTTTGCCTTTACACGTGTACCGGGCCCATAACCTGATGAAAAATATTATTTAAAGGCAAGAAAACATTTTATTACCTTTGTAATTACACCCTGGATACGAAAAAAACACATTTACTGTAAGAAAATATACAGAAGTTACACACAAACCAAGAATAAAGATATTGACAGCAGAGTCATGGAGCAGCACATAAATATAGACGTCAAGGAATTGTTTACATCCAAATCCGACGAAACAATAAATGGTACAATGCTAGAATGGACAATGTTTTATACGTCCCTGATGCAAGTGCTAATCTGTGAGAGCCATTGCCTGCAGAGGCTACAGTACTAATTTTAGTTATAATAATGTCTGTGTTCGAAAACAAGTCAGTGGCAATATTGTTACGACAGGTTATGTGAAAAATGGACTTTATGTGTTGAACATGCGTGTTGTTAGAAATGCAAAAATGAATCGTAGGAGCTTGATGACTTCATCCGAAACATTGCAAGTGTACCATGAAAGGTTTGGTCATCAGAATAAACGACATGTGAAGAATATTTTAAAAGAAATGAACATTAATGTGGAAGATGCCAAGAGTGAATATTGTGACGGCTGTGCGGTTGGAAAGATGCATAGGCTGCCATTCAAAACACGAACAATACGCGCTACCAGTACTGGTGAATTAATCCACGCGGATGTAAATGGACCAATGACCACGAAATCTTTTGGATGCAAGCATTATTATGTATGTTTCAAAGACGATTTTAGTAAATTTCGTCGAATTTTATTTTTAAGACACAAAAGTGAAGTGTGTACTGTGCTTAAGCAGTTTTTAAATGAATCACGAACTAATGAACATCTTGTGAAACAATTTAGATGTGATGGTGGCAACGAATTTAACAATAAAAATAACAGTGAACTGCTTGCAGACAGGGGAATAGAGCTACTGATTCCTCCTCCTTACACTCCTGAACAAAATGGTGTGGCTGAACGGGAAAATAGGACCATTGTTGAAGCTGCCCGGTCAATGATACATCCGAGTAAATTACCAAAAGGGTTGTGGGCAGAGGCATGTAGCACAGCAGTCTACGTAATAAATCGTACTGTAAAATCTTCAGTTGAAAATAAAACCCCTTATGAACTATGGTTTAATCGACCAGTAGGACGACTTGATCATCTCAGAATTTTTGGTACAGGCTGCTATGTTCACATTAACAAACAATTCCGTTCCAAGTTTGATGATTAGGCATTTTTTGGACGAATTGTTGGATATGTTAATGACAAAGATGGGTTCAGAGTTTGGATTCCATCTAAAAGGAAAGTGGTGTTGAGTCACGATGTAAAATTTAAGCCAGAAATTGTTTGTGATTTACATAGTGATCATGTTGAATTTGAAGTCCCTCGGGAAGAATTTAATGATCCGAATTCATCTAAAGATAACCAATGTAAATCTCCTAGGCTGTACACTTCTGGAGGAAGCCAAACTCAAGAAAAAATTGGCACTCTCGATTCCAGAGAAAGTCAAGAGCCGAGTGAATCTGAAGAAAATAAAGAATTAACAGAATTTCTAAAAGCAGAAGCTGCTGAATCTTCTAATGAAGAGAAACAGAAGAATAAAAGACAACGAAGAAAACCAACCTGGATGGAAAGTGGTGAATTTTGTATGGCAACAGAAGTTGATGCACTTGGATACAAAGATCCAAACTGTTTTTCAGAAATATTGCAGTCAAACGAGAAGGAAGAATGGATGCAAGCTATTAGTGAAGAACTTCAATCACTTAAGGAAAACAATACCTGGGTGCTGGTTGACCGTCCGAAGAATGCCAAAGTATTGCAAAACCGCTGGGTTCTACGGCGAAAGGTTGCAGTCAATGGAGGTACTCGCTTTAAAGCCAGATTGGTTGCAAAAGGCTGTATTCAGAAAGCAGGAATTGATTATGGCGTCGCCTTTAGCCCTGTGGCACGTTATGACACCATACGAACTCTGTTGGCTGTAGCTGCTTCAAAGAAAATGCTGCTAGAACAATTCGATGTAAAGACAGCTTTTTTGAATGGAATACTTGAAGATGAAGTATATATGGAACAACCAGAGGGTTTCGAAGACGGTGCAGGCCGAGCATGTTTCTTAAAAAAAGGTCTTTGTGGGTTGAAGCAAGCGCCACGTTGTTGGAACAAACGTTTTGTTGAGTTCATGAAGAAAGCTGGTTTTTCAAACAGTGATGCAGACCCATGCCTATTTTATCGTGGACAAAATGGAAATAGCGTTTATGTGGCAATCTGCGTTGATGATGGCCTGATTGTCGGCAGTAACAAGAAAGAAATTGCTTTTTTTATGGATGTTTTACAACATGAATTCGAAATAACAACTGGCAGTCTTGACAATTTTCTTGGCATAAAAATAAAGCAATATGAAGATGGAGCAATAATGATAAGTCAAGAGAAATACACAGAAGAAATTCTGCAAAGATTTCGAATGGCAGAATGCAGTACAATCTCAACTCCTATTGGACGTGAGGACAATAATCAAAACGAATAAGTTTCGTCATCTGTACCCCACCGTGAAGCAATTGGTTGTCTCACGTACCTTCCAACAGTAACTCGTCCAGACATCACTTTTGCAGTCAATAAAGCTGCTCGAGATGTGGAGAAACCAACCACTGAAGACTGGAATAGAGTAAAGCGCATTTTCCGATATTTGAAAGGGACCTTAAATTTTGGAATTGTATATAATAAAAAAGAATAGTTAAAGATTTACGCTGATACAGATTTCGCAGGTGATAACCGGACAAGGCGCTCAACAACTGGAATTCTTGCAAAGTACTCAGGTGGTGCAGTGTCATGGACAAGTCAGTTGCAGAAAGTAGTGGCCACATCCACAACCGAGGCGGAAATAATTGCAGCTAGTGAAGGAGCAAAAGAGTTAGTTTGGTTACGTCGTCTGCTATCAGAATTAGTGGAAATGTCGGGGCAGCCTCCAGTTCTTTACATTGACAATGCTAGTGCATTGAAGTTGGCAAAAAATCCAGAATATCATCGACGTTCTAAACATATAGAGGTCCGACATTTCTATGTTCGTAAAAGATATCTGAACGGTGAGATTTTCTTGGAACACATTGATGGACACAACCAGTTGGCAGATATTTTGACGAAACCTCTTGAACGAGTTCGATTTAATTTTCTATGTTCAGAAATTGGCATGCAAGAGACAAAGCAATAATTTCATGATTTTTTCTTTTGGAGGAAGTGTTAAAAGAAACGAAAAAATTCCTTGACGTCTATATTTATGTGCTGCTCCATAACTCTGCTGTCAATATCTTTATTCTTGGCTTGTGTGTAACTTCTGTGTATTTTCTTACAGTAAATGTGTTTTTTTCGTATCCAGGGTGTAATTACAAAGCTAATAAAATGTTTTCTTGCCTTTAAATAATATTTTTCATCACTGTTCCTTGACCGTACGCACACATTTTCACATCTTGTTTTCCCAATGAAATTGCTTGAGGAACATCAAATTCACTATACGAAACAAAATACTGTTTGTTGGGAGTGATATGATTTGTAGCGCCACTGTCGCAATACCATTTATTTGGGTCACTGTGATTACTGGTACACACACCCATAGCGTATGAAGTAAATGCAGCGTGTTCACTGTCTCGCTTCTTCTCTTTTCTTTTATTGCTTTCACGAGTGTTCTGTGGACACTCTGCTGCCCAGTGACCTAATTGTTTGCATTTATTTCTGTTTCAATTGTGACTTCGTCATCTATACTTGCTGATTACTTGTTTGCCGTTTTCATGTTTTAGAAACGACAAAAGCTGCACTTCCATTAACGTTTTGTTCACGCAGTTCAATAGTACAGAGTTTTTCAATCAATAAATTCAAGCTTTGCTTTTCTGTCGGTATCGTATCCCAGAGATCCTTAAAATTGTCGTAGTCTTTTCCCAGTGTAGACAAATTCGACCATTTAAGAGTCTTTCAGATAGCGTATTTTCTTCATGTTTTGATAATTCATCGTTCAGGTCCACAAATAACTTTTGCAGTTTGGCCACATGTGCACTAATATCTTCCGATTCATCACGTTTAACACGGAAAAATGTTTCAATCAACATATTCAAACGCTGAGTACTGCTACGTTCAAATCGGGAGCGTAATTTGTCCCAGATTTCTTTAGCATTCTTGCACGTTAAGACGAGTTCTGCAACAGGTTTACTTAGAGCACTTGCTATAAGACTTGCTGCCTTTGCGTCGTCCTTGAGCCATTCCACATACGCTTCTTTTTGTTCACTTGTCGCATCTTGCGGCAACTCTACACGTTCACGTGTACCGTTAATAATATATTCTAGTCCATATGAACGTAGCACCATAGAAATATGCCATTTCCATTTGGCCCAGTCGTCAGGTCCTTCAAGCTTATCAATGCTGAGCTTATAATCGCCGCTAGCAGTCATGTTTCTGTGTCTGTTGTTGCAATACATTCTTTTGTATGATATTATGTTAACAAAAATAATGTAATATATAAACGAATTTGTATAGTCTGAGATCAGTCCAGGTAATCATTACCTTTGGATGTAAATTACATCAAATTTGACAGTTAAACATTAACAAAATCTACAGTGCGATTCAAAATAATATGAACAATCTTAATTTACAGTTTTTTATTCCATGTTGTTGATACTCACAGATGAAAGAGATGTGAACAGGGAAGAATGGAGATAGCTTAAGGAACGTTGTACAGTCGGCGACAGAAGTGTGATGAAGTTTTGTAGAATGATTTCATTACAGATGGCCGCCAACTCTTTTAACAATTTATCGCATTTACCAGAACGTTTGTGTCAACTCGATTAGTAGCAGACAATTATCACAAAACTGTACTGTTGCACGTTGATTTGAGTGCATCAATCGTGTTGGTTGTCAGGTTGAGACTCCATATATTGACATCCCTGAGTAAATAATTTCTGTCAAACAGTGTGCACGAATTATGACTCAACTGTATGTGCTGAATATCACTGGTATATGCTGAGGTAATAATGGGTAAATTATTGGCAAAAATCGTTCGCAAATCCTAAAAGCTGTACACGTAGCTTGTACGTTGAACTATAAAAAACTGATATGGAACACTCTTCACCTGAGGTAAATGTACTCTGTAGCGCAAGTACCGCTGATGATGGGTACATGTCCCAATTCTGTGTTGCTTGAGGCTTTCCCGACGGTCATGTTGAATATATGGTTCTCGGGCGAGACGTCGGATGTCATAGTGAAAACTCCACAACATTTCGTGAGCGCAACTGGCCGACATATTCAGGGGCGACGAACACACTGCTAAGACAGGACCAGAGCCCCCTATTTATGCCAGTCTACGTGCCACTTTCCGACAAAATGGATACTCCGAACGGGAGATTCGCCGTGCCTTGCAACCGAAGCGGGTTACCCAACGTGAGGAAGTGGAAGAAGGCGAAGAACAAAGGGGAATGGTCGTGTTGCCATACACCGTCGGTGTCTCTTCAAAAATAGGATGATTATTGAAGAGTCATAAAGTTAAATGTGTCTTTCGTCCGCCGGCAAAACTCAGAGCTCTCTTGGGCTCATCTAAGGACAGCCTTGGCCTAAGAAAACCCGGTGTTTACGAGATTCCTTGTAGCTGCGGCATGTCGTACATCGGACAAACTTGTCGCACTGTAGAAGAGAGATGCACTGAACACAGACGCTACACTCGTCTGGAGCAACCAGTAACGTCTGCAGCGGCCGAGCATTGTCTCAGTACAGGCCATTCTATGAATTATCAACATACCAAAATTCTCGCATCGACGAGTTCGTACTGGGACAGTGTTAGTAAGGAAGCAGTGGAAGTACGTAGCTCGACGAATCTTGTAAACAGAGACACGGGCTTTCAGCTTAGTACAGCTTGGGATCCAGCACTGGCCAAATTGAAGTCGCTTCGAGCAGACAGGAGTGCTATTGGTCATAAAACGGATGACGATTCGCCCGCAATATAAATATTCTGTTGACAACGGGAGGATAATCAAGGCGCCTACGTGGACGCGCATTTTTGCTTGCGGCTTCCGACAGAGGTCGCTGGGGCGGCCGATGGCAGCGCAGAGCAGCGGCGGCAGCCTCCGCGCGTGCGCCGAAGTCTTTGGTTCTTCATCCTGTAGGTGGCGCTGCTGTCCTTCCAGCTATCGGTTGATATCGTCGCTATTGGCCATCGAATTTGGCGCCTCCATGCATGCGCACTTCCTGCCCAAGACTGGCATAAATAAGGGGTCTGGTCCTGCCTTAGCAGTGTGTTCGTCGCACCTGAAGATGTCGGCCAGTTGCGCTGACGAAATATTGTGGAGTTTTCACTATGACATCAGAAGCCTCGCCCGAGAACCATATATACAACATGTCTCAATTCTACTCCGTATAGAAATAAATAAGAATATAATCTAGAGGATAATTTGTCAGTCAGCCTTATTCTACCACCAATCCTTTCCCGCTCTGATCTGTTGCATATGTTATATCAGCACTTTCCACCTACCTTTTGTACTTCAACGCTTAACAACTTTTTTCCAGTTCCCTTTCAACAATCTCCACGCCACAAAGCATAAAGTAATTCCAGAGAGCAAACCATCTTATTGGCTTTCATGTAGCACACTCGTCCCATCAGAAGTGAAGGCCCCAGCTCATTCCCTTCCCACAGAAGTGAAGTACTATGTATCTCCTGGTTCTTCTCCTTCACTTTTGCTTTTACCAGTTTCCTACGTGATCGATATTGTTATATGGTTTAAAGTAATGATAGTGACTGCTAGCGACCGGATTCCCTCCCTAACGCCATCGCTCCCCGTGGGACAGAGTCTGTGCAGCAGATCTGTCTGCTTGTAGTGTACTGTTCATGTTTGAGTGCGATAACTTTCTTCCAAACATTTTTGTAGTACTATCTGACGTGGGACAGAAGTTACACCCCAGTATTTACCTAGATGTCTGTGGAAAACCACGTAAAAACCACCTATAGGATGACTGGCTAACGAGCGCTTGTCGTTAATCCACTAGGGGGATTCAATCTGAGGCAGGTTCACCTCCTCGAATCCCTGAAGTGGTGCATGAACGCGGTCGGATATTTGGGCAGGTTTGTAGCTTCTAGTTACTAAATGCCAGATACCAATTATTACCAGCATAAACATCGCACATTTTTCTCCAAGCAACAGTCTTCCCAGCTGTTTCCTCATCGTGATTCCTGGCCCACAGGTCCCAGCAGTCCCGACTGTCACCAGACCGTTATGCAAGTTTTCAGGAATACGTGGAAGAAAATTAGGCGGCGCGAAAATCGACGAATCTTAAGTGCGAAACCGATCCTGTTCGATAGATTTACCACTTCTGAATTCCATCAGTTTCATCCCCTAAGGAATATTGTGATTAGGTTTGTGAATGTGGGTTTTTCATAGAATGTTATGTATTCATTTGGAGGAATAGATTGCACTCTTAATGTTACTGTCCCTGCTTTTAGTTTCAGCGAAGGCTGTTCCGACTTTCTTATATGCTGAGCCAGTCCTTCCGACAATCATTTCGTTTTCGGTTTCTTCACATTTTTCGTGCAGCCATTTCGTCTTAGCTTTCCTGCACTTCCTATTTATTCCGTTCCTAAGAGATTTGTGTTTCTGTATTCCTAAATTCCCCTGAATATTTTTGCACTTCCTTCTTTCATCGATAAACTGATCAGCCGAAGTGTTTCTACTATCAGCCACGGTTTCTTCTCAGTTATCTTCATTGTACCGTCAGTTTCCTTTCCAACATCTATAATGGCCGTTTTTGGAGACAGCCATTCCTCTTCAACTGAACTGCCTACTGAACGTTTCCTTATAGCAGTATCTATACTCTGAGAACTTCAAGCGTGTCTCTTTATTCCTTAGTTCTTCTGTATCCATCTTCTTTGAGCGTTGATTCTTCCTGACTAGGCTCATTAAACTTCTTCATCGCTGCTAAATTGTGATTCGAGTGTATATCTGATCCTGGATATGTCATTCAATCAGTTATCTGATTTCGGAATCTCTGTCTGCCCATGATATAATATAACTGAAATTTTCCTGTATCTCCAGGTCTTTTGCAAGTATACGTCATCCTCTTGTGTTTCCTGAACATATTATTCTCTGTTGGTAGCTGTAATTTATCGCAGAACTCAATTTAAGCTTTCTTCCTCATTCCTATTACCAAGCCCACATTCTCCTATAACCCTTTCTTCTACTCCTTACCCTACAACCGCATTCTAGTCCCCCATGACTATTAGATTTTCATTTCTCTTTACATGCTGACTTACCCGTTCAATATCCGCATACACGTTCTTCATCTCTTTATATTCGACTTGCGACGTCAGCATGCATTCCTGAGCTGTTGTTGCCGGTGTTGGTTTACTGTCGATTCTCTTTCCTTGTAAAAGGTATCATACGACAAAGGCAATATTCGGAAGCATTGATAAGAAAACCCCATACTGGATTAAACACAAATATTTAAGTTAGTAGATTGTACGGGCGAATGCATCGTCTCGTAGCCACGCTCAACAGCGTATACATTTATAAATGATATACACTGATGAGCCAGGACATTGTGATCACCAGCCTACTGTCGATATAAACGACTCAAGAAGACACCAGCGTCAACTGGCTAGGAATGAGTGGTAGTCAGAGACACGCACGGCGCACGTAGTATATGTGGGCGTGCTGTCCGCGTGTGGAATGGGGAGGCCGCGCGACCTGTGTGAGTTTGATCGAGGGAAGATTGTGATGGCCGGCCCTGAGGCTCAGCAGGAGCGTTTCGGAAACTCCACGACTTGTCGGATGTTCGGGGAGTGCTGCGGTGGGTGTCTTCAACAAGTGGCGGAACTAAAATGAAACCACGTCCAAACGTCGTGGGGGTGTGCGGCCACATCTCATTACGGATGTTGTACGTCGTGGGCTGTGCAGACTTGTAAGACAGGACAGTCGGCGAACTGCAGCGGAAGTAACATCAGACTTTAAAGCCAGGCAGAGTACAAGTATGTCTGAACACACAGAGAACTGAACACTCCTAACTGTGGGCCTCCACAGCCGACGACCCATGCATGTGCCAATTTCAACACCACGACATCGGCAGCTACGACTGAAATTGGCACGTAACCGTCGGCACTGGACGTTGGTGCAGTGCCGGCCGGAGTGGCCGTGCGGTTCTAGGCGCAACAGTCTGGAGCCGAGCGACCGCTACGGTCGCAGGTTCGAATCCTGCCTCGGGCATGGATGTGTGTGATGTCCTTATGTTAGTTAGGTTTAATTAGTTCTAAGTTCTAGGCGACTGATGACCTCAGAAGTTAAGTCGCATAGTGCTCAGAGCCACTTGAACCATTTGAACCGTTGGTGCAGTGGCAGAGCGTTGCACGGTCTGATGAATCCCGATACCATCTTCATCGTGCCGATGAGAAGGCGCGAATCCATCGTCTTCCAGGGGACCACCTCTTTGACACCTACACTGCAGGACGGCGGTAAGTTGGCGGCGGCTCCTTTACGCGCTGTGGAACGTTCTCGTGGGCATCCGTGGATCCAGTGCAGCTCTAGCAAGGCGCCATGACGCGCCAAGGAGTATCGCACACCTCCTCATGACGATCGTGTTTCCCGACGCCAGAGACATTTTTAAGTACGATAATGCACCATGTGACAAGATCAGGAGTGATGCGGAGTGGTTCGCGCGGCGGTTCGGCCTGAGCCAGGGAGGCGCGCGCATCGGTGCCGCTGCGGGCTACGGTTTCTCGGCCGAGGACAGCTCCAGATTCACTTATGTGCTGTGGGCGCCGCGAAAAGCAAATTGTCGTTTGTGTAGTTCTCACAACGCCAGCAAATTGTCTTGTCTTGCGCCCCACAGCATGGGAAAGACGTACGCGCAGAGGAAGCCTGCTGCCACTAGGGGGCCTTCGGTTTTGCGTATCACTCAGTCTGCCGATCAAGCAAGGAAGACCCGAGAAGATGAGTCGCAGCCTGTTCCCCCTTCGTATGTCAAGTGCAAAGACGGGTTTACGGCGCTGTTCGACTTAATGACGAATTGCGCCAAGAACGAGGTGGTTTACGGGCCTGTCGCCACAGACTCGCTGATCTGCGTTCGGGCAGCACACCTGGCCGACCACAGGGCGATCAGAAGTGCTGTGGCCGCCCACACTATCGACGCGCCGCCGACGCGTGAAAAGGCGCCTTCCGATGGAAGGAAGAAGACGACCGAGGCACTCCTAAGGGGGCTGCCTTGCTGCTGTGACGAAGCAACGGTTCGGCAAGGGCTGCTGCGAGCAGGTTTCGCTAACACAACCGCAAGGCTACACAACCAGACCAATAAGGAGAGAGCGCCGCCCTGTGCCGTGACCGTCCAAACGGCCAACAACGAGGGTGACCGACTTGCGGAAGCTGCTGGGTTTACCGGTTACGACGGAGGCTCTCCCCACCGCCACAGACCCCCAGCGCCAGTGCGGCCATGTCGCGAAGTACTGCCGCAACGCGGCGCGGTGCGTCAAGTGCTCTGGAGAGCACGACAGCCGCGCCTGCGACCGCGGTAGAGAAGCTTCGCCGACTTGCGCCCGGTGTGGCGGCCCGCAAGTCGCCAGCTGGCTCGGCTGCCCGGCTTTTTCAGTCCGCAGTCGCGCCGAAGGCGGCGAGACGACCGCGGCCGCACCGACGCAGCGGAAGAGACGACGACGTCGGCGACGACGGCGGGTGCAGACCAGCCGTGCTCAGCCGAGGGCAGCTCCTCCGGCCAAAATCGGGGACGACCTGCCGGAGGCAGACGTTCGAATGGCAGCCCGCGCCCCTGTGAAGAGCAGCGGCGTCGACATCAGCACCGCCGTGGAGACGGCCACAGCAGTCCTCAAAGCCGCTTTGGCTGCAGAGAAGGAAGGGGCCTTGACGCAGCTGCGTGCAGTTCTCGCCCGAGGCCTCCGTGCAGCAGAAGTTCGAACCCGTGCGAACGCTCCTGCAGCCTCGCAGAAGGGCGTTCTGGTGCCTCCCCCGCCGGCCGCCCCAGCAGCGCCGCAGGGGAAGGATGCCGTGAAGACGAACGCCGCCCCAACGGTAGCGGCGGCGACGCCGACCGCCGTGGGGCAGACCCGCTAGGGACCGAGAAGCCAAAAGGGCAGCCTACGTCGCGCATGCGCGAGAGAACGGCCTGCAGCTCTCCGGTGATACCGCGGCGCAGTCCGCCGAGCAAGCAGAGCTGCCGGAGGAGCGGCTGCGGCAGAACTTGGCCACGCAGCAGCAGGGGGCGCCGGCCGACAGCGAGCTGCAGCTGTTCAGCACCAGCCCGGTGATGCTGTGCCAGGTCACTGACGAAGCGGCGCAGCAGAGGCCTCGAGGCAACGCACTGCGCTGCCGCACCGGTCTCCTTTAATTATAACGACCACGGCACTGACACGATATCTTCGTGCACGATATTTCGAAAAATCTACCCTTGCATGAACTGTCGCAGTCAGCAAGGCATCCGCTACTGCTCTTACTACCCGACCTAACTATCACACTTTTTTGCCTCTGCCCTCCAAACCACTTCCCTTCGTTCGACTTTCGACCCAATCTATCTCCAGATGAGCACCTATAAATGGTTAACCTTAACCAGACGTACGCAAACATCGCAGTACCCACATCCTGCGACACCTCACTTTAGTGATCACTAACCCTTATGCACAGATGGCGATAGACCTTTCGAGTTGGCCACCCTGCCGGTGTGGGGGTGGAGGGGCTCCACCTCCACTCCATCAAATATGAAATTGGTGGGTTCCTATGATTTACGCATGACACCGAATAACCGCTTTACATTGCCATACCTTGTTGAAGACGTACATGTAAACCATGTAGGTCTTCCTGTCTTGACTGCTGGAAAAGCTTTGACATCCTTGTACATTTTCTTCTTTGTGTCACGTTTCTTCGTCAATACTCACTTACTTAATATGTTTCCATATCCACTGACCTGTAATTTTTTGGTAACCAACTGTATTTTTTGACATCGAGAAGGCCTACGATACCACTTGGAGGTGTCTCATTCTGGAGCAGCTTCACGAATGGGGTTTTCGTGGTTCTCTATCTATTTCATTCAGTGTTTCCTCTCGTGACGATATTTTAGATTCCGAATTGGTGACGTCCTGTCTGACCGCTTTGAGCAGGAGAACGGTGTCCCTCAGAGTATCGTTTTAAGTGTGACTGTTTTTGTCATAGCTATTAATATCACTACCTCTATAGTGCAAAGTCCTGTCCAGTGGTGCTTGTTTGTGAATGTTTTCTCTTTGTTTTGTTTTTCTTCAAGCCTTCCAACGACAACGCATCAGTTGCAACTTACTCTCAGACGTTTGGACGACTGGGCGCAGAAGAGTGCTTTTAAGTTTTCCACCGAGAAGTCCGTATGTGTTCATTTTCACCGTTCTCGTTCGATTTTAACCATCCCTGAGTTGAGGATGAGGGACACTGTCCTTACTTTTAAAGACACGGCGAGATTTCTGGGTCTCGTTTTTGACTCGAAGCTTACGTGGTTACCTCATCTTAAAGACCTGAAACGACGGTCACATCACGCTTTAAGTATTTTAAAATGTCTTAGCCACAGTACATGGGGAGCCGACAGGACTTGTCTGCTCCAGTTTTACAGGCCGTTTGTGCGACCTCGGCTCGATTATGGGTGCACGGTGTATGGGTCTGCGAGGCCTTCACACTTAAACATGTTGGACGTTGTGCACCATGAAGGGCTTCGGTAGGCCACTGGGGCATTCAGAACTAGTCCCATACCAAGCCTGTGTGCAGAGGCTGGTGAACCGCCACTTCATATGCAGCGTATAAAACTTTGTCCACACCTGACACACCAGCATATCATACCGTTGCTCAGCTTCCTCTGGCACGGCTATTTCATAACCGGCAACGAGCGACGCAGCCCTATGGGATTCGCGCACAGGATTGCCTCTCTGCGATGGATATGGCTGGTCTTCAGGTTTTCCGTCGTGGTTGGAGCAAATTTCCCCCTTGGCTACTCCGGAGACACACTTATTTTAGATTTGACTAATTTTATGAAAGATAGTACACCAGATTTTACATTCCAGTCTCAGTTTTTTAACATTTTAGATGCGCATCACGGTTTCACCGTCGTTTACACTGATGGCTACAAACAGGAGAATTTCCTTGGCTGTTCTGTAGTGTTCGATGGTCATGTTACCCGGATTCGCCTCCCTGATGAATATACTGTTTTCGCAGCGGAACTCCACGGGATCCTGAAGGCACTGGAGCAGATGAATCCTGTTCGGGGCAATCGATTGCTCCGATTCCCTTAGTGCCTTACAATCATTACAGAATCTGTACCCAACTAAGGAGATGGTCCAGCTGATATATGACCAACTGTACTTGCTCCAGAGGCGGGGTAAGGAGGTGTCCTTCTGCTGGGTGACTGGTCATGTAGGAATATGGGGCAATGAACAGGCAGATCGGGCTGCCAAGGAAGCCTACAGAGAGCAGGATGTGGTCCAGTGTACTATTCCCTTGCAGTCTGTCATTTCTGCACTCCACAAGAAGTGCATGAAGTTGTGGGAGGAAGAATGGCTGGCGGTGACGGCCAATAAATTGCGGTTGGTGAACTCAACAACTCGGCCATGGCGTTCCTCCTGTCGGTTGCTCAGGCGGGAAGAAGTGACCCTCACGCGTCTTCGGATCGGACACTGTCCTCACACATAGCTTTCTATTACGGCGGGAGGATCCCCCGTTTTGTGATGCTTGTCGTGTGCAGATCTCTGTCCGCCACATTTTAACAGACTGCATTTTATACCGTGATGCAAGGGCAGAAGCACAAGTTGATGGGGATCTGCCCCGTGTTTTAGCTAATGATAAGACGTGTGTGTCTAGGTTTCTAAAGTTTTGTGATGTGTCTGGACTCTGGCCTAAACTTTTAGGCTGGAGGTTCTATTGTACTGCAAAGTGGCTGGCTCCTCCCTTTTTTCCTTGCGATCAGCCGGCCACTTCCATCTGATATATTGTTTTAGATCCCTCTACCACTTTCGTCTTGTGTTGTCCATGTTTTACTGTTGACGGCATGCTCCGTCCCACGTTTCGATGTGGGTAGGCCCATATTTTTCCAACCTTGTTACCTGTGTTTTACCTTCTGTTCTGAGTCTTTTGATGACACCCGTCTCAATCTGTTAATGAGCGAGCGCTGAAGACCTTGCCGTCGTGCGCCCGTACAACCCTCTTCATCCAACCATCCATGACCGGCTTTTTGTGTGTATCTATCAACCCTTTTTATATTACAGCAAAAGGTTACTGATGTCAAAGATTTGGCTAAGAATAACAATACTCACTTGTCATGTATCCCTCTCCGCCTTTTAAACGTGCCATGCTAGTGGGTGAACGTTACTGGTACTGATAAAATCTTCTCTAGTTCCAGTCCTGGCGGCTGCGTCGAAATTCCGTGACGTTTCGATGAGTGTCACTCTCATCCCCTTCTGGTGAAGTATCGAGATTGCGCAGGTGTCCCAGACACGTCAATATATTAGATTTTACAAAAAAAAAAAACTTAGTTTACACCACAGTCCACGTCTTATCACAAGAAAATGCTTCATTTTTTGTATAGAAAACTGTGAAGAAGCACAAAAGTGAAGTAGATCTTACTGCACATAAAAAAGTGTGGTTTCAGATGCGTGAGACTGCAGTTGTGTGTGGGAGTTGCCTTTGCATGAGTGTGTGTGTGTGTGCGTATGTGTGTCTAGTGTTGACGAAGATCTTAATGGCTGAAAGCTTCATTTGTGAGAGTCTTTTTTTGTGCCTATCTGCGACTCAGCATCTCCGCCATACGGTGAGTGGCAGCATTAACTTCTCAAAATATTGTTAAAAACAGGTTTGTTTGCCTTGATGCACACTTGTAGCCCGTGTTGACCTCTGCTGCTCAATAATGGCAGCACAGCGTCTCGGCATACCTCGAATCAGCTTTCGAATGAAATCCTGTGGTGTTCCTTGCCACTCCACTAGTAAGGCTCCCTGCAACCGCTGCAGCGGTTCAGGAGGATTTGCACGCGTCCTGACTCTTTCTTCAGTAAATCCCATACGTGTCCTATGGGGTTTATCTCGGGACTACATGCTGGCCACTCTAGAACACTGATATTGTGTCGCCGAAGAAAATTTTGCGCTGGAGCTGCAACATGGTCACGAGCGTTGTCGTGCATTAGAAGAAATCTTTACCCAACATCTTGTGCCGAAGGTTGTACAAAGGATCAAGCATTTCGTTGACATACTTCTCCCCTATTACACGTGTGTTATGCCTCCTGTGGACCATAACCAATTCTGTTCCAGTGTACGCGGTAATTCCTTACCACAGCTTTATAGAGTACCGTCCATAATTGACTGTTGGAGACACTGCAGCTTCCTTATTACGTTCCTCACGAGTTCTCCATACCCCGGTACGAACATAAATACCACGGAAGTTCACTCTGCTTTCGTCGCAGAACAGCGCATTAGCGACCGATGCCTGTGGTCTTCGGCAAAGTGCAGTCTCCTTTTTCTACGTAAGTTTATTTCGCCGTCGATACCTAAACTGATTCTCGTGTAGTCTGTTATGGATTCTTTGGTGTATTTTTCACTGATAGTGGAAGTGCTACAACCAGTAAAGTTTACTCTTGTGCAAAAGATCTCGATAGTAACAACAATTTAGTTTTTTCTCCTTTTTGATTCGTGTATTATACCTTAGCGGCGGTTGTCTCTCCATAGAAGAGTGGCGTGGAGTGGTGGGGAGGGGGGGAGGGGGAGCAGCTGGCGACTTGTCGTTGTGGCTGAGGGCGGGGGCCGTACGTGGAGCGAGGGCGAGTTCCCGCAGTGACAGATGAGCAAGTGACTGCCTGTGGCAGAGGCAGTCGGCACGCACGTAATGATCAGCTGGTGTCCGCGGCAGCTGCTCGGAGGCGGCGCTGCGAGAAACTCGCGCTGCAGCTGAGGCGCTCACGCGTGGGGCTGCTCGGTCCTCCTAGTAGCGGAAGGGAAATCGGAAAAGTGTTGTATGGAAGGCCTGCAATGAAAACTAAAAGTATGACAAGCACACATTTAATGAATTCATTATTTCATCATGACAGTGTTTTTACTTCTGCTTTGGTGCTTTTATTAATCATTCGCAATTTATGAAATTGTTTCATGACTTCTTTGAGTATTCCTAAAAGTATGACATACGAAGAACTCGTCACATGCTACTTTGGCGCTTAATGTCACCCTCATAACCAGAAGCATCCCTTTGACCCACATTCAGAAATTAAAAACGGCACGAATAAACATTTATTATGACAAATAGATGCCCTAAGCTTTTACCTAGCCTCTTTAAAACAATAAAGCAATATTTTCGAAAGTAGAGAGCAATCAAAAAAGGAGGAATGAATTTTTTTGTGATGGTCGTACCCTTACTGGCGCCAAGCTGAAATTATTTGGACAGTTGACTCGGTATGTAAGAAGATGTCATCTAGTGACGACATGCACCACCTGACGGACAGCAGATGTACTGACAATGGTTTAAACGTCGTCCGCCGACATACAGTGCAGTGACACAGCTACCACAGAGCCATCTGTGTCTACCCTCTGATAGGAGCAAGGAGGCTCAGTTTGGTGCTTAGGTAGGGATCACGCAGGCAGCTGCACGTGCTTCCTGCAGCCAAATGGGCGAGTCTGAAAGGGGACAGATTGTGGCCTTCCGGGTGGTGGGATGGTGCTTTCGGAGAATTTCCACACAGGATGAGTGTGCTGCGTCAGTTGCGTAACCGTGCCAGTATCAGTGGTCACACGAATATTCTCATACGTGCAGATAAGGTTCTGGATGTCCACATAACGCAGACACCCGTCAAGATCGTCGTGGCAGCTGTGAAAGAGGTACAGCACTTGTATTTTACTAGCTGTAAGAGACCCAGTTCAAGTTATATAGTGTTGTGGGTTGGCGGGAGAGCCAACACCGGGTTACAAGAGGAAGCCGAAAGGCACGCGTTTTAGCTCACGCAGGCTGGCGTGAGGTCTGGAACAGGACGGGGAAATTAAACTTTAGAAAAACGGACGTAGCTGGTGGAATACTTAACTTTAATCCATTAATGGTGAACGTCGGTCTGACGGCACATGAATCACAAGATCAATAGCAACTGATAAAGGCGCCTTGCTAGGTCGTAGCAAATGACGTAGCTGAAGGCTATGCTAACTATCGGCTCGGCAAATGAGAGCGTATCTTGTCAGTGAACCATCGCTAGCAAAGTCGGCTGTACAACTGGGGCTAGTGGTAGGAAGTCTCTCTAGACCTGCCGTGTGGCGACGCTCGGTCTGCAATCACTGATAGTGGTGACACGCGGGTCCGACATATACTAACGGACCGAGGCCGATTTAAAGGCTACCACCTAGCAAGTGTGGTGCCTGTCGGTGACACCACATATAGAACCTTAACATAAGCAGGCAATGAGGATGACGTTACTAATCGCCTGTTTACCTGCTCAAGGTATAATTGGCAAGCAGAGTACGCCACAATGTTTTTGCTGAGAAACGACACGGAACAAGGACGGACGTTGTGAACTAGCTGGCCATTCCGTGCTGCGTGTCACGGATAGATCAGCGTTTCTGGGCTGCCTGAGGGCCTGCGTCGCTGGGGCGGCCACATTCCGGAGTCAGTGGCACAGCAGGGGGTGCGGGCCCGACGGCTGAAAGCCGTCTCTCAGCAGTACACGTCTGTAGGGGCTCGGGCCGTTGAGACTCTACAGAAGGAGGAGTGGAAAGTGAAGCCCGGTGCTGCAAAGCAGGTCCAGCCCAGCCGCAGTCCAGCGGCCACAGCTTGGATTTGGAGAAACCAACAGCTTTTGGCTCTTCTGAAAAACTAGGCAGGAGTAGGAGTTTAGCTCGAAATTTCCACTGAACTGCTACGTCGAGTAGCACGTGTTGGCGGAAGGCTGTATGACTCGAAGTAGGAAGGGGGCGCTCGTTTAGAGGCAAGTTCAGTGCAATTAACACCAGGCCATACTGAGGGACTTTTTTAAGGACATAGGATATTCCTATCAATCAAAAATTTAATTTACTAATGAAAAATCGATTTTGACAATAAATTTTGTACATATACGGCCAAAAATTCGTTATCCTTTTTTATTATTTATCGTCCCCTTCCAACACCACAACATCGACGTACAAGACCCGACTGGTGACGTCAGAGGATCACCTGGAAGGTGGAATGACGCAGCTGCTCTTCAGCGACGAAAGCAGATTCTGCCTGCATGCAAGCGATGGTCGTTCGTGCTTACGACACTGACCTGTTGACCTCTGTTTCGTAGAGTGCATTCGTCGAAGACGCACTGGCCTAATTCGAGGCCCCATGGTCTGGGGTGCGATAAGCTACTACTTTCATTCACCTTTTGTTCTTCTGGAGGAGATGCTTATGCAGAGTGTTGTTAACACGTTCTTTCGACGTTCTTGCAATGGGAGGGCGATGTGTTGTTGCAAAAGGAAAATGCTCGCTAACACAGTGCCCGTGGAAGTCGACGTTCTGTGAATGCCGCGCAGCAACTTCCGTGGCCAGCACGATCAGCAGACCCGTCAGCAGTCGAGTACCTGTGCGGTGTGACGTGGCGAGAAGTGACTCGTGCGACTCGTCAACCAACAACTCTCGCAGAGCTGTGTGAACAGGTCGACCAGGCGAGGCACGGCGTATCCCAGGACAGTACACGCCACCTGTACGATCGACTGGATGCCAGGGTCAGCGCAACGCTGCCGCCTGTGGGCGCCGCACTACGAAGTAATACGGGTGTCACACCAACGGTCGATGCCTGGTACCTTAGAACGACTTATGCTTCGTGCTACTGATCTGTAAGTGTAATCATTTTTTGTACTTAATATGCACTGTTGCAATAATAAATCGAAAGTGAACTGGAAACCTGTAGAAGGGTGTACTTCTTTTCTGGCAGTGTACTTCAGCCGGCTTTTGACGGAAAGGTATCTGGAGCCAAGGCATAAAGAACATGACATGGGCTTCATGATGGATGATATTAGGATTAATAAGTTTGGGAAGTTATTTCCCCTGTTTCACGGAATTTATTCTTTTGAGTTTATATCAGAATATCAGCACGAGAATCTAGAAGGGTCAGATGTAGTATATGAAGCAGTTGTGGGCAATGCCAGAGGACATGCTACCTCAGAGTGAGTAGACCTACGGAATGCTCATTACGAGAAATTATTATAATAATTTTTGTTCGAATCTTCATATCTTAGACTATTCTCGTACACTGATATTTACCATAAAATGAAAAATTATTTACGACATTAGTAACTGCTAGAGAAAAGTGCTCTGCATGATTTTTGAGCTGTTGTGAGAACGTGCGAAAGTATCTGCAAGTTGGATGGTCTGCATGAAAAGGATACATCCTTACTTCTTCTCCTCTCTCGTTGTCAATAGCTGCATTTTTTATGTGAACAAACCAGTACTACGCAGTTATACGATGCATGGAATACAAGAGGGTATTGTGAAAAATGATGCCTAGGAATTTTTTATGTGTGATTTCAAAACCCTTTAAATAAAGTTTATTAACATTGATCATTTTTATTCTTCACGTGAAAATATTTATTACTCAACTGGCGACGAACACATTTCTCGTGAGGTGAGCGGAATTCATTGATTCCGTCGCAGTGTTTAGCGTTGTTGACAGAGCGACAATATCGCCACTGCTTGTACCGCTTCACCACTATCAAAGTGAAGTCATCAACAGTGTTTGGAAGTAAATGTTTTGGAAACAGACGAAAATCAGGGGGGAGGGGCGGGGCGGATCGAGGTGGGGCAGCATAGATGATGATCAGTGACAGCGAAGGCATCGCGTCGGATTGCTGCAGATGCCGCAGGGCTCATGTGTGTTCTAGCGTAGTCACGTTGAAGGAGAAGATGCTCCATGTATGGACGACCTCTTCGAATTCGTGCTTTCAGTTTCCTGTGGGTCTCGCAGTCCGTTCCAGAGCTAGTGGTGGTGCCATTGGAAGTGAATACCAAACGCACCGGAACTTGAACTTCTTACAGTACTATGTGTGTGACTTTCCCTCCTGGCAGCATGGCTGGTGATCTTTTGTAGTGGAACTCGACTAATACTCTCTTGTTTTCGGAGTCAAAATGGTGAATGTAGCTTTCGGCACCTGTCACAATACTGCTAAGGAGCCAATCAGTCTCACGCTCAAAAAGAAATGTTGTGCCAGACCTGGACTTGAGCCCGTATTTCCCAGTTTACGAAAGTGCCTTAACTGATTTGGCTATGTGATCGTGCATCCAGGGCCGATCTGCATTTCAGGCAATCATCATGCAAACTCGATTACGGGCACTGTTTCTCACACACCAAGACAGTTACATTACACAGCACCATGTTACACAGTACAATTCGGATCACTGTAGCGGCAAAGGCTTGCAGCCTTCGTCAGTTAAGGTCGAACTGGACTGAGTAACATGAAAAGCGTGTAATATCTGAAGCGATAATCAGAACCGAGCAAGAAATTTGGTGGCATTGTCTTTTTGCATCCCGTTGTAGTTATTGCTTCCCACCCTGAATCCAACAGCCTTGCCACAGTGGTGACACGTGTTGCTGTCAGATCACGGAATCTAAGTGACGTCGGGCTTAGCTAGCACTTGTCTGCACTGGTCTGCCAGGCGCTGCTAGCGAGCAGTGTGCGGTCAGCCCTTGTGAGGCCAATTGATGAGCTGCTTCATTGGGAAGTAGCGCCTCCAGTCATGAAAACTGACAACGGACACGAAAGCGGTGCGTTGACCACAGGCCACTCCATATCCGCATGAAGTGGTGCCTATGAGCTGAGAATGAAACGGCAGCCGGTCGGTACCGTTGGACCATCAAGGCCTGTTTGGATGGAGTTTAGCTTTTAGTTTACCTCGCACACTTACATTAATGCACTCACCTAGAGGTGTGTACAGATGCAATGTAATAGATCCCAGTGAGAAGCGAGGCACGCTCCGGGCGGGCAGGGAGGTGCGATGTGACAGCAGCGGTCAGCGGGCTCCCAGCAGCAGGGCTGCGGCATAACGTACCCTGAACCAGTCTTACAAGTCCAGTCCAAGTCCAAGAACCTGCAGGCTCAGTTTGCCAGGTGTCAGTAGCCCGACCGTGCTACACTACACCTCGTATTCCTCAGACCTTGATAACGGTGAATACGCGACAAGACAGTGACGAACTTAACAAGCGAGTCTAAAGGCGAAGATGGCGACTGGATGTAGTCTGTAAGGTATGCTCGATCATAATGAATCACTTTGGAGAAAACGATTTATTAACACATAGCCAACATGCAATAAGAGTTGTTGTGAAACGCAACTTGGTTCTTACTCACATGAACTAATGAGTGTTATCGAGAGGGGCAGTCAAATTGATTCCAAATTGTCTGACAAGATTCTCGATTTCCTCTCACGAAAGTCACACTTCCTCTTATCTGCTGGAACTTCATCGAGTAATTGAGAAGTAATATCTGGCGTTCCCCAAGGAAGTGTTATTGGCCCTTTTTTTGTTCTGGTCTACGTAAGGGAATTAGGAGACAATCTGAGCAGTCCTATAAGACTTTTTGCTGATGATGCTATCGTTTACCGTCATATAATGCCATGAAATGATCAAAAGGAATAGCAAAACGATTTACACACGATATTTACATGGTGAAACAAGTGACAATTGACTAGAGTTCATGAAAATTGTGATGTCATGCACATGAGCTTTAAAAATAGTCAGCTAAGTTCCAGTTAAACGATAAATCACACATATCTTAAGGCTGTAAACTCAAATAAATACTTTGGAGCTACAACTATGAATAACATAAAAGGGAACGATCATGCAGACAAAGGACTGCGATTCATTGGTAAAACACTTAATATATTACAGGTAATGTAAGCAGGTGGCGCAGTGGTTAGCACACTGGACTCGCATTCGGGAGGACGACGGTTCAATCTCGCGTCCGGCCATCCTGATCTAGGTTCTCCGTCATTTCCCCAAATCGCTCCAGGAAAATTCCGAGATGGTTCATTTGAAAGGGCACGGCCGACCTCCCAACCCATCCTTTCCTAATCTGATGAGACCAATGACCACGCTGTTTGGCCGCGTGATTAGCCGAGCGGTCTAAGGCACTGCAGTGATTAACTGTGCGGCTGGTCCCGGCAGACGTTCGAGACCTCCCTCGGACAAGATTATGTGTGTCTGCCCTTAGGATAATTTACGTTAAGTAGTGTGTAAGCTTAGGGACTCATAACCTTAGCAGTTAAGTTCCATAAGATTTCACACACATTTGAACATTTTTTGAACCACGCTGTTTGGTCTCTTCCCCAAAACAACCAACCCAATCTAAAGCGACTACTTACGCTACAGTTGTCCGCCTCTTCCGGAGCACTGCTGCGTGGTGTAGTATCCACATCAAATACACTACTGGCCATTAAAATTGCTACACCAAGAAGAAATGCAGATGATAAACGGGTATTCATTGGACAAATATATTATACTAGAACTGACTAGAAATGTGATTACATTTTCACGCAATTTGGGTGCATAGATCCTGAGAAATCAGTACCCAGAACAACCACCTGTGGCCGTAATAACGGCCTTGATACGCCAGAGCATTGAGTCAAACAGAGATTGGATGGAGTGTACAGGTACAGCTGCCCATGCAGCTTCAACACGATACCACAGTTCATCAAGTGTAGTGACTGCCGTATTGTGATGAGCCATTTGCTCGGCCACCATTGACGAGACGTTTTCAATTGCCGAGAGATCTGGAGAATGTGCTGGGCAGGGCAGCAGTCGAACATTTTCTGTCTCCAGAAAGGCCCGTACAGGACCTGTAACATGCGGTCGTGCAGTATCCTGCTGAAATGTAGGGTTTCGCAGGGATCGACTGAAGGGTAGAGCCACGGGTCGTAACACATGTGAAATGTAGCGTCCACTGTTCAAAGTGTCGACAATGCGAGCAAGAGGTGACCGAACCGTGTAACCAGTGGCACCCCATACCATCTCGCCGGGCGATACGGCAGTATGGCGATGACGAATACACGCATCTAATGTGTGTTCAACGCGATGTCGCCAAACACGGATGCGAGCATCATGATGCTGTAAACAGAACTGAAAGAATGACGTTTTGCCATTCGTGCACCCAGGTTCGTCGTTGAGTACACCAACGCAGGCGTTCCTGTCTGTGATGCAGCGTCAAGGGTAACCGCAGTCATGGTGTCCGAATTGATAGTCCATGCTGCTGCAAACGTCGTCGAACTGTTCGTGCAGATGGTTGTTGTCTTGCAAACGTCCCCATCTGTTGACTCAGGGATAGAGACGTGGCTGCACGATCCGTTACAGCCATGCGGATAAGATGCCTGTCATCTCGACTGCCATTGGGATCCAGCAAGGCGTTCCGTATTACCCTCCTGAACCCACCGATTCCATATTCTGCTAAGAGTCATTGGATCTCGACCAACGCGAGCAGCAATGTAGCGATACGATAAACCGCAATCGCGATAGGCTACAATCCGACCTTTATCAAAGTCGGAAACGTGATGGTACGCATTTCTCCTCCTTACACGAGGCATCACAACAACGTTTCACCAGGCAACGCCGGTCAACTGCTGTTTGTGTATGAGAAATCGGTTGGGAATTTTCCTCATGTCAGCACGTTGTAGTTGTCGCCACCGGTGCCAACCTTGTGTGAATGCTCTGAAAAGCTAATCATTTGCATATCACAGCATCTTATTCCCGTCGGTTAAATTTCGCGTCTGTAGCACGTCTCTTCGTGGTGTAGCAATTTTAATGGCCGGTAGTGTAGGATTGAAGGAAGATATCGAAAAAGTTCAAAGAAGGGAAGCTCGTTTCGTATTATCGCTAAATATTGAAGGGAGTGTCACGGATATGATACACGAATCTTTCACTGAGCCAGCACCTTCTCACGATATTTCAATCACCAACTTTCTCCTGTTCTCTGTCACGTAAATTATATGGAGAAATTCCGTTCACTTTATGTGCATGGTGAAGGAAAACGTTATATTTTAAGCTTTATTTACAAAATATCTTTATTGAAATGATTTGTATCATTATAATGAATTACTTATTATTTTCAATTAACAAAATACAAATACATAAAAGAGTAAACTAATAAACAAAGGAAAGAATGTAAAATGTAAAATAACAGTTTGATACATGAAACAAATACAATTAAAATAAATAAAAGCATAAAGAGAAATGGCTCTGAGCACTATGGGACTTAACATCTATGGTCATCAGTCCCCTAGAACTTAGAACTACTTAAACCTAACTAACCTAAGGACATCACACAACACCCACTCATCACGAGGCAGAGAAAATCCCTGACCCCGCCGGAAATCGAACCCGGGAACCCGGGCGCGGGAAGCTAGAACGCTACCGCACGACCACGAACTGCGGACAAAGCACTAATAGAGAATGTTTCGCTATTTTAATGAGGAACATAGAGATTACTCTGTCAGCTGTTGTATACAGGTTATTTTGCACAAATGGTACTTCAGATCCAAGCTTTATTATAGAGGGACATATGTCGCTTGAAAGCTTCTTTAATTTAATGCTCTAACAAAAGTTTTCATTTCTCAAAATACATTAGGGTGGTGTTGGTATATTTTGCGAAACGTACAGTTATTACAAAAATCAGTTTCATGAACACTAATTGTATATGAACTTTTATATGAGAATTATTTCTCTATAAATATTCCACATCACTTTTCTGGATGTGTTTTAGCGCTCGAAAGTGACGCTACACAGAAACAAAAGCAATACATACTGAATTATTTTGCCTCCTCTACACACACCAAGTTTTATTAC
Organism: Schistocerca americana; assembly: GCF_021461395.2. Lineage (NCBI taxonomy): Eukaryota > Metazoa > Arthropoda > Insecta > Orthoptera > Acrididae > Schistocerca > Schistocerca americana. Next base: position 11,187,998 of record NW_025725481.1, on the reverse strand, counting down.
GCTCGTTTATTGATACTTGAGAATGTCCCCTTGTCACTGATATGCAAAGATCACATTATATATTTTTTTCTCCATACACATTTCACCTTTATTAACTGCAAGGCATCTTCCATGGCCTGGAATGTATGTGGATTTACGTTTAAGCTGTTTTGATTTACATTCTGGACATTGTGCATTGAGGTTATAAACAGTTCCAGCACTTTCATCTTATCTATGATATAGAGAAGTATAAATTTCTGGTTACAAATTCCGTAGATGCGAGTCAACATTCATTCTTTTTCCACTTTTACAGCTGTTCTTCTGTTTTCTGCCATACGATATTTCGTTTTCGCAAGCTAGGAAACGAACATTTTTTTACTTGATGTTTCGAATGCTGTTTCCTCCTGTTGGATGTTATTACGAACTGTTGAATACCTCTTTCTGTTATTAGTGAACCATCCCTGTGTCGCAAAGCATGCGTTCTTTAACATGGTAGTATGTACTGATTTAACATGGTTGTATACATTTCGGGTTGGTTAGTTGGTTAGGGAGGATGGGACCAAACAGCGAAGTGATAGGTCCCATTGGATGAAGGAAGGATGGGGAAGAAAGCCGGCCGTGCCCTTTCAGAGGAACCATCCCGGCATTTGCTTGAAGCGATTTAGAGAAATTACGGTAAACCTAACCACTCCGACACCTCGGTGGGTACCATTTTAGAATTTTTATATTTACTATTTCATTTCTTCTAGTAATTTTAGCAGGCTGTTTGCGTCGATATGTGTCTAGTCCTTTAAACGTGTTTCTTCTCTCCTAACACTTTCTGAATATTATGCTGTTCTTGTGTTTGTTGTGGACATTTGCTATACTTATTTTCATATCGCGTTCTAAGTTGGTTGGATAAAGGGTATGGTGTTTCAAGTGTTCCTAAATTGGCATATTTAGTTTGATTTTTCCAATTCCTGATGCATTCTTGGTACTATGTTTTAAAATTCCTGCACTGTCTTGTTTCTGAAGTGCAGAAGCGCAGATTCTGTGGAATTTATTATTGTTAACTATTTAGGGGACTGTGGACTCTAGCAAGACAAACGTCCATCAAATTATTGTAGCCTTAGGCGTTTCGCGATACAGAAACTGGTTACTCGAGTTAACGTCCAATAGAAGATAGCATGGTGGAAAACTACCTGCACGTAGCCACGTCAGATGTTTTGTGCAGCCTCATTTATTTGCTGCGGTGGACCGGCGTCCCCGTGGCCACTCCCGTAGGTCCGTTGAACAGTTCACCTCCACTGGCAAACTTCAGCCTCATTCTGACAACAGCCTTCTACAGCCTCTCTTCCGCCACTCTGCTACCAGCAATGTACCTTCTGATTTCTGTCACCTTTAACCTAGCAGCAGTATTATTTTGCCTCCTATGTTTTAGAGTGATATTTATTTTATTCTCTAATTATTCATTTGTTTAGCTTGCTCTGATGACGACTGTTAATCCCTCTGTTATATTTCGAGTGATATTTATTCATTTATTTTACTTTTATTTTCTAATTATTAATTTTTGAGATTGATGTGATAACGACCGTGAAGCCCTCTGTTACACCACACGAGGGTTTCAAACACGCAGTGCCTTCTCTACATCACAGTCACCTAGTAAATAACAGTTTTAATAAGACAAATAATATTAAGGTGATATGAATGTCTGTTGTGGCACTGTGAGGAAATAGTACTGATAATGAACTAGTAAAGTGAATACTGGCAGCACTTTACTACTGCTACTAATATTCGTAGTAATAATAATGATAATAATAGTAATAGTAATAACAGCAATAATAATGATGGTCAGATAGAACTATATGACTTCAGAGACCTTCCCAAGTCTCAGGCATCTATGATGTATTCATGCAGACTAAAGCGACAAACTAAAATTCCAGCCCAAGTCCCCTGCTCGCCAGGCAGACGCGCCAACCACCGCGCCACCCTGGCACAGTGGTTTCGCACATCTGCGCGGGCTAACCTGGCGCACTTCCCTCCTCTGTCCAAACTCAAGCCAATCCACCCTCAGACCTCACGCTATTGCCCCTAGACACTAACAGCAGCACTGCAGAGGCTGTCCGACTGTACTGGAATATCACCTCAGCGTCGAACCAAACCGAGGCATAAGTTCTTTAATCAAATGAAACTATATGATTCCAGGGACCTTTTCAAGCCTCAAACATCTACGGTGTATATATGTAGGCTGAATCTGAAGTGGGCTGAGGCCTGTACGGAATTTTGGAAGCCTGCTAGGATAGTCCATGCAGTCGTGCAATGCCAGTATTCTAGGGTGGCGTAGCAGTTAGCGGATCTGCCTGGTGAGTAAGAGGTCTCTGTACGAATCCTGGCCTTAGTACGAATTTTCACTCGTCGCTTCAGTCTGCACGTATAACATCACAATAATAACAGTGGAAGATATTTAACAAACTATAGGTGTGCAAAATATACGTGCTCTGAGATAGCGAGTTCTTAGGAAAGGAAATTTAAGGAGACTGGACCATCGAAGAATACTTGGAAATGAGAGAGATCTGTTTTGAATGAAGGATGTGCAAGGGTAACGTCTGTGTACAGGGACAATAGTAATAATCAGTATTGCTTTTAGATACGTCATTAACTCTCTCCTTCAACTGGAGATATTGTTCAGTTCACTAATATGACGTGAGACGTTATTCCACAGTTGCGTCACTGCTACTAAGAATGTTACAAGAAAATGGCCGAACGGTGGAGTGAGACCAAAAGGATTTTACTCTGATGGGAACGCGTGTTACTGTTACTTTTTTCAAAAAAGAGTATTAAAGCTTAGTAAACTTATGACGCACAGTGTTTTTTAACAGCAGAGAAAACAAAGGGTGTCGAAATCTCTGCGCATGTGTGCATCCAGCTGTGTAGTTACACATACGATGGTGAAATCTGATCAGAGACTCGAACATCGACATATAATGAACAGAGGCGTTCATAACCACTTCCAAGTGCATAAGATTTCCTGAGAATTCCCTTGCAGTATAATATCAATGTAATCAGTAAATGGAAGTATTTATGCAGGGCACATTGAAGTTACGGGCTTAGTCCACTTTAGATTTTCATCTATTACTATCAGACTGTTTGCCCAAGGAGAGAAGCTGATACGTTCCCATACAGGGTTAAAGATGGTAGCGATTCCCGATATTTCGGGCTAATGAGCCTAGAATGACCTACCAGTACGGCTTGTGTTTTGTTTGGGTTGAGTTTAGTCCTACATCCTGCGACCATTTTGATAGTGCGCAGAGATGGATATTGAGATTCCCGATAGCTGTTTTTCAGGCCTATTCTTTTTGCAATTAGATGCAGCTGGGGGTCATCAGCGTACACGTGCTGTTTGCAGCAAGACAAAATCAATGACACATCACAGTGAAAAGAGTATAATACCTAATACCGAACTCTGGGGCACACGTGATACAACCTGCCTCCATTGTCTCTGTATGGTGCCAGATATGACGCATTGCTGTCGAGATGTCTGGTGTGAGGGAAACCGTTGCACTGTGCTTGGCGAGAAATTTAGAATGGTAAGTTTGACAAGCAAAACGTCAAATTCGACAGTGTCAAAAGTTTGCTGGACTGTAAGAAGAACATAAGAGTCGCACTGTTTGTGGCTTAACTAGTCCTTGTTTCGAGGCATCTGGGAGAACACTTGTTGCTGAGGAGTGGCTGAAGACATGTGTCAGTTATTAGCTTCATCATTTGTGCCGTGATGCCGTTGTGTCCACTAGATGCTGATCTGATATCTGGGAGAACAACAGTTGTTGAGGAGTGGTTGAAGACCTCTGTTGTAGTGGCCACTAGTGGGTCAGTTACGTGCTCCATCTTTTGTGTCGTGATACCATCGTGTCCAGTAGTAGCTGATCTGATATACATGACGGCCTATTTGACGGTATTGATAGTAACATGCTTTAGAAAGAATTTTTCGTGGCTACAGTAGCTTACCCAACATGACGTTAACAATGTGACTCCATTTTGTTTGTGGATCAGTTGTGTTTGAGGGTAATGTGAAGTATCGGTTCAGTTCTTCGGTTGAGACAGTGTGGTCAGGTGTAGCATTCACTTTTTCTGTACGAAAAACGCGCACGCTTTTCGATAGCAGAGGTCACCTACTTCTGCTGTCGGTTAATATACGTGGATGCGTGAATTTTGCATTTCTCGCACCATGACTGACTCTATTCCGCTTGTAAGCACTATGGCTTTTAGACGTGGGGAGCATTTTGTACACCAGCGGCCCAGCGTCTCTGAGATTCATGAGCTGCTCTAGTTCTTCAGTTAGCTAAGATGAATGTTGGGTATTGGTTTTCAATGAATCTCATTCCACCATTACTGGCTGTTTTACGCAAAAGCCTTGAATACGTCCTCTTCCTACCGTGTAGCTACTTTGTGCAATATTAAGTAATGATATTACTTTGAAAAATAATGACCTCATCACAGCAGAATCGTTATAGTACTAAACATTCCACAGTAAAACTCTGTTTTTACAGTTTGTAACATAGAGTTCAACAAATCCTAACGTTCTAATTACACAGAATGGCCATGTGATTAGTGAGACTGAACAGTTCAGATGACGTTCAGGTAGATACTAAACTATCGTGGAAAGCCGATGTTCAAGATCTTGTTAAAAGACTTAATGCTGCCATTTTATTATTAGAACAGTATCTGAAGTAAGTGACAGTTCGATACGAAAAATAGTCTACTTTGCTTATTTTCATTTGCTTATGATGTATAATATTATGTTTTGGAGTAGCTCTTCCCATTCTCAAAGGGCAATTTTGACTCAGAAACGGGTGGTTCGGGCAGTAAGTGGCATATGGTCGAGAACCTACTGTCTACCTCTGTTCATTAGTCTGGATGTTCTGGTATTGGCCTCTCAGGGAATAAATCGGGACAGAGATGAGATACAGCTAAATGTTTTAGATAGGAGTTGCAAGTGGCAAGGAGGGTCATGTATTGCTACTAATTACCGTGACCTGAAAGCGATATTCTTGGTGGTTTGGAGGTCAACGTGAGTTTTTCAGAAGTGTAACCCTAACATTTGATTCAGGATTTGAAAAGAGAGAAATATTTCACGTATAAAATGGTACATTATTCATGGTCAAGGTAAGGTTCAGTTAAGATGATATAAGCATATACGTTTTTAGTTCTAGAAGGGATTAACTCGGAATAGAGGAGGGATACAGCAAACTACGTTGCTAGATACAGACTGTAAGGGGTCACGTATCATTAGCGTAACCATAATTTTAAAGGCAGTTATCAAATGCTGAGCATCGTTTCATGGAAACCCCTGTTCGTGTTGTTGCAATTGGAAAGAGCAAACACAGATTTGGTCGTTAAGATTTAATTAATGAATTTATTGGTAAAAATAAATGCATCACAGTGTCTAGGTTTTATTGTGGTATTTGTATAACAGAACAAATATAAATAAATCGTAGATCATTGATTTACAAGTCGTTTAATGAGCCCCCTCCTCTCTCATTTCTCGGGATGCTCCTTCCAATTGGTATCGAACATTATATTTTGCTGTGCCCTTCTCTATTTTATGTGAATAATCTCTACTAGAACAAAAAAAAAACATATTTGCTTATTTACCTTCATTGAGCTAGCCATGACCTTGAATAATGTATCATTTTACGCGTGTAATTTGCCGTCTTTTTAAATGTTAAATCAAATATTAGTGTTCCCATTTAAAGCAAATGACTTTAACGTCCAAGTTAACTTGAAAATCACGATCTAGGTCAGGGTTATTAGTAGCATTGCGTGACCGTCTTTGCTATTTACAACTTACACCTAAAACAATTTGATGTATCTCATCTCTATCCCACATTATTCTCATTTATTTACTAAAATGGTCCACCCAGCATGACTTTTAATCTCGTTTCTGTTTAAAAATGGCAGCCTCGTCCCAAGAGTTGGCAGTTTTCACTCAGTTAATACCAGGCAGAAAGCCAATTTGCATTTGGATTGTACCGCCTTCACTCTTCTACTGAACGGGGTGCAGTATTGTGCAGCACGACAAAAATACAAAAATCTTAGAAGTAATCCACGCGTTTTCAAATCCAAGCTGAAGAGTTTCCTCATGCGTCACTCCTTTTATTCAGCAGTGAAGTTCCTTGCAAAATTAAACTAATTCCTGTGTTACATTATTGATTACGTTTATATAAACTCATAGTCAGTCGTATGTTTGGGATTCATAAACATTTTATTGGTCTAATACTCCTTTTCTGTTGTAATTTCATGAACTGAGGTACTCCATGACCACAGAGATCTGTTCTTCAAATTTGTCCAACGGAAGTAGACGCGTAACTTAAATAAATTAAACAGTGTCCTACACTTCAAGTACAAGTTAATATAACATATGATATATTCTATAAAACTGTAGTCATAGCATCACTGTTTTAGGGTTCGCTGGAGAACTCCCCACTGTAAGCAATACTGCTCTTATTAATTCTTAGAACTAGTGATTCTTCAGAATACTGCCCAGAAAGTCGACAGTATGCCAATAGAGGTTGTGATGGAGGACAAGGACGTCACCAACATCCGCAGATCCATCGGAGTGACGCCGTACAGCTGATGAGCGGGGCTTTGGCTGCGTGCCAGACGCCAGAAACAACGCAGCTCCACCGCTTCTGTGCTGCTGAGATTCGAACCCAGCAGTAGCCGGCACAGGACAGGAGCTATCTGTGCCGCCTCCCTGGACAGCGCGTGAGAGGCCGACGTTACCATTAACACCTGTGACGACTGCCACGAGAGAACCAAAATATATATCACGTGTAGCCATCTGTCCCGCTCTAATAACATTATCGCAACAACGTTCCAGGAAATGCTGCACAGTGCTGTCACCAACCAAGAAACTAAGAATGGCTCGTGCGCCGATAGAACCTCCTGCGACATGTGGCACAGTGCCGAGTAGACTCTCCTCAGTTTCCGGTAGCGATCTGCAAGTGGTCGGCGCTGGCTGATCATTTGCTCCGAAGCTCCCAGGCTATGATTGAGTTGTCGTATGTCACCCCTCACCAGAAGAACAAGTGCCACGTACTTGGAAACAGCAGTTGGTACAATACTATGTGTGAAGAACATGGGGATAAGCTCCCAGCTCATGCCGCTTCTCCGGCAATCCAACGAAAAAAGAGCAACAATCAGAGCTAGAGACATGGCGTAAACTGCCACATAGGAGGTCTTAACTGCTCCGTTGGAGAAACGATGAGAATCCAAGACGCCGCTGTCCCGGTATCACAACAGTGTAAAGATCTTCTGGTACGTGCGGGTGTTTCGAAACAGGTCTATAACGACCGCCGTAATCATGGTGACGTAGAGCGCCGCAGCATAGGCAACCAGCCACACAAAGTTTAAGGAATCCTTTCTTCTGACGCGCAAAATTTGCACCGAGTACCACACAAGTGTTGATGATACCAGGGTCATGAAGAGAACAACCGCTGCGTACAGTGTACCAAGACGTGTCCTCCGTAGCTCACACCTCTCAGTGTCCACTGTGAACGGTGTCAGCCCAAAAACCTTGCAGATGCCGTGGTATCGTGCCACAGACCTTAAGAGGTCTCTCCTGCTCTCCATTTGAGCACCGGCTAGCACTCCAGGAATCTCCAGTACCTGTGATGGAAGAAAACAGATCTTCAGTTATAGTAAGGGGGAAAGTTCCGTTACATACAGAATACTCGATATATAACTGATAAACAGTGTTAACACAGCCATGAGGTAGCATTTACTTGACGAATGTGTTTTTCTTAGCACATGTTGCCACAAACCACTATGAGAATAATGTATCATGATTAATAACGCAGCTGTAATCATAACTATAGAACAACGAACATCGGTATGAAAATATGACCCTTTAAATCAAATCAGAAACTCGACTATCCGTATATGCCGCTGGAACTCCTCACAACGCAAATGAACATAAAGAAAACTGTGGTAAGTTAAATGAGACACAAATTATTGCGTATGAGAGTATGTAATCTTGAGTGTAAGTAGCTATACTCGTTCCACGCAATTAATAGCACTGACGTTACCGTAATACAGTGATCAACTGCGAGAATTTTTACAATTCTTTCGTAAGAGTCATCGACTTAGCCCTTCCCAACGTTCAGTACAATGAGTATCACAGTAGAAGCCTTGATAGATGAAAGAGAGAGCATGAGAGCTCTAAACATCATGAGTAGAGTAAAGGAAAATAAGGAACACAGCAAAAAAACCTTGCAGATGCCGTGGTATCGTGCCACAGACCTTAAGAGGTCTCTCCTGCTCTCCATTTGAGCACCGGCTAGCACTCCAGGAATCTCCAGTACCTGTGATGGAAGAAAACAGATCTTCAGTTATAGTAAGGGGGAAAGTTCCGTTACATACAGAATACTCGATATATAACTGATAAACAGTGTTAACACAGCCATGAGGTAGCATTTACTTGACGAATGTGTTTTTCTTAGCACATGTTGCCACAAACCACTATGAGAATAATGTATCATGATTAATATGTTAAATGAGACACAAATTATTGCGTATGAGAGTATGTAATCTTGAGTGTAAGTAGCTATACTCGTTCCACGCAATTAATAGACATGAGAAGTCATACACGCTCACAGTCGGGAGCAACACAGACGGCGCGCTAAATCTCTTGGAGAACGGAATGACGCTTACCTGTTGCAGGAGAATTTAGACAGTCATCTACCGGGTGATCAAAAAGTCAGTATAAATTTGAAAACTGAATAAGTCACTGAATAATTTAGATACAGAGGTACAAATTGACACACGTGCTTGGAATGACATGAGGTTTTATTAGAACCGAAAAAATACAAACGTTCAAAAAACGTCCAACAGATGGCGCTTCATCTGAACAGAATAGCAATAATTAACATAACAAAGTAAGACAAAGCAAAGATGATGTTCTATACAGGAAATGCTCAATATGTCCACCATCATTCCTCAACAATAGCTGTAGTCGAGGAATAATGTAGTGAACAGCACTGTAAAGCATGTCCGGAGCTATGGTGAGGCATTGGCGTCGGATGTTGTCTTTCAGCATCCCTAGAGATGTCTGAAGTCTGGGGACCTGGGAGGTCAAGCATGACGAAAGTGGCGGCTGGGCACACGATCATCACCAAACGACGCGCATCTGTCGGACATTTTGTGAACTTTGTTTTTTTTTTTTTTTTGTTCTAACAAAATCCCATGTCATTCCAAGTATGTGTGTCAATTTTTACCTCTCTATCTACATTATTCAGTGGTTTATTAAGTTTTCAAATTTATACTGACTTTTTGATCACCCGGTAGATAAACTAAACAAACCTAAATCATCGGGAGAAACGGAAATTCTTGCCCAGTTTCTCCAACACACGTGTTCAGAGAATAAGTACTCCATTTAGCAGTTTACAATCAAGTTTGCCACTTGTCTATTACAATTACACTGTATTTTCTAGTGTGTGCTTGCTTGAAATTACGGACGAGGTTTACGTAAATTGAAACGACGTATTATATCGACATCAGACCAGTGAAAACACTCATTTACAGATTTTGGGTAGGTTTGAGAATCATTATCTCTCCATGTAACTCTGTCGTAATGAACGTCATAGAATTTTCAGTTGAACTACGTACGTTAACCCCAAGTTGAATAACGCACCTGATTCAGTTATTTGTATTAAACCCTTTCCATCACTTTATTTTCACACACGTTTCTACGAACTCAAGCACAGTTGGTCTGTGTTCATAAAAAGTTATAGCATTAACAATTCAGCTTATATAGTTAAACTAAAATTAATAACGACACTGCAAACATGATGAAAGAGGGGGTGGGGCGGAGATGGATAGATGCACATGCTGCGGAGTGTGAGGGAGAGGCAATCTTTGGTCACTGTCGTAGATGTTCTTATGTAGAACCAAGAGCATTCTATGTTCTCGTTTGGGCATTTGAATGAAGCAGCCAAATCAGGACAAATGTAATTATGTTTTGTTCAGTTATTATGTGGCCTAATACCTTTCCATGATATCATACGTCTCACTTACTATTCCAGCGATCTGTATTTTGCGTGACAACTGATACATGCACCGTCCAGAGCACATTAACTTCTAGTGTATAGTGTTCCATACTGTTTAATTTGACTGCCATTTCTGCGTGTAATTTAATTCGACTTATACATGTACTGTTTTTTTAGCCACAGACATATTGTTGTCTTGCTGTATGCCAGTGGTAGTCAACTATAGGTTTGGGTACAGTGCAGTTTTCAGTGACGATCTGCCGTATATCTAACGATACAATTGAATTGATCGTGACAGAACTTATGTAACTTCATTCCTAAATTGTATTATGTGTGTTAATGAAATTTCTAAACACAAGGTATTTACGTCCACATTCAACATTTACAACAACGCTGATGGAATTTTCGATAAATTTCTTTACGTTTTAGGTCGGGCTTTTCGTTCTAAATGATGTCAGGATGATTCCTCATATATGTTAAACTCTCTATTTCATCTAAAATATTTAGCAGCTACCTTTCTCGGCGGCTGTGGGGACTGACAGACATGATATTGTGTGATTGGCTGAGGTTTAGGTGTGGGCAAAATGAAGACAGTTTGACGTCTGTGTGATTCAGATCTTCTGTGAATACTGCTTCGAAATTTTTTCCTCTCTGTCCGGCGTATGTTTTCTCTAGGTTATCTATTTTAACTTAGAAACAATGGATTGCGTAAATTTGTGGGATTGTTCTAATTTGTGAGATATACATGGTAGCATTCTGTTTTTGATTTGACACTTATTGGCAAGTTGGTTGTATGAAGTGCATTTTATTATTTTATCTCAAAATTTTCCCAAATAGTTTATGACATTTACAGAACTCTTTCGTTTCCTCGTGTTTTTCTTAGCGTAATGCTGTCTTTTGTTTTATTTTAATTCGTGTGCAGCTATTTAATATGAAGTTGGTTGACTATTGTGGATTTTTGCCGTTGTATGTATCGTCTTATTTGTATTGTTTTGTTTGGACTGAGGAGGTTTATTTTATTATGTTGATCATGCTTAATCATAGATGTAATAACTTTGTGGAAGTTATTTCATTAAAACAGATATGGATAACGGAAACGATACCGAAAGAATGGCGCTAAGCACTGATACACCCTCTACACAAGAAAGGGGACAGGTCGGACCCAAACAACTATAGGGGCATCTCACTGTTACCTGTCACATATAAGATACTTTCGAAAGCACTGCCAAATAGATTGGAGAAGCAAACAGACCACCAGACTGGCGAATAGCAGGCTGGGTTTCGTAAACACATGTCGTGCGCTGAACAGACATAAAACTTTGAGATGATACTGCAACAGAAACAGAACATAACCATCACCTCGACTTCAAGAAGGCGTACGACTCAATAGACACAGAAACCCTCTTTAAAATACTGAAAGAATACAGAGTAGATAAGAAGACACTAACCACAATCCAGCAAACACTAACAAACACGACATCTAAAGTGAAGTTCTGTTGAGAGCTCTCAGAAAAATTCAAAGTCAGATAAGGACTCAGGCCTCTCGCCATTGCTGTTCAACATAGTACTGGACAAAATAATGGAGGAATGGGAAAAGTAACAGAAAGGAGTCATGTTAGGAAAAGTAAGAGTCAAGTGCCTAGCGTTCTCAGACGATTTAGCCATCTCAAATGTACGAGAAACAGAGACAATAAGAGCCATAGAGGAACTACACGAAATCGCAGCGAAGACCGGACTACAGATATCATACGAGAAAAGACAGTTAATGAGCACCCAAAAACACTCATCACTACACACAAAATATGAGACAATGCACAGAACAGAAAACTTCAAGTACCTAGGAGAAACAATACAAATTACAGGAAGAAATAAGGTATCTAATGAAGAGAGAAGAGCGAAACTAGAGAAGGCCTACAAATTGACTTGAAATCACTACAATAGGGAGGCTATCTCACGAAAGGCCAAGCTACGACACTACGAGAAGGTGGTGCTGCCAGAAGTACTACACGCAGCCGAGACCACAGTTGTACAAGGACAGACACGAATCAAACAAGGAGACAAGACGGAACGAAAAATACTCAGGAAAATATTCGGGGCGACGCAAAAAGGTGGGCTATCGATAAAGAGGCCAACTGAAGAACTATACGAACACACAGTGAAAATAACAGACCAAATCAGGAAACGAAGACTACAGTTTTATGGACACCTCAGCAGAATGGCACCGCGTAGGATAACGAGATGGATCTTTGACTGGGTTAGCACAAGGAAAAACAACAAATGGATGAATGCAGTAGGAAATGGCATGGAATAACTCAACATCACACAGGAAACAATACAAAACAATATACTCCTTAGCAACGTGATCATCAGAAACAAACTGCAAGAGATACCACACAACGAACGAACACAATGGACTGAACAGACTCGACTAAAACACAGCTAAGGGATGATGGAACACTGGGCGAACAGGAAAAAAGAGAAGGTGATGAGAACACAAGACCTAAAATGGCCCGAAAAACAGAAGCAGACACACACATACACATATATATCCACCAAGTAAAATTAGTATGTCATTCACATACCCGTGAAATAACGAATTTCACTAACCAATTCGTAATGGTAATAAAAAAATAGTTCTGAGCGTTGAGTAGTAAAATGTTAGCAAGTGTACCAGCAAGGTAAATTATGCCATTCTTATGGATAATGAAGTAAACCCCGGGAGGAATGTGGTGGCTCCAGTGGGAGAAGGTGCGTGGTGTAGGGTTGTGGCGAAGTTGGGTGGCAACTCAGAAAAAATGGAAATGAGGGTTTGGCTTCATTGGCCGGGAGGCCCCTTACGGGGCAGGTCCTGCATCCTTGGTGCAGGTCTTATTACATTCGACACCTCAGCCGGGAATCGAACGGCAACTCAGAGAAACACAGCTATGAAAACAAAAGCGATTTATTTCACTCAGAATCTGGTGGGCGTTGCGTGGCCGGCGTGGAGACAGCTGGCTCACTGTGAGACGGGTACCCAGGACTAACGACGCCTGTGCCTACTGCACCGTGTTGTGACTTATGACGCAGTCACATTGCATCCGCTGCGCTCGCTGACAGATGGCGTACTCGCAGCGATAGCCATTTCCTCAATAGGCGGCTATGTCCTCGTGGTTGATGGTGGGCACCGCGGCCACTCCCCTTAAGACAGTGCCGAAAGCGGCTGCCGTTGTTGAGCCCTGGGCGGGCACCAATCCCAAAGACGAAATGAGCCTGGGATAGCCCTATCCTGCAGTGGTAGAGAGGTATAGTGATAGAGGCTCCAACTTGTGGCTGCTGCTGACGGCTCCATATCGTCCCCTCAGCGGGTGAAGCCTGCGTGTTCTGCTGGTACTCCTGGCCTCAAAATGACAGCTAGTGCTACGGGACAGCAGTGCGCCTGTCATGCCAATGCGCCGCCTTCATTCGCTTTCTGGACAACACCGCTGAAGCCTGTCAGTGGAGTGCCAATATGCAGGAACCTTATCTTACAGTCGTGCTGGCAGATTTATCAGGGCCAAGCCTGGTCTGTCTCAAGTCGGATAAACAGATAAACAGTCCTGTCACTGTAAATGAAACGCCGAAACCACGCACGTGCCAGCAGCAACCATCTGCAGCAAAGCTTTGCTACCATACTCCCACAGGTTTGCCCACAAAATAGTAATGGCACCACTCTTCCCACTCCTATGGTCAGACATAGCTTCTGGGTCAGCATTTAGAAAAGATCTACATCTAAGATTACGGCATCGAGTGAATACCATATCGCATTTTACAGAAAAAAATCCCATCACAAGAGTGTCTGGTGGCTTATACGATACGGTTTGGAGACTGCATTTAACATGTTATGATAACTCATCATATTTCTTCTTAGACTACTTATTTACTTCTTGACTTAACAGGCCACTGGATCTCTTGGAACGCTTATCACATTCTACCTTTATTATCCTGCTTTTCTTGTGCCCTTGGCAATTCTTTCACCTTACCACACAGCATGCTCAGGGCCTTCTATCCTTCTAAGCTGAAGGGAACACATTTCTCATGAACACACACACTACAAGATTTCTCATGCACTCACCCTCGAGACCCAGGGATCCATTCTACGAGAATGTATACTACCAGTGGATCACACTTACGGGTGGGGTTACATATAGACAGATGAAGTCTACAAACAGTAGCGTCAGAATTACAACAGTACCAGGTATCTAATGCGCATGGTCGCAGTTTGGTCGTTCCTCTGCCCCATTCTCCTGCACATGCTACATCAACAGCTCTTATAAAATCGGTACTTCTTGCACGGCTGTGAGTCGTTACAGGGAATGGATACATTCTGAATTCCGTGTGTTACTGAAGGAGGCTGAACTCCGCATCGGAAGAACCTCTAGTGGTTACTCTAGCCGCTACAACTGCGTTTTCTTAGATTCAGCTTGGTTGTCCCCATGAGCATAGCTGGTAGATGGAATATTTTCCATGTTATGCCATATGCCTTCCTATTAATCAACAACGCACCTTTCAGTCCTAGTCGCCTTGTCCCTGAGCTCTGTAATCAGTCCCAAGTCTTGCGGAAGTTACCCTCGCTCCTTTTATAGCTCCAAAACTATTGCTCTAATGATAACACAAATGGACTCAGCTGCCCATGTGACATCTGCTGAAGAGCTTCCTACAAGCTCGTCATCACCACCCACGTGTCCCAAATGCAGTCCACTAGTGATTACAACAGCCATTTCACTCTCACAGCCAATACATCCACCAGCGCTTGCATGATTCCCGTATCGCTATTTATAGCCTCCCCTGATATCTTTGGATATTCCATCACTTCGCTCTGCACCTTCCGTAACATACGCGGATTGTTGAAGAAGTCACGTTCCTAGCGTGTTATCTGCGTGGTGTGCCACTCGACCAATGACGTGCTACCCGCTGCCAATTTCTTCACTGCCTCTACACTCCCGTTGAACTCTTAGAGGCCAGTGGTATTTTACATACTGAAAATAGTCTTCAAAATTCTCCAACAAGCAAATAT
This sequence comes from Schistocerca americana, assembly GCF_021461395.2. Lineage (NCBI taxonomy): Eukaryota > Metazoa > Arthropoda > Insecta > Orthoptera > Acrididae > Schistocerca > Schistocerca americana. The sequence goes on along the minus strand of NW_025725481.1, from coordinate 11,172,962 downwards.
CCATCCTTTATTTCATCGACATCGCGAATGCTGTACAGCTTTGACTGGTTGCTGCATGTGTTCCCGTTATCGTTCATAAGATTTCTGTAACTTTTCGCATTCCCCTGAAACTCTTCCGAGCACACTTCTGGTCTTGGCTCCTCGTTGAAGACATGAAACACGTCCTCCAGCCTCCTCACTTCATTTCTCAGTTTCCAAGCCTTGATAACTAATCTTAGCGTGCATTGACGGCTGATCACCACCACACGCTCTCGCCTGCAAAAAGAACTCCCCCCTCCAGGTGCTGACCTTGTGGCGCCTCCATTTCGCTCCAGGCGAAGAGATGCAGTGCGGCAGCGACCGGCACCTCCTCCACCCTCACAGCAACTTGAGCACAGGGACTACTATCACCCTGCCACGCACCCCAGAAGGACCGCTGTCACTGGTCAGCTTTCTCAAGCAAAGTAAATTAAAATGAATCCTTACATTAACCATTATTACGCATGGAACTCACTCCTTACCTACAATTCATTACAATCCGTCACTCCACTCATAAGACTCTAAGCAATTTTAATAAACGCAAAGTAATAGCTGAACTCAATGCAGACGGTAAGTTCCAGATGTATCCATCCACGTTCTCATGTCCACACCTATGCTTCTGCCTTTTCGCAAACGTGACAGAAGTGCCACCCTTTCGCAAATTGCTGCAGATTTCAATTTTGACCCATCAGCAAGTGTCAGCCTGCGATGAAACATCGCCGATATCGGCTTTCGGAGCTGAAGATCGAACCGTGTACTCTTGATAACTGCACGACATAGCTTTAGGCCTCGCCTGGGCCCGTCAATACCGACATTGGACTGTTGATGGCTGAGAGTCTAGTTTCAAATTGTATCCAGAGGATGGACTTGTATGGGCTTGGAGACAACCACATGACTTCATGAACCCTGCATGTCAGCAGGGGACTTTAAAAGCTTGCAGAGGTTCTGTAATGGTGTGGGGAACGTGCATCTGGAGTTGTATGGGACCCCTGATACACCTAGATACGACTCTGACAGGTGGCAGGAACCCAAGCACCATATCTGATCACCTGCATCCATTCATTTCCATGGTGCATTCCGACTGACTTGGGCAAGCCCACCAGGACATTGCGACACCCCGCAGGTGGAGAATTGCTACAGAGTGGCTCTGATAACACTCTAATGAGTTTAAACAATTCCGTCGGCTACCAAACTCGCCAGACATGAACATTATTGATCATATCTGGAATGTCTTGCAACGTGCTGTTCGGAAGAGATCTCCACCCCTCGGGCTCTTACGGATTTATGGACAGCCCTGTAGGGTGCATGGTGTCAGTTCCCTCCAGCACTACATCAGACATTAGTCGAGGCCACGCCACGTCGTGTAGCAGCACGTCTGCTTGCTCGCGGGAGCCCTACACGATATGAGGCTGGTGTACCAGTTTCTTCGGTTCTTCGGTGTAGTATCCATTTCCTATGTTACTAGCGTATTTTTAAGAATAATGTTGCCCAGTCTGTGATTCACGATACTGAGAGTGTTTGATGTTACAAAATCAAAGTGATGTTGCTATTCAATGGAAAGTTGGAAATTGAGATTTAACTAACTGTTTTATCAATCACAATTGGCGTAAGAATCATGGATTGACCATTGTCATAAAATATTGCATTATGAGATGTGAATAGTTTTTACTTGCGGTTTCGCGTGTCTTGAGGCAGTCACAACTAGCGTGCTATTGATTAAGAAGCTACGTTATCGTCTTTCTAATTACTTCATGATCGTAGATACGATCATACCCGGTTGTGAAGTTATTGTTATGACAAAAAAATTTCCTAAGGGACCAGAAAGTTCTTAAGGGCGCAAAAACAACTGTAACATCACACAAAAGAGAAATTCAATATTAAAGCTGATGCAAGAAGACGATAAAACAGTTTTCTTTTTATCAATGTAACACGCACATTGGACTGCTGATCTTGGAGTCTGTAATATTAGCAAAATGCATAATTAAAATGAAAATAATACTGAGGAGATAATAGAAATGAGCACTGCTAAATGATTCAGTATTCCCAGAACAAATATTTATTATAACTAAACATATATCGTACCTTAAGCTTAATACTACAATGACGGTAGATTTTTATGTCCATATCATGTCCATTGAGCGCTCTTTTATATAGCCATTGTCCTCTTGAGTCGCTCGTGCTTCGTCACGGTAAGTTACAACAGTTCTTCTTCCTACACTTCACTCAAAACTTAGACGGAACACGTTTTTATTTATTTAGTAAAAATAATTAGATCAGACCGCCACAAATCTGCGTCCGTCTTACTCGAGAAAAACAGTAAAAGTCTCTTTTTAGCGCTCAAGGCTTCATTTGTTCTCCAGCGAACAAAATAGTGAAGGATCGCATATCCATCCGTACTTTTCTGTTTATATTGCCGCCCAAAGACGACGAATTACATTATCTAGAAAATTCCACCGTCGCCATGCGACGCCTTATTATATATTAATCATTCTTTATAAACAAGTATTTGCCTTCTGGCTGAATTTGCTGTTTTAATTAAGCCAAAAATAGCGAATATCACATTGCCTCCCATGAGGAGAGAGGGAATGCCGAAGGATTACCTCGATCCTCATGTCCTCATGAGATATTCGTGATTTTTGGTGTGACATTTACATCATGTTACTGGCGTACTATCTACATAAATTGAAATTACATTTATAAACATATATCACATATTTATCATTTTTCAAAATAAAGTTTTTCATTCTTTGTTCATCAATCACTTCATTCCATAATACCAAGATTAACATTTATGTGTATATTTAAGTTTGGTCTATATTTGCTTATAACAATAAGTGAACGTTCATTTCGCACTTCAGGGGATAGAATTCAGAAATTACTTTCTCTTGAGCTTAACAACTAATACATGAGTACAGTGAGTGCTTATTTTCACTAAACTAGAGTGGACAATGTTCGAGCATCTGTTAACTCATTGTGGTTCAATTACAGTCTAATAACGTAGCACTACACTTCGTGATGCTTTCACTTTCTGTGTTAGCTTCTACAGCGTTCATCATGCAGTACATCTGTCCTTTCCACTGTGGTGCCAGGAATTCAAGTGGCTTCCCGGGTTTTTATTTACAATATGAAACAGAAGAAGTGGAAAATTATTAGTATAACTTACAACCTATTGGATACATTTGTTAAGGATCGGGACTGGTCTGGAGTTTAGGGTCTTCCTATAGTGCACATTCATTTTCTTTGTCCATCAAGAGACAGGATTATAATTCATTTTAGCAGTGTTCAGGAGTGCCGGTATTAATGGCTTTAAGGTCTGAGTAATCTAACAATCTACTTCTCACTCATCTTAACTTCAACTCAAGAAAATCGCTTAATTTACATATGAAGATGTAGTCACACAAGTGTACAAATGTCTTTCCTCCAGTATGTACGATGGAAGTCATGGCGGTTAGCAGTTTAAAGTTTGGATTGTTTCGTCACCCACACGTCAGCCACTCACAGCGGCTGCACAGTGTTGCGTGAGCTCCAACACTCAGTATCCGTTCACACTCAGGCTGTAACAGAGCTGCTGGTCGTCGATTGCTCCCTTTTTTTTTTTTTTTTTTTGTGAACTTCGTATCACACGAGTGCATCGATACAAACACCTCGCGCGCGTTTTCCATCGGAGGAGCCAGACACTGAAGCTGCCTCCATACTTCTCTGTCAACTGCCTCCCATGAGGCTCACAGGTAAGTGACGACGAATGTTTTAGCTGTCGCTGCACTTAGAACAACACTGAACTTTGCGTTGCACCTGTTGTCGTAGCCTTGACTTCTTTTTACACTTGCAGTACAACACTACCACTAATATACAGTGAACAGTTACTTTTATTATGCACGTCGCACTTTAGTGTGCATCTTCACACAGCATTCGTGCTTAGTTCCTTCGCCGATGGAGTTCATTTACAAAACAATCAATTTTGCACGTTTCCTCCACTGGTATAGAAAGACTTATATTCTACTATTTACAAAATATCACTTACGAGCTAATATTTACAATTAATGGTCACTCCTTTTGTTAAGTCCAGTGAACAACTGCTTTATGAATGGACTCTTTATATCTCAAGGTTTACTTTCACTAGTGAACCTAAAAATATTCTTTCAAACTTTCTTTTAAGGGCTCATCTCCTCATTATGAAAACTACAGGTTTCGCAACACTCGTTGCATTTATTCTTTAGTGCACCCAAGATCATTTTCTACTGCCACGCAGCATATCTACTACTTAACGAGTACACATTTAACGCTGAATCTTTTTTTTTTTTGTGCTTTCCTTTGTGCTTGCCAATATTTTTTTTATATTTGAGGGCAGACTGGATAACAATAGTTCTCCCTCTTCGCTTCATGTACTCAACAATCGTTCTCTGTTAAAAGAAAAAAATAGGGTAACGCGTGTCTACTATTTGTTTTGCATGAATGGAATTACCGACAGTTCACTGGGTTTACGCAAGCGGTCCATAACAAGCATTACCAAAGCTAGCGAAGTTCATCACGCTACGTGTCTCATTTCTCATAAGCACTGCTTTGCTTCGAAGCACACGTGCCTTTTACAAGTCGACCCTTGGTCTGGGTTAATGAACCAGGATCAAAAGGAACGGGCACAAGGAAAATGGATTTCATAAGAGGAGTGTCTTAGGAGACATTTTTGCAATAAAATCAGCATGTAAATAAAATTATCTTAATAAACATAGGCACATATATAAACTTCAACCTCTTTCATTACAGCATGCTTTGCTACTTCTACGTCTTACCCTGGTTATAGTCAGTATTAAGTTTAAATATCACTGCATTGCTTGTTCTTTAGATTAGCCTTCAATTAGGGCATTGAATGGTCGCTAGATTACACTACAGATCTTCTGAAGATCTTTACTTGGACTTATTTATGATACAGGGGGCTTGCTGTGTGGTTATTTAGTACCTCGATTCTACTGAAATCAATTCGTCAGCTAACATTCCTCATATACTCTTTACATTGGGCTCAGATCACAGGGAAATAGTTTACTTTCATAGCAATTAGTGGCCTCGTGGAGTACTTACGCTACATTATTGATGCTTCATGGTTTGCCTCTATTTGTACTGTATTTCAACTAACTTAGTTTACTACAGCTTATTGTCTCCTTGCGTGAACACATGTGGGTTACCACATGTTTTTCCATTTAAAAGCACGCTTTAACTGAACTTTAAGCTATTTCTTCTACTCCTGTCCACTGTCTGGACTGTTTGAACATGTACCCTTTTTTTTAAGCAGGTAATTTGGGCTTTTACTACAGAACTTCAAGTACTTACATTACTAAAAATAAATCTATAAATATTCTTGTACCTTGAGAGAAGTGCTTATTTACGCATCCTCCTCCATTTCTCACCTTTACATATTTTATTTAGCTCCGGGCAATCACCTCGCAAGCACTTTTTTTCTTATTACTAACTTAAAATTAAATTGAAATTCTTGGTGCAACCTCAATTTCCTGCTTCAGCTTGTTGAAGAAATATCAGTTCATCACTATAAACAATTTTTCCATACATAGCATTTAATACTTAAAGATGACATGTAGTAGCCGTTACCATGTAGTCAGTGCGCTGTTCAACACAATACTTATCATTAACAGTTCACACAAGGGAATTTCCAGTAAGCAAGAATTCATTTCGACGACAGTATTTAACCACTACCATTATAAAATTTCTTTAAGTCTTGGTGGTGAAATAAGCCTTTTACTCTCCCTGTAGCCGGGTCGGTTAATAAATAACTCCCTATGTGCGGTTTCCTTAAAATAAGGTAAGGACCTTGGTACATGTGTTTCCACTTGCGATTTTTTTACATATTAAGGATGGCTTGAAATGAGTCTTAAGTAATACCTTTTCACCTACATGGTAATTTACAACTTTGTTTACTTTTTTATCACAGACTTTCTTCCTTAATTGAGCATTGGTGGTAATGGAACTTAAAGCTTCTCGAATTTTGACATCTAGATCTATCTCAGGGCTAGGTATCTTGGGAAGAGGGTCAACCCACTCATTCTGTTCCTTCTTTCGAGATATCAGCTCGTGTGGAGTAAAACCTGTGGAAGTGTGTGGCAAATTATTAACTATCTCCTCAAAAGGTGTCACAAAATCAACCCAACGTGTTTGCTTGTCTGGAATGTACGTCCGAACAAATCTGTTAAACTCCTTGAAGATCCGCTCAGTCAAATTCGACTGAGGCCTAAAACGTGATATTAAGATCTGCTTGACATTGTGATGGGCCGAAAACTCACGCCATTTGCGGCAAGTAAAGTTGGATGCATTATCTGAAAGTATAGATTCGGGGACTCCGAATCGAGGGAAATAGTCATTTTTAAGACAGCGTATAATAGGCGGAGCACAAGATGTCTTCATAACATACATTCGAACGTATTTTGCGAAGTTGTCGAGAACAGCAACGAGGTATTTGACACCTCCCCTACCCATCGGTAGAGGGCCAGCCTGGTCAATGCTAATGAGCTGATTAGGTCTTTCTGCGATGATCGGATTCAATGGAATTAAAGTAGGAATATTCAGAGCTTTCGCCTTTTGGCAGATGACACAGAATTTTAGCAATTTGTGTATCCGACGATGTAGGTTGGGCCCATAACAGTAAGTAGCAATCTTCTTTTTACACTTCTCTGGACCATAGTGGCCCCAAGAAATGTGGGTATACCACAAAAGATGTTCGACAAAACTGCTAGGTATACAAACAAGCCAGTTGTCTGATGACACAGAGGTACGATGAAATAATACCTGATTATGAATCTTGAAGAATTTGGACAACTTATGTTTTGGATTTTCTTGAAGAAGTCTGATTATTTTTCCCCAGTTAGGATCTGTGCTCTGTAGTGTCTGGATTTGCTTGCACAGTTCCAAGAAATATTTTCTATGAATGGGATCCTGCATAAGAAGAACTTTGTAATTCGACATCTGTTCTACCAACTCACTTGTCTCAGGCAGACCTTCTGGTGAACGAGAAAGTGCGTCTGCAATAATGTTATCCTTGCCCTTTATATACACAATATCAAAGTCGTATTCTTGCAAAAATAAACACCAACTGGTCAGGCGCGGATGTTGTAATTTACAGGTCAAAAGATACGAAAGTGCTTGATGGTTCGTAAATACTTTTATCTTTCTGCCAAAAATGTAATAATCAAACCTCTTGAAGGCCCAAATAACTGCAAGTGCCTCCAGCTCAGTAACTGAATAGGACTTTTCACATTCTGTTAAGACCCTACTCGCAAAACTAATCACTCTGATTTGCTCTGTTGCGTTTACTAATTCAATCTGAAACAAACAAGATCCAATTCCAACAAACGAAGCGTCTGAGGTGATACAAAATTCTTTGTCCATTTGTGGATGACAGAGAATGTTATTGTTTAAAAGACCATCTTTAATTGCCTGAAAAGCTTTCTGACACTCTGGTGTCCAAATCCAATGCGTACTTTTCTTGAGAAGATTGTGCAAAGCGGGATTGTTCATTACTTGACCAGACAGAAATCGTCGAAAGAAAGACGAAAGACCGAGAAATCCTCTTAGTTGCCTCTTAGTTACCGGTGTAGGGAAATTCTTAATCGCAGACAACTTTTCCGGGTCGGGTTTAATCCCTTCAGGTGTAATCACATGACCTAAAAACTTTACCTCACCTTTTCCAAATTTTGACTTTTTCAGATTTGCTGTAACACCATGTTCTTGAACTCTCTGAAACACCCTTCGTAGAATAGCTAAATGATCTTCCCAGTTCTTAGTGGCTATCAACACGTCATCTACATAAACAATTACCTCATCCAGAAGTTCAGGTCCTAACACAAAATCGAGAGCAGAAATAAATATTCCTGAGCTCACATTTAAACCAAAAGGCATGACCTTAAACTGATATGAGCGGCCGGCAAATATAAAAGCAGTATATTTTCTGGATTCCTTGGCTAATTTCACCTGCCAATAGCTACTTCTTAAATCAAGTGTACTCAAAAATCTAACGCCATGAAATTTTTGCAAGTGCTCCTCAAGTGCTTCAGGTCGAGTCCTTATCGGTACAATTATTTTGTTTATTGATCTGGCGTCCAGTACTAGTCTGACACTACCGTCCTGTTTAAGTACGGACAACAAGGGACTTGAGTACGGCGAATTCGATAACTCGATAACATCCCAACACAGCATTTTCCTAATCTCATGCTTTACAGCTTCTCGTCGGGCGTAGGGTACTGAATAGCTTGCTTTGCAGAACGTTGAGTGGGGAAGCACTTCCATTTTATACTCGAACCCTTTTATTACCCCTGGTTTCTTTGAAAAGATTTTCTTGTAACTTACTAATAAATGGAACAACTCATATTTCTGCTCCCCCCTGAGTTCAGTCGATTCCTTGGCTTTAGCATCGATCTCGTCTTTGTCGGGAAGTAAGTCTTCATACTCATTGTCATTTATGTCATCCCATTTAGTCAGGTCATTTGTCTGATCAAAGCACGGTTTGCCTGTCCTCTGTCGTCTCCAAACCTGATGCAATGTCAACACTGCCTTCACCTTACTCCTTAACAAGTTAACAACAACTTGTTGTTGATTTACGATAAAGGTACACACTCCAGATTCAATATCTATCACTGCTTTTGTTTGTCGAAGAAACTCCATCCCCAAGAGACATGGAACTGACAAGTTCTTTACTATTAGAAAGTGGCAAAAAACCAAAACAGATTCTATCTGCAGTTGAAGCTGCGTCTGTAAACTAACTCTCTGTTTCAATGGACCAATCGCTCCCGATATGGAGCAACCCTGAATCGGCAATGATAAAACTTTTGAAACAGAAGACACCTGTCTGAAAAGACATGATGACATCACATTGATGTTTGCTCCTGTATCAACAATGGCTGTGACAGGAATGTTAGTAATAGAAATCTTAATCGAAGCCTGGACCTGTTCATCATAAATTTCATTAATGTCTTGAGCTTCTAGGTCAGGTGCAAGGTCATCTCGTAAGTCGGTCTCATGGTCGTACCGTATCGCATTAACATACTCAGAATCAGAGTATTCGTTAGTACCCTCACTGGAACCGGCAGCGACCTCTAGGAGTCTGAAAGGCGCTGCCTCTAATTTTCCGCAGGATGTTTAACCTGTTTGTCATTCATGGCCTTAAGTGTTTGTTCCGTTTCATATTGGTGCTGGTTATGTGGTACAAATGCCGGTGTAAAGGGGTCAAATCCACTGGGTGCATTCACTTGTGAATAGAATACTTGAGAAGGCTGATGTCGCCCGATCTTTTGGTTGCCGGCAAAACCATTTCCTTGTGAAGGAAAGTTCGCATTTGGTGCCATTTGAAAATTGTTCCGCGGTCCTCTATCCTGTGAATAGTTGTTCTTATGTTGTGCTGGGTGGCCTCCGCCTTGCCCATGCCACTTGCTATATTTCGACCTATAACTTTGATTGTACACTGGCCCATTTGAAAAATTACCAATCGTTTGTGGAGAATTTCCATACTGCTCCGGCGCAGAATTAAAGGGTGGGTTTCCGTACTGATGTTGTACCTGGTGGTTGTAAATTGGGTGGTATCTCTGCTGATTACTGTAATTGGTTTTCTGCTTCCGTTTAAAGTTATTGCCGTTTGCGTTTTGATAACCGCTGGCAGGTTGGTAACAGCGGTCGCAGTAGCTCGCTCTCTCCTTGGGCGCATTGTTGTCCGCGTGCGATGCATTCTGCTGGCTGCCAGGGAAGAATTTGCCGCTGCCAACCTTGGAGCGCACATCCTCGCTAATTAAATCTAAGGAATCCAGCACAGAAAGGAATACATCCGTGTCTTCTTCGGACACATTTACTAATTTCTCTCTAATAGACACAGGGAGTTTGCTTTTGAGAATCATAATTACGTCCTTGGAAGAAATCGGGGAATCCCAGAATTTAATTTTTGCTAGATACTTCTCAAAGTATCGCCGGAGACTTCCATGCCTCTCATTGAAAATTTCCGCACCATACACCTCCTTCCTTAATCTTTGCTGTACCCCATTACTCCAAAATTTTGCCAAGAACATTTTCTCAAACTCTTCATAATTCCTACACGTGTCTACCATTTCCGTTCCCCATAATGCTGCATCACCAGAAATAAAGCCAGTGACGAACTGAATACGCTGTCTGTCTGTCCAGCTCCTGGGAAATATGCCGGAAAAATTCTTTAGGAACACGATGGGGTGTATTTCTCGCTTCTGCGGATGAAGAACAGGAAAAGTGCGATGCTTAATCACACTTTCCTCTTGCATTAAACTCACAATTGTGGGCGGATCATTTAGTTTCCCTACTCGGGACTCAACAGGACTGTTGTTTTGCATGTAATCAGGCGGTGAACGATAAGGAGTTGACTGACATTCGTCACCGTCTAAAGAGTTGTTCCCTATAGTTTGCGTATGTGTGTGCGGATTTTCTACCCAGTTTCTCAGCATTCTGACTTCGTCCACTACTTGCTGCTTCCGCTCGGGAAGATCCCGTGTAAGTGTCCTCCGAATCTGTCCCAATTGAGAAACTACTGTGTCTCCCGACTTACCAGGAGCAGCTAAGATTTCATAAGTTACATCCTTGACAGTCTCCCTAAGCTCCTCCCTGACCTTCTTTTCGATAAAAATATCTTTACCCTTTATCCATTCACTGTGGTGTTCCGACAATGCCTCCGCGTGTGCTTTCACGGTGCTCTTAACCTGTTCTTCGATATTGATTGAGTCTATCTGCCTCGACAGATCCTCTACTACACCTTCAATGTCAGATACTGCATTTCTAACTGAGTTTATTTCTTTGGTAGCTGCCTGAATTTTTGTGTTTAATGCTCCAGATACTTCAGCTATTTCACTTTTCACCTGTTTCTGCATTTTCTGAATTTCATCACTGATCTTAGTTTGCACCTCACCCAAATGGGTATTTAATTCAGCCGTAATTTCTTTATGCAGATCTGTTTTGATTGTGCCTAGCTCTGTTTTTAATGATTCGCTTACAGCATCTAGTCGGGCGTTAACAGTCTCATTTTGTGTTTTTATAGTCTCATTTTATGTTTTTATATTCTCATTTACTGCGTCAAACTGTTGTTTCAGCATTTCCATTAACGCACCGAGGTCATTTGTAGCTGCAGCGGGACGAGTTTGGACTTCAGGGTCACTTTCCCCTGTTGCAGACATGGTTGATTCAGTTTCCACACGGGAACCTACCGTTCGCGATCGTAAAGGGTATGGAATACTATTAACGTCTTCACTCCCGTCTCCTGTTGTCACCTGTCTCTGTTTACTATCTGCCATTTTCGTCAGTAAATCAGGTGCTACGCAAGGCTTTCGTCGTTTGTCAGAGACGTGGTGAGTCCGCTAAGAGCACCGCCCTCGCGTGAGCAACAAATGAAATTCTATCTGGCAAGAAGACAAGATGGAACCTAAACGTCTCAGACAAATGAATGAAGATGCTCTTCACTGCAAATTGCGCACACTATCCACCATGTTGGAAATGCGATACAGGTATACTAACAATGGGGAGAAATAATTTATATTATCAGACTACGAAGAATTTTACTTTGAAAGATAAAATAAAGCAGATTTTCTATAGCGGGAAGGAGATAGAAAGGATGTGGATCGACTTGGAAAAGCAACGTTGCCACTGAAGCACTACACTGCGTATGCAAAATTCTGACTTACTTTTTGATGGCTTGAATACCGCTATGTTGTCTCAGCAAATTCACGTCTCTTTTCTTTTCTTTTCTCTCGGTAATTAAACTGCATTATTGACCGTTATTCTCACAGAGAGACGATGTGTACATGAAACGACAGAACATTTATTAACACAAGCACATAGAAAATTTTCCAAGAATTTGAACTAATTTTTGGTCAGGTCCCTGTTCGGGCGCCAAGTGTGATGTTACAAAATAGAAGTGATGTTGCTATTCAATGGAAAGTTGGAAATTGAGATTTAACTAACTGTTTTATCAATCACAATTGGCGTAAGAATCATGGATTGACCATTGTCATAAAATATTGCATTATGAGATGTGAATAGTTTTTACTTGCGGTTTCGCGTGGCTTGAGGCAGTCACAACTAGCGTGCTAATGATTAAGAAGTTGCGTTATCGTCTTTCTAATTACTTCATGATCGTAGATACGATCATACCCGGTTGTGAAGTTATTGTTATGACAAAAAAATTTCCTAAGGGACCAGAAAGTTCTTAAGGGCGCAAAAACAACTGTAACATCACACAAAAGAGAAATTCAATATTAAAGCTGATGCAAGAAGACGATAAAACAGTTTTCTTTTTATCAATGTAACACGCACATTGGACTGCTGATCTTGGAGTCTGTAATATTAGCAAAATGCATAATTAAAATGAAAATAATACTGAGGAGATAATAGAAATGAGCACTGCTAAATGATTCAGTATTCCCAGAACAAATATTTATTATAACTAAACATATATCGTACCTTAAGCTTAATACTACAATGACGGTAGATTTTTATGTCCATATCATGTCCATTGAGCGCTCTTTTATATAGCCATTGTCCTCTTGAGTCGCTCGTGCTTCGTCACGGTAAGTTACAACAGTTCTTCTTCCTACACTTCACTCAAAACTTAGACGGAACACGTTTTTATTTATTTAGTAAAAATAATTAGATCAGACCGCCACAAATCTGCGTCCGTCTTACTCGAGAAAAACAGTAAAAGTCTCTTTTTAGCGCTCAAGGCTTCATTTGTTCTCCAGCGAACAAAATAGTGAAGGATCGCATATCCATCCGTACTTTTCTGTTTATATTGCCGCTCAAAGACGACGAATTACATTATCTAGAAAATTCCACCGTCGCCATGCGACGCCTTATTATATATTAATCATTCTTTATAAACAAGTATTTGCCTTCTGGCTGAATTTGCTGTTTTAATTAAGCCAAAAATAGCGAATATCACAAGTGCAACAGTCTTCTGTGTTCGAGACGCACAGTGTAAACTGCCTTTGATAGTTTTTGTTTGGACGTAGAGCGAGTAACAGTTGTCTCATAGTATTTATTATACACAACATCAATGTAAGCCCTGATTTTTTTGCACCACATAGTTGTTGATGATTAATGAAATCAGCCGTGGCCCATTTTCTTTACCTTTCAGATCGTAGCACAATGCAAACGATTTAGGTAGCACATCTATACCAATTACAATTAAGTTAAATTTCGGGAATAAATTTCAACATAAAGATGCGTCTGGTTGCTCTATTTCTTAAAATAACATAAAGTACAGTCACTGAACACAACAACTAGTAAGGTGAATAAGTTTTGTATGTGCCGGTTTGATGTAGCAATCATATCCACATACCGAGAAAGGTGACCTGTTATTATTGAAAGAAAACAGGTTCCATGTGAAGCCCGGATAAATCATCCTTACACATCCATCCTAATCACTTCGAACGGGTGCGATATTTCCCGTTTCGCTTATGAGTCCGCGTTGTGTGAACTCTGCACACAAGTTTTTCACATACTGATACACATTTCCCTTCCTTTACTTTAACGAGACCTCTCGGCCACCTGTCAGTCTGTCACTCTGCAGCCTCCAAAACCAGAGAGCAGGTGATAATGTGCCTCTCTCAGGACTTCCTTGCGTAGCTTAGCTGTCACCACTACCTGTCACCCTAACCTAGCTACCTTGCACAACAGACCGTCGCACATGCTGAGTGGCAGCTGCTGTACAGCATGCGGTCACTGTGAGCATTCTGTGCTGCTTGTCGTCAAGTAAGGCCGTGACTCATTACGTTAGTGGGAGTCTGCTGGTAGTGAGGAATACGTGAAGGTTGCCAAGGACAGGTGAGACTGTTGACTTTGAAAGCAGGCGGGGTTTCCTCTTTGGGTACGTGGTAGGTAGCAATATATATAGTAGTCGCTTTTTTTGCCGTCTCGTACACTGTTGATGCAGAGAATAAAGCATTTAAAAGTGATTACAAGTAAAATTTAAATACGTTTGCTAGACCAGGTAAGAACATAACTGATGAAAAGAATTTAATAAGTTACCAAGCTCTAGAACTTAACTGTTTTTATTTTACCTGTGTAAGACGAATGGGATGGCCCGTTGCGACCAATGTCAAACGCAAATATCAGTTTCAAGGCAAAGTTTTCTCAACGAGGCCTTGGAGTTCAACAGCATAACATCTGGGTTGTAATTTAACATGCAACATTGGAAATTTGTTTGTACTGGGTTTAAATACATGGAACGGTAAAGGGTTTTTTTCTAATTGTTGTGTCCATTAAAATAAAATACACTCCTGGAAATTGAAATAAGAACACCGTGAATTCATTGTCCCAGGAAGGGGAAACTTTATTGACACATTCCTGGGGTCAGATACATCACATGATCACACTGACAGACCCACAGGCACATAGACACAGGCAACAGAGCATGCACAATGTCGGCGCTAGTACAGTGTATATCCACCTTTCGCAGCAATGCAGGCTGTTATTCTCCCATGGAGACGATCGTAGAGATGCTGGATGTAGTCCTGTGGAACGGCTTGCCATGCCATTTCCACCTGGCGCCTCAGTTGGACCAGCGTTCGTGCTGGACGTGCAGACCGCGTGAGACGACGCTTCATCCAGTCCCAAACATGCTCAATGGGGGACAGATCCGGAGATCTTGCTGGCCAGGGTAGTTGACTTACACCTTCTAGAGCACGTTGGGTGGCACGGGATACATGCGGACGTGCATTGTGCTGTTGGAACAGCAAGTTCCCTTGCCGGTCTAGGAATGGTAGAACGATGGGTTCGATGACGGTTTGGATGTACCGTGCACTATTCAGTGTCCCCTCGACGATCACCAGTGGTGTACGGCCAGTGTAGGAGATCGCTCCCCACACCATGATGCCGGGTGTTGGCCCTGTGTGCCTCGGTCGTATGCAGTCCTGATTGTGGCGCTCACCTGCACGGCGCCAAACACGCATACGACCATCATTGGCACCAAGGCAGAAGCGACTCTCATCGCTGAAGACGACAGGTCTCCATTCGTCCCTCCATTCACGCCTGTCGCGACGCCACTGGAGGTGGGCTGCACGATGTTGGGGCGTGAGCGGAAGACGGCCTAACGGTGTGCGGGACCGTAGCCCAGCTTCATGGAGACGGTTGCGAATGGTCCTCGCCGATACCCCAGGAGCAACAGCGTCCCTAGTATGCTGGGAAGTGGCGGTGCGGTCCCCTACGGCACTGCGTAGGATCCTACGGTCTTGGCGTGTATCCGTGCGTCGCTGCGGTCCGGTCCCAGGTCGACGGGCACGTGCACCCTCCGCCGACCACTGGCGACAACATCGATGTACTGTGGAGACCTCACGCCCCACGTGTTGAGCAATTCGGCGGTACGTCCACCCGGCCTCCCGCATGCCCACTATACGCCCTCGCTCAAAGTCCGTCAACTGCACATACGGTTCACGTCCACGCTGTCGCGGCATGCTACCAGTGTTAAAGACTGCGATGGAGCTCAGTATGCCACGGCAAACTGGCGGACACTGACGGCGGCGGTGGACAAATGCTGCGCAGCTAGCGCCATTCGACGGCCAACACCGCGGTTCCTGGTGTGTCCGCTGTGCCGTGCGTGTGATCATTGCTTGTACAGCCCTCTCGCAGTGTCCGGAGCAAGTATGGTGGGTCTGACACACCGGTGTCAATGTGTTCTTTTTTCCATTTCCAGGAGTGTATTTTTGTTGCATTGTTTATTTGTTCATTAAGGTTTAAATATTTTTTCGTGCTGAATTATCATATGTTAAAACAGACTCTATCTTATTCAGAATTTTCTGAGGTTTCCTTATTGAATGTACTAACCAAATGCTAGAATACTGTGGTTAACTGCAAGGCCAATGTGATGCCAATTAAATATAGTGCTGCGTTCCACGATATTTAGCTACTATCAGTCTGCTAATTAAGTGGACTATTTGCTGAAGTTCTGCAGTGTGTTGGCTCACTAGGGGTGTCTGGAGGAAAGTTGTCTTTGATAATTTTTGAACCCATAGACTAAAGAAATTCAATGAGCAGCATTTTTTAGGGGTACGAGCGATGAGCGGATCTTTAGAGGATTCTATTGAGAGTGCCCGTACGGTAATGATGGCGCTCTGCTTAGAAATTTTGAAGAAAAGGCAGTACTTAATGTTTGGGAAGGAATGCGCCGGAAACCGGGTCACACACGTTTGATAGTTTAGATAAAATGGTTACGGAGATTGGGAATATGCGATTTAATGACGAAAAGTGGGTTGCTTTTCGGGGGAGGAGGTGGGAAGGCTACGTACTACAGCCGTTTCTACTGCCACAACTTAACGCAGGACTAGTCCTGGAGTACGTTTTTTGACTGTGATAAGTTCGGTGATTTCTCTGAGCATTGTGAGCAGTCGCAGCCGAGGAAGTGACGCAGCTGAGACGTTTTGAGGTACTTCAGTGGCAACTCGCCTCCGAATGGCTGACGTAAGGTACACGCCGTTGACAGAGAGCGTCTCCTTGCTGCAGAACTAGCTTGTGCTTTCCTCGATTCCAGCAGTAATGTTTCTCTAATTGATCACGGCCGGTATTGTATGTATCACCACACAGTTAACAGTCCCAAAGCGCAAACCATTTGCAGGAACTAGCATTCCATTTTAGGTGAAGGTGTACGGCAGGCTTAATGGTAAACAGTAAACTCCAAACGGTTAACGGTAAACGCTAAATGCTAAATGGTGAACGCTGAGTGCTTAACAGTAAACGCGAAATGGGAAATGCTAAACGATAAACAATAAATGATTAAGGGTAAACGCTAAACGGTATGGAAACATGGAAGTATAATTACTGTTGTCTACGAATGGTTATGATGCACATAAATGTTGTCTAGTTCAATCACTTCTATGAGAACTCAAAGATGATTGTGTATTCAAACATAATACAAGTATAATATTAAAAGATTATTTCAAGGACAAAGTTAAGTATCATTTATACGTAAACATCAAATCTATAAATATCTTATACATGTCCATTGTCCCTTTTGCAAAGTAATAATTTCTTGTCTCACACACAACAGCATCAAAATGGTTTCTTATTTTAACAAATCACTGAGAAATAATCAATCAGAGTGTAGTATTTACATGACTTTTTAAAAATGGTGTCAAATTACATTATTTCCAAAGCACACTTCCTTTCTACATAATAAAAATTTCGTGACTTCCACTTGATAGTCAAAGGTTTTCATAACATACTTGAGAGTCAGAGATATTCATTATTCCCATCATAAAAATGGTGTCATATTGCATTATTTACATACACAGAAATAATATTAAAGCGCTAACAATCTCAAAGTTAAGCTTTATTTACCTGCTCATACACAAATCTGGCTTAATACTAAATTGACTCCAAGGTCAAAGATATGCATTAAATACATACATAAATGACTGTATTTAAAGTGTGAAATGCTGCGATTTATAGCAATAATTTATGTTTCCCCCCCCCCCCCCCCCTCACTCACCTTCTTGCTCACACATACCTCAGTATTTAAAACATTAAGCCCAATGACCCTCCTTCAGCACACATGCGATCAATAATCAGCTCCGGTCAGTTATCCCAGCAGCTGCAATAAATTTTGCATGAAATTATCCTCTGTATGCTCTTGTCATTTAATGTCCTCATTAAATCTGATTTCTCACATGGTTTGTGCACATCTGTCTCGTCACTATATGTCACATCACAATTTCTTTTATTGCAAAGAAATATAAATACTAGAGCTCTTAAACTTTTTTTTCATCGGTTACTTTGTGTCAGTTCAGCTTTTCACCTGTCACTGCCAGACAGAGGGAGCAACCCAGCCCAGACTGAGGTACCACTGCCCCTCTTACTTATGCTGATGACACACAGCCCAGCTCAGAGACAGACACATTCGCTAATGTCGTATGGGAAAAGACAATAGAGTGAATATTGGTGCACGTCAAATTAAGTTCCTTGGTGCATCTGTAACTTTTTGAGGTTATTACTTGGCGTTGGTACCAAGGAACCAGATCTGGCTCATGCTGTGAGTTACAAGAAAATCTGGGGCAAGGAAGGAGTGCAAAGTTGCAGAGGAAAACTTTTCCACACTGAGCCGAGCTGTAATCAAGAAGTGCAGACTCCACCTAATGGCTCATTCTGCGAGTCTTGCACTACAGGGCCACAACCTCTGAGTTCAGCTGCTCCACGGCGTGGTGGCACTGATGGAAATTCCGAAGCCATGGGGAACTGACAATAACTGAGTCAGCACGACCGTGAGAAGTCCACTGACACCTTTAGATACAGAGGACAAACGACTGCATCGTTGGCTGCGATGACGCTATATCCAGCTTAAATACGACTGTTTCCGAGCTCACAGTCTCAGTGTTTGGTCCTCTTGTCTACCCCTCTGGTTCTGGAGCAATGGCAGTCTCGCTACTTACAGTGCACAATGAGGTGCCGAAAGTCATGGGAAACCTCCTAATATGGCGTAGGACCTCCTTTTTCCCCAGCGTAGAGCAGCAGCACGATGTGTTATCTATTCAGCTAGTCGTTGGTAGTCCCCTGCAAAAGAATATAGGCAAGCAGCCTCTGTAGTCGTCCATTATTGCCAAGGTGTTGTCGATGCAAAAGTTTCTCCCGAACTGATCTCTAGATTATATTGCAAAATGTGCCATGGGATTCACATGTCATTCGCTCCAATTGTGCAGATTGTTCTTGAAACAAGTCACGAACACTTGTTTCCCTGTAACATGTCGCACTGTCATCCATAAAAATACCATTGTTGTTTGGGAACATGAAGGCTACAAATAACAGCAAATGGTCTCTGAATAGCCGAACTTCACCATTTGCAGGCAATGATCGGTTCAATTGGACCAGAGGACGCACACAGTCCACTTCATGTAAATATCGACTACGACGGCATTATGGAGCCAACACCAGCTTGCACAGTGCCTTGTTGACGACTTGCTGTACATTGCTTCGTGATGTCTGCGCACACTCGAACAATATCAACAGCTCTTACCACTCAGATCGGGACTCATCTGACCAGGCCATTTTTTTACCGTCGTCTGGGGTCCAACCGATATTTTCACGAGCCCAGGAGGAGCGCTGTGGATGACGTCGTCATGTTTGAAAAGACACTCGTGTCGGATGTCTGCTGCCACAGCCCATTAACACCAAATGCCACTGCTGTATTCTAACAGATAGCTTCGCCGCGCAGTTTCTACGGTTATTTGACGCACTGTCGCTTGTCTGTCACCACCGACAACAATACGCAAACGCAGCTGCCTCGGTCGTTAAGTGGACGCCATCAGCAACTGCACTGCCGATGGTGAGAGTCAATCCTTCAAATCTGGTATTCTCGGCACACTTTTGACACTGTGGTTCTCAGAATAATGAATTTCCTAACAATTTCCCATGCGTCAAACTCCAACTACCATTCCGTATTCAAAATCTGTTAATTCTGGTAGGGCGGCCATAATCATATCAGAAACCTTCTCACATGATTCACTTGCATAAAAATAACAGCTCCGCCATGTCACTTCAGTGGAACCCAGGCGTGTGGTTCGGAAGCAAACGGCTGCAAACCATTCTCTCAAATGACACTTTCTTTAAATCGATCACTGACCAATACAATAAATTCTTTGAAAGGAGGTTGCAAACTCAAGTTAAAATCTAAAATTGTTTATTCGTCACACATACATTTTTTCTCAGCTACTTATGGATATGACTTTTCCTCGGAATAAAAACACCTCAGGCAGCGTTCGAATACTACTATATAATGATGACAGGAAGTAGTGCTAGTCTTTGCACAGGTCTACAGGTTGTTTATGTAACTCAAATGACATGTATCTGTGTTATCAGTATTCAGCAACATTAACAGACAACAAGTTTCGCGCGACGGTGTTTTGTAATACGTACCCCGATCTCTGTGTTTTTTCGTTTATCTACTACAATTATCCTATCATAATTTGAGTGCTGGATGCGATAGACAGTTATAAGCACGTCTTTAGTCTATTGTTCGAACATGTTTCAACTCCATAAGGAATAGTTAGTTGGCCAAGTTTAATTTATCTGCATATAGGATACGTTTAGAGACACGATGTGCATCTTGTCTTATAGGTTATAATCCTGCTAGAATGGGCATCTTAAATCATGAATTATCATTTGACTGGATGTATGATTATTTGCTATTACCTTCGGCAGTTTAGCGTGTACTCCTGCGTAAAACCCTTATTTTCACTGATGTTAACGTCCAGTAGAATAACTTTCTTCCGTGCCCAGGCTGAATGACGAACGTTGAAAGTCTCCTTTTTTTCAAAAGTCACACTGAGACACTGGATGAGTACCATTCACTAATGTCATCAAAAACCAATAGAGGTGTGCTCTTCGTGTTCAGATTACATTTCCGTAATGTCATCTGTCTTGGGCAGCAGGAGTTTACAGAGTAATGTGACGTTCATCTTCAATTATCGATTCGGCTCTTGAACTCTGACAGTGAAAATCTGGGGACATCCGACAAGAAACTGTTTCGGATCTTTGAACCCATCATGACTGAGTATTACGGCAGTTAGTACTCGATTTTTGGAAGGCGAATGCTCACAAACACATTCTAGAGGTCCATCGGTGATTTCCATGCCTCCATCATTATTTATAGTAGCATAAAGTACTGTTTTACTTGATCACAAGCTGAGGACGATGATGATAATGATGATAATGACGATGATGATGATGCTAGATCAGGAGGACTGTATATTCTGTAATATTAAATGAGGAAACAAACACCAGTGATCAGTAATATTGTTAATAGTAAAATATCTACTAAAAAAAAAATAAGACATGCATGAGTTATTAAATTGCATATGTGTCTGCGTGTTTCACGATTATATTTTTTGGTTCCACAGCAGCAAGAGCTATGATGACAGGTATGATTAGGGTGTAAAACTCTCATGACAGCTGCGATGACGGTTGTTGTTGTGGTGGTGGTTGTGGTGGTGGTGATGATATCAATGATGGCTCAGCTCCCACACCAAGCTTCCTATAGAGCTTTTCCCAACTTTTATAGCATCCTTCCCTGAATCATCAAGTATTCTTTATCTTGTCTACTGGATCAGAATCACACAGTAACATTCCTGGAAATACCAGTCTCCCATAAACACCAAGTATGAGAAAAGAGATTAACCTAAGTAAGCTGAGTTATATGTGTCTTGTTTTCGAAGAGTAAGAAAAAAACCAGTGCTGAAAATTGGAAAGGCTTATTGCACTCAGCTGCTTCTCACAACTGCAAGCCTCTACAGAAGCGTAAGAGATATTCCCCGTTAAAAAATTTTTCGTGTGAGACACACTAAAATTTACTTGTCTTATAGAGAAAAAAAATCCTGCACGTAATAATCATGACGGCATTTTTGCAAGAGATAAGGTTACACGCACCTGTTACGTTGCAGGGTGTCATCTGAAGTGAACTCGCTCATTTGCGTCGCTCCACATACTCAGTAGTACTGACTCCAACATTTTTTATTTTTTAATTCTTCTTCAGTAATTGGGTGGACTGTTTCCGATACTAATCTTCTCACACATTAAAACCTTTATGCAATAATCAATGTTTTGTTAAGTTATTCTTCGGTAGATATTATTTGATTATCGCGTGAATTAATGCCTACTGTTTTATAAGCTAGTAAGGATACTAATCGCAAGTCATTCAAATTATTCCAGTGAACAAAACTGATATGCTCTACAAATTTGTTGAAGACTCTTTCAACCGCTAACTTCAAGCGCGTTTCCGTCCCCTCTTGCCGATATGTATATCTCACTCTTGATACACCTACTTTATTTAATGCAGGCTTCACGATCTGAGTGTATTTATAGCTACAATTTGAACGCAATGCTTTGCGAAAGGGACAACTCTGCTTATGGGTGTTGCTAAAGATGTTAAACCTCTAGTGCTCAGTAGCTCGTTTTGACAGATCTAATTTTCAAACAATAAACTATATAATCCTCTCGCTTTCGAGTAGCCTGTATTGTGAATGATTAAACCATCCCCATAGGCATCTACTGGTGACTCGTCAATTATCCACACTCTTGCTGTAGGTTAGATCTGATGCTAGTTTGCTAAAAAAAAAATGTTGCTAGCCCATCCCATGCATCCAATACAATTTTTGCTCATGCCTCTACTTCACCTTCCTCACCATAATCTCATTTTTCATAAGAACTAAAAATTCTTCTCATTTGTCTAAGTATGTCTTATTCTCCTATCCGATTAGTACTCCCAATCCCTCTAGCGGTTCAGAAATAAGTGTAAAGGTTTTTTCCAGTACAGTGTCAGCAGCTTTAGGTTGTCATTTTAGAAGCAATACCAGTTTCAACATCTGAGTTTTAAGTCTTATCTTTCGGTCAATCGAATTGAGAGACATGTTGATAACTATAGAAAGAGCCAAGCTGGGATCTGTTGAAATAGGTTTCTTTTAGGACTTACCTCCGACTAGAGAAACGTCCAGGCTTCCTCTCTAGAAGCAAGAAAGATGCTCTACGTTAAATAAAAGCGTACCTGGTTAAAACAAGTTTTTTACTTAATATTTATTTATGTTATCACGAGAGGTGGATGTTGGTCTACTCGTAAAAAAATGTAGAGTGGATTCACTTCGAGAAATTTCTTATGCAACGGATGGCAGATTCCATGAAAAAAGTATGAAAGGGATTCTTCTAAATTTGTTGTGTATCATGGTCTGTTAATACGCATTTTTGAAAAAAATTGTTGTGAAGCTTCAATTTTTAATTGCAAACCACATTAAATCCCGGTGAGACAATGACTCCATCATGACAAAGAGTGTATTTCAGAAAAGTACTTTTGCCCACGATGGCCATCATAGCTGTGTGAGCTATCTGAGTCACGTGTTACGATTCTGAGTGAGTGAGAGTGTAAAACAGGTCAGTTGTCTCATACTATTGATTATACACAGCATTAATCCTTATTTTTGCAACACATAGTTGTTGCATGATGTATATCATTTTAGGCAATGGAATTTTCCTCATTACTGCCATAATAGTATCCATTTTGTACGCTACATTGCCCAGCCTCTAATTCACGTTAGACATAGTGTAAGCTACCTTTATTATGTGTTTTTTGGACGTTGAGCGCGTGACAGTTGCCTTTTAGCAACTAGGTAAGCCTTACTTTTTCTGCACAACATAGTTTTTGATGATTAATGAAATGATTCGTTGCCCACTTACTTTACGTTTCAGATCGTAGCAAGCCGCAGACGACACTAGAACTATTGGAGTGGGATGGTCGACAAATTTCTGTTATCAGGGCTAAGCAGCACTTGAAGCGATACAAAGGGCGACACCACTGAGCAGTGGACGACTGGAAACGAGGGATCTGCAGTGGTTTACTCCAGCCGTCATCAGAGAAGTACGAAGGTGATTATGGTTTATGGCGTGGGGTTGTTCTTCGTAGTTAGGGCTTGGTCCCGTTATTGCACTTAAGAAGACACTAAATACGTAAGGATATCAAGATATTATGCAGGCGAGGAGTAGTTCGGAGGAAATGATTGTTTTATCAACACAATAACGCATCTTATTAAAAAGGAGCTACTATGAAATAACGATTTCTGCACAATAATATTCCTGAAATGGACTGGACCGCCTCGAGACTAACATGAACCTAATGCAACAAATGTGGAATGAGTTAGAACGCCGAATTTGCTCCAAAGCTAAGCAGCCAAAATTACTGGTTTTGGTTGTTACAGAAGACTGAGCTGCCATTTCCCCACAGACATTAAGGCGTTTCATTGAAAGTGTTCCCAGATGAATAAAAGCCGTCATAAAGGCAAAGTATAGACACATGTGACACTAATTTTTGTATGTTACAATTTCGTTATGCTACAACAATTTGCTATAACATGCTTCAGTCTAGAGTGATAGGCAATATTTTGTAATGAACAGAAGAGCATCGATTTTTGTCTAAATGTCTCTACGTTGCGTAGGGGGACATTCCATTTGAGAGACGTCCCCCAAAGAAGTTCAGTCATAAACAGTCCATGTTTTTATTTGTCTGGATCCAACGTATGCTTTAGATTATGGGCGGGAGAATGTATTCGCTTCTTCAGAAGAACTAAAAATGTTTATTAAGTAATTGGGCCAGTTTTATATCCGTTGTGACTTGGCGAGACAGCCAAGCCACTATGAGAGGAAGCCGAAAGGCACGCGTTTAAGCTCACGCAGGATGGCGTGAGGTATTGAAAATGACAAGGTCTTTATAGTAGCAAAAATAGTACGTAGCTTCTGGAATACTTAACTTTAATCCATAATTGGTGAACATCGGTCCGACGGTACATGCATCACAAGATAAATAGCAAATGATAATGGCGCCTTGCTAGGTCGTAGCAAATGACGTAGCTGAAGGCTATGCTAACTATCGTCTCGGCAAATGAGAACGTAATTTGTCAGTGAACCATCGCTAGCAAAGTCGGCTGTACAACTCGGGCGAGTGCGAGGACGTCTCTCTAGATCTGCCATGTGGCGGCGCTCGGTCTGCAATCACTGACAGTGGCGACACGCGGGTCCGTCGTATACTAACGGACCGCGGCCGATTTAAAGGCTACCACCTAGCAAGTGTGGTGTCTGGCGGTGACACCACATTCCTCCCCCGCAAATCGGCGTACGGTTGTGTTATAAGGCTTCCGCCCGCCGTGGGGAGGACCCCATGTTGACGTATGTGACGAGGTGGGGAGCCTAACAACAGGCGAGGCTGTGCCACCCGCACCCTGCCATTCGGTCCGAGGGGAGCTAGGAAACGCCTGAAACGTAGTCCAGGGTGCACGCCAACATGCGGTGTATGCGCCCGTAAAGAGACAGGAGGGGCCGAAGGGTCGACCTCCATCGGGTCGGGGCACCCGACGAGCGAAGACGCCATGTGGTCCGGAGCGGGCAAGAGTTCCATGTCGGAGGACAGCTGGTCACGGGAAGCGATCGGCGGCGCGTGACCCAGGGAGGCGCCCGGCGGTTGCAGCGACGCGTCCACTGCGGGCGTCGCCGGCGAGAGAACAGGCGGCGGCGCGTCGCCATGGAGCAAAATTGAAGGCAGCGTCGGTAACACCTGGGGCTGAGGCGAGCCAGTAGATGGGTCCCCAGGGCGCTGACCGGACGGCACCGTCGATGAAAGCAGACGGGGAGCGGCAGAACCCGTGCGACGACAGAGGCGCAGCTGATTGAGATGCCGACGCACCTCACCAGAGGCCCCCAAAACCAGATACATAGCGCGGCCGAGGCAGCGAAGAATGCGCCCTTCGAGCCAACGCCGTGAACCTCGATAGTTACGATAGTAGACAACGTCGCCCAGAGCAAAAGCAGGTGTCTGCCGCTGCACAGGAACCTGATGCGGCGGATGTAGCAAAGACTTCAAGGTGCGATGAGGACGACCGTGGAGCAACTCAGCCGGCGAGCGACCATCTCGGGGCTGAGAGCGATACGATGACAAAAAGAGCAACAACGCGTCCTCCCGAGAATGCGACTCTTTGAACTTCAACATCTGTGACTTGAAAGTCCAGACCAATCGTTCAGCGTCACCGTTTGACTGCGGCGAAAACGGCGCGGACGGCAGATGTTGAATACCATTGGCCTTGCAGAATGACTGAAATTCTGCGGACATGAATTGTGGGCCATTGTCGGAAACAATAGTCTGTGGATGACCTTCAATGCAAAAGATAGCGGATAACGCTTGGATGGTGGCAGATGACGTCGTGGAAGACATCCGGACAACAAAAGGAAAATTACTGAATGAATCTACCACAACTAACCATCGAGAATTCCAGAATGGACCAGCTAAATCGATGTGTAAGCGTTGCCAAGGGGTAGTGGCTTTCGGCCATGCAAAGAATTTCCGCGGTGGTGCGGATTGTTGTTCGGCACACGCCATGCAAGAAGAGCACATATTCGAATCGCAGCATCGATTCCGAACCAAGTACAGTGCTGACGAGCAAGTTGTTTCGTTCGCACTATACCCCAATGTCCTTGGTGGAGAAGCCGTAAAACAGAGGACTGTAACGAACGTGGGGCCACGACCCTGGACTGATCATTATCAGAACGCAACAGCAAAACACCACGTCGTACAAAAAGTCTCTCCTTGTGAGCAAAAAATCGGCGAACCAACGGATCCCCGATCCGTGACTTTGACAAGGGCCATTGCGTAGCAACAAAACGCAGAACGGTAGCAAGGACAGCGTCTGCAGCTGTGGCTGCAGCTACACGACGAAAATCAATCGGAAACGATTCGACCACGTCATCGGTTTCCGAATCAATAAACATGCAAGCAAGTTCGGAGGAATCGAATGCTCTATCCGCAGCAACAGGCAAACGGGACAACGCATCGGCGTTTCCGTGCTTAGCAGTGGACCGATACAAGATATCGTAGCGGTACTGCGAGAGGAAAATAGACCAGCGAATGAATTTCTGCGCTGTACGTGGAGGTACAGGCTTGTTCGGTTGAAAAAGGGGTGTCAAAGGTTTGTGGTCTGTGACGATTGTAAAGTGACGACCATACAGGAAATCATGAAACTTTGTAACACCAAATACGAGAGCCAAAGCTTCTTTCTCGATCTGTGAATAATTTCTTTGTGCAGACGAGAGCAATTTGGACGCAAAGGCAATAGGACGATCGTGCGATCCATCTTTGTGCACAAGCACAGCACCGATCCCGAAATCCGATGCATCCACCATCAACAAAAGGGGCTTCTGGGGATCGAATGGCGTAAGGCATGTATTGGAAAGCAACGCCGATTTCAACTGGCGAAAGGCGCGTTCGCATTCCGTCGTCCAGACGAACGGAACACCTTTACGGCGTAAGCGATGAAGCGGAGCTGAAATGGAAGAGGCGTGGCGCACATAGCGATGATAATAATTTATTTTTCCCAGCACACTCTGTAGCTGCTTCAAATTCTGCGGCGAAGGCAAGTCTTGTATGGCACGGAGGTGCTCTGGACTGGGATGTATGCCTTGGGCATTGAGTACGTGTCCCAGATAGGGTAAGTCACGAGCAAAAAACACACATTTATCCTTCTGCAAGCGAAGACCATTTTGTCGCAAGACCTGAAATAATGTTCTGAGATTGGCTAAATGTTCTTATTCCGTCTTTCCGGAGGTCACAATATCGTGCAGGTAGTTTGCTGCAGTAGAGGCCGACGCACAAACAGTTTGTAGATATTACTGAAACAATGCTGGGGCGGATACACACCCGAAAGGCCGTCGTTTGAATCGGTACAAACCAAGATGCGTGTTAACCACCAAAACGCGCTGGGATTCTTCGTCCACCGGTATTTGCAAGTACGCATCTGCTAGGTCCAACTTCGAAAAACATTTAACCTGGCACAGTTTGTCAAAAAGATCTTCCGGGCGGGGTAAAGGATAAGTTGCAGTCACTAGTTGTGGATTCACTGTTGCCTTTAAGTCCACACAAAGTCTCAATTTTCCGGAAGGTTTTAACAAAATGACTAAGGGTGATGCCCAGAGAGAAGCCTGCACACGTTCAATCACACCTTATGACTCCAAATCGTGTAATGTTCTTGCGACCTCATCACGCAATGCATGGGGAACATTGCGCGCTCTGAAAAATTTTGGTTGCGCGTTTACTTTCAGTTCCAAATGTGCTTTATAGGTCTTAGCGCAACCAAGGCCCGGTGCAAAAATGTCTGCAAACCCTTCACATAGACGAGAAACACTGTCTGAAGGCACAGTCTGGTTCACTGATAGGACCTGATTTACTATAGACAAGTTAAACAACTGAAACAAATCGAAACCAAACAAGTTCACAGCTGAAGAAGAACGAAGAACGTACAATGACACAAGCTTTATTTGTCCTTTGTATGTTGCAAGAAGGCTGCACTGTCCTAACACAGGGATTGCTTGTCCTGAATAACTACTGAGCTTAACATTTGCGGCACGCAACGGAGGTGTGCCCAGCTGTTTGTACGTGTCTTGATTGATCAAAGAAACTGCAGCGCCGGTATTGAGCTGGAATGGTATCACGTTCCCATTAATGTCGAAGTCTACAAAAAGTTTATTGTCCTGCTGACGACAAGAGCGACTGTCTCTTGCAACGTGAACTGACACAGGTGCAGAATCACTTGCGACTTGACGGGATTTCCGGCGTTGGCGACGCACATTATTTGAGGGACGAACACAGTCACTGTTAGAGAGAGTGGCACTGGGCGGAGTGGAATGAACTACATGAATTTCCATGGGCGAAGGTTCACGGACCGGAATATTCTTGGTTCGATGCCGATTCCGGCGCGAAGCAAAGGGCCGGGAATGGTTTTGTGCTTCCGATCGGAAGCACTTTGAACATTGCCTTTTTTATTACAGAAAAAGCAAATAGCCTGGCGTGACGGGCAATTCTCACGCGAATGTCTAGTAGCACACCGCGGGCATGATTTCATCACTGCATTTGCTCGCTTGCGCGGCACACGTGGCAGAGAGCTTGGTGGCAGCTGCGCGGACGGGCGCGAGGGCTGTTTACTGTCCCGTGCAGCGCGCCTGGCGGCCGGTTAATGTGAAACACTGGTGGCGAAGTTTCAAATGATTCCTGAGCAAAGTCAAGTTTGTCTTGCCGATCCAATATGTCCAGCACTTGTTGAAGGGAGGGATTGACTAGTTTCAAAATCTGTTCCCTTATACGAACATCAGAAACGTTCTGTGCAATTGCATCACGTACCATAGTATCTGGATAAGGGAGTCCACATTGACACTCGAAAGCACAATCCTTAGTAAGGCCTTGCAAGGTTGCAACCCACTCCCAATTAGTTTGACCAGCCGTACGTTTCGTACGAAAGATGGTATACCTTTTGGCAACGACATTGACTGATTCTTTGAAATATGCATCTAATGCAGACCAAATTTCTTCGTAGGACAGGGTTGCTATGTCACGTCGGGGAAATAATTTCACTATCACATGGTACGTCTGGACGCCTACAGCGGAGAGGAGAAAAGGCTGCTGCTCATTACCTTGAATTCTGTAGGCGGCCAGATGGAATCCAAATTGGCGTGACCACTCCGTCCAGCTTTCCGGTGCGGCATCAAAAGGACGAAAAGGTGGTGCAACTGCGTGTTTTGGCTGCGGTAGCGGTGGAGCGGTGGCTGCCGCATCGTTTTGCACTGCACGTTGACCCTGGACGAGCTGTCCAAGGGCATCCAATAAGGCCTGCGTCTGCTGATTCTGCAAGCGATAAAATTCGGACAGTACATCTGGAGATTGTGGCGAAGCCATTACACAAGTAAATCAGTCTGTATAGATACGAACACAAAATCCCATCCTCGTCGCCAAACTGTTGTGACTTGGCGAGACAGCCAAGCCACTATGAGGTTGCCGAAAGGCTCGCATTTAAGCCCACGCAGGATGGCGTGAGGTATTGAAAATGACAAGGTCTTCATAGTAGCAAAAATAGTATGAAGCTTCTGGAATACTTAACTTTAATCCATAATTGGTGAACATCGGTCTGACGGTACATGCATCACAAGATAAATAGCAAATGATAATGGCGCCTTGCTAGGTCGTAGCAAATGACGTTGCTGAAGGCTATGCTAACTATCGTCTCGGCAAATGAGAACGTAATTTGTCAGTGAACCATTGCTAGCAAAGTCGGCTGTACAACTCGGGCGAGTGCTAGGACGTCTCTCTAGACCTGCCGTGTGGCGGCGCTCGGTCTGCAATCACTGACAGTGGCGACACGCGGGTCCGTCGTATACTAACGGACCGCGGCCGATTTAAAGGCTACCACCCAGCAAGTGTGGTGTCTGGCGGTGACACCACAATAACTACACTGAATAAAAGCCATCATAAAGGCAAAGTATAGACACATGTGACACTAATTTTTGTATGTTACAATTTCGTTATGCTAAGACAATTTGCTATAACATGCTTCAGTCTAGAGTGAAAGGCAATAATTTGTAACGAACAGAAGAGCATCGACTTTTGTCTAAAAGTCTCTACGTTGCGTAAAGGGACATTCCATTTGAGAGACGTCCCCCAAAGAAGTTCAGTCATAAAAAGTCCATGTTTTTATTTGTCTGGATCCAACGTATGCTTTAGATTATGGGCGAGAGAATGTATTCGCTTCTTCAGAAGAACTAAAAATGTTTATTAAGTAATTGGGCCAGATTTATATCTACAGTGCATAGCGACAGATGCAATTGCGATCATGAATTTGCCAGCCTGCTCACAGTGTGTCGTCTGAGCCGCACACTGGGGTACCTTGCACACAGACTAGCAGTGCGTGTGACTCGCAGACAGGGCACTTGGTTGTGTACAGCGCGGGGACAGGAAATTGCTTGTGCGTGCGAAAATGACGTGCGTTTGCAGTTAGATACTGCTTCTTCAGTTTCCTTGTGAAGTCACAGCACGTATGACTTACTAGGCAGACGTCAATCGCAAAGGTATGTGTTGATCCATTGTGGAAGTGGGACAGCAGCTAGTAAAATGTTTAACAAAGAATTTCGCCGAACAGCTGTGCAGATTGAGAAACTATTTTATTTTGTTTTCGCTACAAGTTTCGGCAGTTCATCACGCCATCTTCAGGCCCCATATGCACCAATAAAAAATTATCTACACTGGCATACTGGTGTCATCGTCTCAGTCGCAGTCAACTCTTCGAAGCAAGCACTTGAGAAATCGCGACATCGAGAAACAGATTTTGTATTGGAGCAGCAAGGTCTGTGTGCTTACTCTGTTTTTCTCGGTAACACACATGCATTCATAACAATGAAGCGCCAGAGAAACTGGTATAGACATGAGTTTTCAGATACAGAGATATGTAAACAGGCAGAATACTACGCTGCGGTCGGCAATGCCTAATGAGGACAACTAGTATCTGACGCAATTTTTAGATCGGTTACTGCTTCTACAGTGGCAGGTTATCAAGATTTATGTGAGTTTGAACATTGTATTATAGTCGGCGCACGAGCGATGGGACGGAGCATCTCCGAAGTAGTGCTGAAGTGGGGATTCCATTTCACGCGTGTACCGTGAATATCAGGAATCCGATAAAACATCAAATCTCCGACATCTCTGCTGCCAGAGAAAGATCCTGCAAGAACGTGACCATCAACGACTGAAGAGAATCGTTCAACGTGACAGAAGAGCAATCATTCCGCAAATTGCTGCAAATTTCAATGCTGAACCATCAGCAAGTGTCAGCGTGCGAACAATTCAATGAAACAACATCGATATGGGCTTTCGGAGCCCAAGGCCCACGCGTGTAACCTTGATGACTGCACGACACAAAGCTTCACGCTTCGCCTGGGTCCAACACCGACATTCCATTGTTGATGGCTGGAAACATTGC
Source organism: Schistocerca americana (assembly GCF_021461395.2). Taxonomy (NCBI): domain Eukaryota; kingdom Metazoa; phylum Arthropoda; class Insecta; order Orthoptera; family Acrididae; genus Schistocerca; species Schistocerca americana. The sequence goes on along the minus strand of NW_025725481.1, from coordinate 11,141,637 downwards.
CTGGTCGGACGAGTCTCCTTTCATATTTTATCCAGTGAGTGGTTGTTTACAGGTATGAGGGAACCTCATGAATCCATGGACCCTGCTTGTTATCAGAGGACTATGCAGTCTGGTGGAGGCATGTGCAGTTGGGCTGACATGGGACCCCTGATTCGCCTAGATACGACTCTAACAGGTGACCCGTACGTAAGCATCCTGTCTAATCATCTGCCACCGTTCATATCCTCTGCATTCCGACGGACCTGGGCAAATCCAGCATAGCAATGAGACACCCCACACCCCTAGAATTGCTGTAGAGTGGTTGCGGGGACACTCTTCTGAGTTCAAACACTTCCGCTGGCCACAAGCTCCGCAGACGTGAACATTATTGAGCAAAAAAGCTTTGAGGAGTATGTGGAAGAATAAAGTATGTTCAGGCTACGTGACTATCGAAAAATCTTGAGTCCGAAACCCAAGGAATGTTGTGACTAGAAAACAGTCTGTGAAGGTCAGAGACGGGTATTTGGTAGAATCTCATGTGTTCCCTTGAAAGAATAGAATTTATTCGTTAACTGAATATGTAGGTTCGCCGGGGGCAAGTACCTTTTTGACCTAAAAATCTTTTATAGTCAGGTGAAGAAAGTTTCACATTAGGTTCATCCCTATACGTACCCATATAAATTCTGAAAATAGTGCCCTGCTGCATGCTATGAAAGTCAGTTAAATTCGTTCTAACATTCTCACCTCATTGCTTATGTTACGAGACATTTCGGTCTTATGGTGTTTACCCCTGTCGGTGTACGTCAGCGTATCTGTGTCGCTGTGTCTGCTGACAGTAAGCTGCTTATATTCAGATCATGGCAACCACGACCACAAAATTAAAACCTGAACGTTATTCGTATGATACGTTTCCCATGAAGAAGCTCCATGGAAACCTCCACTAATCACATTAAATCAAGTCAACAGTACTTTAGTATAATTTGTAGTATCAAATACATTGGTACAGTAACAAGTGGGGAAAGTGGTACTCAGAGATAGTTATGACAGCAAACAAGCCGCAGAGTAGAGAAAGATAGAAGATAGAATATCATGTCAGCGAATGGATGTTCTCTAAGTTAATAGTCGATGAGAGTTTTAATAATAACTGTTTCTCAGTAGACGCCTAGAAAAAACAAACAAGCTAAACAAGATAATGTGGTGGCCAAGAAAGGAAACTTGAATCCTGTTAAATGTTACGAACTCGTTGTGTCACGACTGCGTTTCACGTGCAAAAAGAACGTCAATGGACGATAAAAATACAGTGACGGAAGAATAGCAAGTAGTTCATGCAAACTTACTGTGCGTGTGCAGTGTACTAGAAGAATATGTGAATATAGCTCTAGGTGATTCAGGGTTATGCAAATTGAGACATCTAAAAGAGACAGCTGTAACCTCTAACACCAACATTGGTTCAAAATCGGCAGAGTATCGACTTCAACTGAGTTTCGATGACAGATACAGGTATGTCAGTAGTGTAGCAGCGGGCGGATACGAGCCCTAATACCGATGACATCAGCATTGTCAGGTTACATCTGACACAGTTGTGTTTATCAAATTCAAGGTCACTCCTGGGCAAGGGACGGGACATGAGTCGTGGGGAGAGGATGGCAGGGGAGATCAGCCAATAGTGTCCCTGGACTCCACTGCTCTTGGTCAAAAGGGCCCATTCGGTTGTGGGTCCTTTATGTACTAATAAATATAAGAGTCTGAGAAATGACAGTTCATCTTCTTAGCGTTTTAGCCTCTGCTTCTCGTATGCTCGACTGACAATACACTTTTGTTGAGCAAAGAAGACTTTAACAATTGTATTCACTGTTAAAATCTATCAGAGACCTGTATGGGGACCGTTACGTGAGTAATTGGTAGCAACCCTTTTAATTTTTCAAATGTGGTTTGACCTCCTGCTGTCAATTCGAACTCGAAACTCTTATTCAGCAAATTAATGGGGTGGTCGTGGCATAATAGCAAAACTCAATGCGAACTTATATTAATTTGCTAATCTTGAAAAGGACTCTACCACGTTAGTCATTTGCAGTGCTTGGAAAACTTCACACAGCTCGCACTAAGCTCAGTTATGTTCTCCATACTCGATAATTACATGTTCCAAGTAATTCATTTGTTTCAATATAAAATGGCACATTTCTATGCTTAGGATGAGGCATGGTGAATTTAACCTTTTATAACTGCCTTCAACATGTTGTTTAGTATGCTCTGCAAATACAATATCATCAAGGTACGCTACACACTGCAATGGTTTTAATCTGCTCAAAACTTCATGCAAAAATCTTCGAAACATGATTCGCCAGTTTTCTCCAATACTGGGAATGATCCCAAGGAACTCTAAAAGCAGTTTTTGGTTGGTCCTTCTGTACTAACTGATTAAATCCATGTGGAGCATTATTTATATTATGCCGAGTTCTCCAGGGTTTCCGTATTAGTGGGTACTGGATATTCGTCAGTAACCATACGCGCATTGAAGGTACCTGTTATCACAGGAAAAGCGATATTTCATTTTCTATCTGAAGACATCTTAGCCACATTTACTACTGATGTACCCTACAGACTTATGCAACTCTGAGTGACAGCTGATTGATAACACTTCCATTTCTATGTGTGGATGGGGGGGGGGGGGGAGGGGAGGGGATAACCTGTAAGGCTCATGGTACAAAGGCGACTGGTTTCCGACTGGAATCCTATGCTTCACCAGAATTGCTGGTAATAGATCCCCAGGATTAAAAAGTTCTTCGAATTCTGCCAATAATTACTGAATGACTACTTCTTCCGTTCCTTCAAAATATGTGACATGTGTGTAATGCAGTTGTATCAGTGGCTTGCGCATGGATGGAGTCTCAACGTATCCTGTCTAGGTCATCCTTCTCTAGAACATCCAAAATGGCAATCAATAGTCCTTAAAGAGCCTTAAGTCTTCGATATCAAAATTATCCACATTGGTCGACACTACTTGTTCACTCTCTATTTCACATACACATTCTTACAGTTATAATTCTTTTTATGTATCCAACTCATGGTTCTTCCACAGTGTTTCTACCACACACACTAACTATAACTTTGCAGGTAATTCTGTTCCTACATTGACCCAAAGTAGTTTACTGGTACCTTCCAGTATTTGACCACATAAACTGAGCTTTAATGACATTGCGTGGAAGTTAATTCGTTTGTCGTTCATCATAGATGAACCTTCAAACAATACATCACTGACAACAGCTTTCTCTATTCGGTCCCCAATTTCCATCAAGTATTTCCATACATCTACTTTAACATGATACTTAAAAGCAACTCTAAGATTGCACAATACCCTTTACCTAAGCAACCCCCCTCCCTCAATCCTCTGATTCTTTCCACTTCTACCTAGAAACTTAACATTGCTGATCCTTGTGACTGCAAATCGCCACACCACGTAATCTCTAATGCGGAAGTTCTAACTGTCTCTAGACTCGCCACAAACATACGGACTTCCTGTCTAACATGCCAATCGAAACACATCACTTCTACATTGCCTCTTGTAGTATCAAATATTACTAGGAATACCGTTTGGTGGTTTTGAAGTTGCCATCGTCATCAGTTGATTATTTGCACTTCATCTCTTACCATTATACCCAACAGACACACTCCAGTGTTCCACTTTCACACATTTCTTACACAATGGCAGGTCACACTCCACCAGTTGCAGTGGTGCACGAGGATGGCGCTTAAATTAGGTATCACACTACTAGTTGTAGTGGTTATGAGCGTTGTTTACCTGGTTGGAAGATTTGAACCCAGTTGAATGTCCACTGATAATAATTGTTTCCATTTTAAAGCCAGCTAAGAGATTTATAAAAACTACAATAATGTAGTGAGCTGGTGGAGGAAGTAAGGTCGAGTCCTATTAGATGTTAGAAACTCATTGTATCGTGACCACATTTGAAGTATAAAAAATATACTGCAGAACATTAAAAACCAGGTAACACAAAGCATAGAAAATAATTTACTTCTGTTTATAGTGCAGCAGTATGTATACAGTATGGCAGAGAAACACTTTATTAAATTTGTTAATTGAAGCCATACAAGTTTCAGAGTGGTAGCAAGATGGCGCTTGTACTTAGGTACCCCACTACTGATTGCGGTGATGGTGAGAATTGTTTAGACAGCAGAAGAGTAGGAGCCAAGTGGACGCCAGTTAATACGCCAGGGAAGTGTGAAAGAAGATTAATTTATTTACTATATTAGTTATAGCAGTTGTTATCGTTAGCAGCGGGTGTCAGACGTCAGCCCAGAGTGCTGAACTCAGCAAGCAGCCTTCACAGACCAGCCAGTTTACAGCAGTGGTAGGCCGAGGTGAGGTGCCATGGAGTCAGTACTTGGGCAGGTGGAGAAGTGCAAAGTTTGGCTGCCAGCCTAGTTTCAGACTGCCATGGAGGGAGGAGGTGCAGGCACAATGCTGTCAGTGCACTGAGGTAGCCCTTGTGGGGGCGGCACAACTGTAGCCTGCAGAACTAGTGTGCTTGCACGAGACAGCAGCCAAGTGTGCATATAGTAAGGATGCATTGACTCATCAGCTGGTCATGCCAAGGTGCGTAGACTGGACTACCAGCTGGGTGTGGTTGAGTCAGCAGCATTCAGCCAGTGAGTGGACCCCTGGTTGAAGGCACCAGTTCGACTCTCTGCAACATCAGACCTCGGACCTGCCAGTAACAGCTAGTGGAGCCACATCTAGAAGTGGCAGCTAGATGAACCATATCAGGACGGTGAGTGACATGGAACATTTCTCGAAATCTTCTGGCAGTGGCTTATACTGCCTGGCTAAAATGGGCAGCATTAATGAGAGTTTTACCCACGAATGTTATTTGAGACAGCATATTTTGTCACTTAGAATACAGAATAGTCAGGTGTTGGACCAGGAGGTGTAGTAACCTCAGTTGACAGTACTAAAGCCTGGCTTCTTTCCTCTGCTGTCTCAGCAGTGTCCGGCTCTCATGGAGGCGGTGAGCCGTATATGTGGGGTAAGGCGTGGGTGGTGATTTTAGCTGTGTCAGCCCAGGCCACCCAGAGCTTCTTGCCAAAGGACGCCTAGGCGGCCTCCTCTCTCCTGCCACCCTGAACCATCTTGTGACAAGTAATGATGGGTACTGACATCAACTTTGCTACAAGAAATGTTGAGAAATGGTCACACAACACAAGTGTGACTTTTAGAACACTGAGTTTCCACCTCTGACGGCAACAATGGCTCTAGACTCGGAGGGTTTTGAGTCGTAATGGAAGTGCATCACAGGTATGGGTATGTTATTGTGCTTCTACTCTGTCATGGACTCCATTACCATAGTGGTCAGTGATAACGGCATGCCAGTCTGCCGATAACTTCTTACCAGATAATTTCACTGGATGATACATCCGCAGGACGTGCTGAACTGGAGTAGTGTTGAACATCAAGAGCATCAAGGAAGGTCATGGCAGGTATAGCAGCCTGCGACTTTGTAGTGTACTTTTTAGATACGATATCATGGTGCCACTGGCTTGAGCAGTTACACAACTATTGCTCTTTTTCACTATGCAAACCAGTAATGATTGAGCAGCATGCCCAGTCACATCCTCCACCAACACGCCAAAGGCTGTGTGCATATGACGATATTATGTTCACTTCGGAGCCCTCCACACGCGGATACGTCTCTCGTGACACAGTACGTAGGAGAGAGACACGTCTGAAAAGCTGCCGTGGCACAATTCTTGTGTCCATTGTTGTCATACCTCTGCTGGCGTAGCTCTCTGTGCTGCTTACTATGCTGCAATCCCATGATACTTCAGATGTGGTCGCGTATAGATACTTGCCTTGCTGCTAACAAGCCCATTTCCTAATTTAAGATAAGTGGCGTTACTGTACGATGCTGTAGGTCCGAGCAAGTCCACTTGGACTCTAGTCGTGTGGGGCCACTGAGACCTTGTGTGGTACTGAGTATAGGCCTCCTGAACCTATCAATTTCATATTTACGTGGCAATCGTGGAATGCCAATCAATGGCCAAACAAGATTGTGGAATGATAAACTGCAGACCCGATTGGTCACGATTCTGCTGCAGTCTAATTCCAAAACCGAATTACGAATAAGAAACCTGCTGCGTAACCTTTCCTTGTATACAGAATGTAGATGGCGTTAGTTCTACCTACTCTGTGGGGTTGTGCTGCAGTAATAATCACTTGCATAACCAGTCACGTGGTACAAGTACTCTTCGTTGCAATTGATCATTTGTTGCACGTCACCTTCGTGTTCATGTTGTGCTAGTTTTAATGTCCTGCTATCTACAAACATTCTTTATGTATTAAATTTAAAGGCACGTGGGTGCTGTTATTGTGACACGTTAGTTTGTCTGAAAGACACAAACCTTTTTACCCAGAAGACGCAGACCCTGTGTGTACAGGTTCGGTTGCGACAAGCTTATTCCGCAATCCTAGGCACCTGTACTCGCTGAAATAACGCGTAAACACTGGCAACATAGAGTTACGCACGGTTAGACTGTGAAACAATACTTGGACGACTAGAACTATATCTGAACTGCATATTCGTTAAGAATAAGAAAGAGGAAATTGAAGCATGGAGAATGGATTGGTCTGAAACAGACGTGGCGATGGTAGGCGGTCATTTGTTTACAAGCGACAGCCACTTTAATACCTACAGTCAATATAGACCTTTCCCAGTTCCGAATAAAGAAGGTTAGCCATCAATGTAATGAAAGCGAATTGAGAATTATATCAAAAATGTGTCATGTAGATTCTCTTAAATTCACAATGTATTTGTTCGTGTAAGACGACCCACTGGCCATATTTCTGCAAATCATTTTAGTAAATGTATTGTTCAGCCCTCCTTGAGTATCCGATACTAATGATCAATTATTTAATAAACTGCGAGGGGCTGAGTTCAGAAAAAGATCACAACAGAAACAAAACTGCTTACGGCATTATGAGAGTACGGAAGAGCACGACAGCACCCCTTTTTGTGTACAGGATATTTGTCGTTAACTGACTGGCCGAGAGTTGGCACTTTGGAGGCGAGCAACCACAATTTGTTATTGCATAATATGACTGGAACGATCAGAGATGTATTCATATGAACCTAGTAACTGATTTATTAGTTAGACAATCTTGACAAGAGTTTTTAAGTGGCAAGCGTCTACATAAAATAATAATTGAATTTAAAAGCTCTATTAATACTGGTGGTTCTTTTAAACGTATATAAATAAATCTACTACCTGAATTATTAGTTAGACAATCCTGACAGGAGTTGCTCAGTGAGAGGCACCTACAAATATTGACTGTCTTACCAGCTGAATTAATACTCATGCTTGTTACCAAGAGAAAGCAATATGTTAATCTTACTAATTTAGTCTGATAAGCAGACAGGTCACTAAACACGTGAACTTGAAGGTTCATCTCTGGAAAGTTACTAAATTATGCTTTGGTGTAAAAAGGTAAATACTTCTGGAACAATCGGTGCAAAACACATACTTGTGTTACAGTATTAGACCAGTAATTACACATGATAATAACAACAAGTTCGTTTAAATGGTCACCTTCCACAAAAAGGACACATACATTTGTTTTGTAAATACGAGGGTAACTCAATTTTTATCCACAACATAGTTACAATTTTGTTTATTTTGGTAGTACTGTCGTTTTATGTTGATGAGGCATGCTTTGTTTATTTTTTGTTGTATCTTTTCAATTTTCAAGGTGCTAGGTTAGCTTCGTTATCGCTCCCGTGCTGTTAATCATGGCTGCTCTGCTGTCTATTTGCACCAAAGAAGAGCAACGTTCAGTAAACCGTTTTTTGTGGTCGGAAGGCATATCAGGAGCCGAAATTCATCGAAGATCTTCGGTACAGTTCAGGAACAGTGTTTTGCCACGACGGAGTGCCTAAGAATGGATTGAAAAATTCCGAAATGGCCACACAAGTGCTACGTACAATGAAGGAGCTGGACGACCGTTTACCGCAACAAATTAAGAAACCATTGAGCGTTCAAATGAAATGATTCTCTTGGACAGACGATTAACTATTGACGAATGGCACATCGTCTGCAGATTAGTCACGATTCTACCAACGAAATTAATCACAACGGACTTGGGTTTCACAAAGTTTGTGCAAGATGGGTCTCAAAACAATTCACAGAGTTGCATAAACAAACGTGCTTGGACATCTGCAAAAAAACATTTGGATCGCTATGGTAAAGAAGGGGACAAGTGCTTAGTCAGGACATTACTGATGGCGAAACATGGATCCATCATTACGTGCAGGAGAGTAAACGGCGGAGTGTGGGATGGAAAGATCCAAATTCGCAGTGCAAGAATAAGTTCAAGACCCAACCGTCCGCAGGAACACTAATGCTTACGGTTTTTTGGCACGCCCAAGGTTCAGTACTGGAACATTATGTGGAAAGGGACACAACAATAAACAGTGTACGTTACAGTGAGAAGTTTACTGCCAGGCTAAACCCTGCAATTCGAAGCAACCGCCGAGAATTGCTGTCAAAAGGTGTTGTGTTGTTGCACGACAATGCGCGTCCGCATACTGCTACCCACACTGCTGAAACGCTCCAGAAAGTCAAATTTGAAGTACTGGATCATCCTTCACATAGTGCCGATCCTGCCCCTTCTGACTACCACTTGTTTGGTGCACTCCAGCAGGTATTAAGGGACCATCAATTTGCCTCGGACGAAGCAGTGAAAGAAGCGGTGCATTTCTGGCTCGCAGCTCAGTCGAGAATCTTCTTTTATGAGGGCATCAGGAAGCTTGTACAACGATGGACCAAGTGCGTTGTAAAGAAAGGAGACTATGTCGAAAAATGATGTTCTTGTACGTTTCCTATTTGATGACAATAAAATTATATAATTACTTAGCGGATGATAATTGACTTACCCTCTTATAACCGCCTTACAGTGCAGCAAGAAAAGGCGGGGTTGTTTACAAAACAAATATATCTGAAAATACATATGTCTGAGTACGAGAATAATATCCGTTTCAATATGTCTTCAAACCCACAAGTGATGATCATAAGCATTCAGAAATGAGAAAATTATGCTCTGCATCTGACTGTAATAATAATAATAATAATAATAATAATAACAATAATTTCTCTATTACTTTGTCTACCAGCTCAAAGAAAAGTGGGAGCATTGATGCATTGTTAACTGTTTCCACAGGCATCGACTGAGTTCACAGGATAATCACACAAGTAAATTACGCTTCACGTGGTTGTGAATCGCCAAAGTTACCATAAGGAAGCTCAAAATAACAAGAAATATACACATCGCTTTACTACTGAGAAAGGATGTAGTATAACGAGCAGACCACAAAAACATTAAATCAGTCTTTTAAAGGTTAGTGGATAGTTATGAGTTGTTGCCATAAATCCTGAAATATCACCCGTGTTGGCGAAATTATTTAACCAGCTCATAAAGATGTGAGAACTGGAAGGACTCGACAACCGGCAACGAAAACGCATAGTTGGACGTAAGTCATGTTACCAAGAAAATGAGTAAATTATTCAGCCACTCACATAAATCAGCAGTGGAAAAAAATAAGAAAATCTACTCCCACGATTTATTTATGTTAGTTGTTCTACACAATCACAAGGGATAATGTCAAAAGGGCAACAGATTGGAAATATATGTGAGTCCCAACTGTACCTAATAAAAGCGTCAGGAGCTGATCAACGAACTCCAGTGCCAGACAATGCAAGAAAACCATTCTCCAGCGCGCTGTGGCTTGCTGTTAAAGAGAGCGTACGTTCCTGCAACAGTCAACAAATGTATTGCTTTCTCCTACGTGTACCCCGCGAAAGAGCCGTGAACATAAAATTAGAGCGACTCGCGTCCAATCGGAGACTTACCGGCAATCGAGCTAAGCTCGAATCATTCGTTGCTGGACCAGGAAAGGTGGGATGTGACAGCGGCACACAAAACAGTGTCCACCAAGCCCCCCAAGGTGGACTGCGGGGTATACATGTGTAAAAGCTTTTCACCGAACATCATGACAAATGATTTCGTCTGCAAGTGAGAGGTTGCTCTCTTTTCCATATGAATAAATAAAAACTGTGACGAAAAAAATCGAATGGATACTCTCATCCACGTGGTCACCTAGTGGAAAACCACTCAGAGAATGTCTGAGTCTCAGACGCATATTAAATGGTACACAAACGTTCTCGAAGAGGGCTACTAGAATCAGGAAACTAGTTATGGAGGCCAGCCAAAATATCTGCTGCAATGCTTTTCGCGCAAAATGCACCACTAGATCTCACCGAAGATAACTGCACAACAGACCATCGAGGTCAGCGTCCCTCACCTCCAGACCCTACAACCTGTGCCCAAACTCTTAACACAGCTCCACTGAACTCGTACGGGCGCGCCACGCTAACTCTCGACACGTATAGACAATTTTCACAAGTACACGAAAAGACAGCGATATTCCTGAGCTGATGCTGTAATAGGAAGTTCATAGATCACTGGTGAGTGTCATTGATACTCGCCAAAAGCATTTTATTTGAGTATGAAAACTGCAGAACTTCTGTACCAAGGTTAACTGTGCCATGTCAGTCAATAGCAACAAAATATCTTTCTGCTGAAAAGTTATTCTTTATGGTGTCTATGCACTATGTGTAACTGAACAACTCGTAACTGGATATTAAGTATAAAACGCAATTATCGTGATATTTCGCCTATATTTCTGCAGGTCGCATGAAGGAAATTAATGACATTGTTAATGTCACTCTAAAGTGCCGTATTAAACAAAATATATCAACAGTGGTGTTACCAGTTGTGTATCGGAACCTTTGCAGGTGGGTGTCGCACTTTAACCGACAATTTCATTCAGTGCCTGATCAACTGTGTGTACGGAACTATAGTTCAAACTGGTTGCACCATTGATTATCACTAATCATTTTTAAGACACAGACTGCCGTTGAGAGCTACATTAAATCAGACCACGTGCTAAGAACCAGTACAGCCACCCATCAACGAGAGAAAATAAAATAGCGCTAGGAAGTAATTATGCAACACATTTAAATAAAGAGAATCACTGACGATCCTCTCATGACGCAGCAAACAGTGATTAAAAATGTCCGCAGCTCGTGGTCTAGGGTGAGAAGACAGTGTCGCATTGCGCGTCGAGCGAGCAGGTCGTAGTTAACTTCCGCCTGTGCCGCAGCGCCGCTTGTGTCGAAGCTACTCAGTCTTGTTTGTGTATCGGCCGGAGTCACATCGTAGTTGCGTAGCGGAGCTTGTTGTCGTTTTCCTCTTGGTGGCGGTGTTTTCTGCCCGAGCCATGGTGTCTGTCGAGTCTCCTAAATTTGTTCCTGGTCGAGCTACTGTTCGTTCCAGTTTTGACAAGTGTACGCGTCTTGTTCAACCTGGCTCCCTACAAATTCACGATTGGTTGGCTGATGTTATCCCTGTTACACCTGATCAGGTAGATACTGCTTACTTTGATTCTGATTTGTATACATTCCTTGTGAAGTTTTATGATCGCTTTCAAGTAGAACGCTTCTCTCTAGAGTTAGTTCTAAAGTGTCGTTTACACATCGCGATGGCTCCGTCAGCCAAGTCCTCCTTGAAAATTTGGCACTCGAGTATACTCAGGTTAGAATTTATAACCTGCCTCCTGAAGTGGACGAATTATTTCTTAAAACAGCATTGCATCCGTTTGTAGTAATACGGCATATCCGATGGGAACGCTGGTCAGCATAACATCGTTTCCAGTGTTATATTGGTATCCGGACTGTGGAGATGTGCTTTGAAGAAAAATATTCCTTGCCACTTAACCGTTTGTGATTACTGCATCCATGTTATGTATGCAGGGCAAGAAGGAACACGTTTCCTCTGTAACGAAAGCGGTCATCTCAGATCTGATTGTTCGCGCCGTGCTACTGTTCTGACGTAGTCTTATCAAAAACGTGTTCCTTTAACGTTAGCTGACATAGTATCTTCGCAGTCTACTGTCAGTCAATCTGCTGCTTTAAGCGATGTAGGGGTGACATCACCCCCTACTCCTCGCGAATCACCACAGTTACGGTACGTCCCAGAGGTGACGACGGCTCCTGCAGCGCAAGTCAAACGCCGCACACAAGGCAAAATGACCACTTTAGGCGGCCAAAATTCAAATATGTTAAACAATATGTGCATTTATACTTAGAAAGGCTTAGGGTTGATGTGTATTCAGACTTGACAAGATTCTGGAAGTACCTAGCAACCTTAAAGGTCATTTATAGGTAGCTAAAAATGAAAAAGTAGAATATAAATCAAATTAGTATATTTTACTTAAAGTTTACAGACAGTAAGACAGTTAGTATCACTCATCATCATCCATTGTTTCTTCGTCACCATTATCTTCAAGAATTTTCACAACAGGTTTTTCTAACTTTAACAGTACCTCCTTAGGAAAGGGTTTTCTTTTATTAATGTGCCTCCTCCTCTTGGACGCAATGATAGGCTCTGAAGCTATCAGCATCCAGTTGTCAATATCCGCATTGGTACGTATTCTTGACGTTTTCCTTGCATGGAAAAGTCTTAAACCTTTATATCCTTTCTGACTAGATTCCAAGACATCTTCTGATGTTCCTTTACTATGTCTGCACGATGTATTAGCAGCTTGTGCACAGATGCACTCATTTTGTACCACTTGTAAATTTCTATACAGGTTTTTGCTGTTTCGAGGCAATAATTTTTAAAATTGCTGTAATTAACATTAAATCCGCGACACAAAACGCTTAGGATGTTTGCAAATCTTTGTATAATTTCGGGCTCTAGACCTGTTATAATCGCAGATTTCGTGGGCTCTGCAGAAATTTTCTTGTAGTGTTCCCGTCATTGGAGTTACCTCCTCCTTGCATGGGCTGGTCTACCACTAAGCCCATTTCACAATAGAATTTAGTGGTTATTTCTTCTTTTCTTCTTTTTATATTTTCTTTGGCTTCATTATCTCTTGCTTGCCACTGCTTCAGTTCCAATTTATATGATATATGTAACAAGTACTCGTAACATCTAAGGTATGAGTGTAAAGCTGATATCCCAAACTTAAATGAAATAGTCGTAGAATATTGTTTTTACAAGAGGTTGTTGAGTTCTTTGGGTGTTGCCTTGCACACATTTCACGCTTGTGCTGACGATGTGTCTCTGAGCACATCACACGTTTTTCCGTCCATCATTGTACATACAGCACGATGTTTAAATGTGTAAGATTTATCCCCAAGGGTCTCCTCAGTAAGCTGCAAACTTGATATTTGTTCCTCAATTGCTTCGTAATGGAGTTTTGCTGCTTCCTTTGCCTCCTTTTCAATCTGCAGGCGAATGATGCCATTACATCTCGACGAAGGACGACTAGGGTTTTCCCAGGAAATCTGTTTACCATTCGTTGTGAACTCTGACATTTGCAGTGGAACTATTGCACATAGAATTATGTTGGTATCCCCGTACAGTGAGTTGTTGGCAACACATTGTTCGTAAATGGAATGTCCACCACTACCATAAAGGTCCCACTTGTAGATGACTTCAATCACTGAGTTTGAAGTGTGATCGTGGTGTAACAAAAGTACATCCTGCTCTACAAGAGCAAGTCTTTTGTTTGTGTGGTCCAAAATATCTTGAACTGCTATTTGCACTTCCGTCTCCGTGATTGTTATGTTAGTCGGGTAACATTCTTATTTTGTTTCTGCTATGACATAAGGCAGGTTTTAAATTGTAAGACATTTCGAGGGGCAGATGTGGATTCTGACCACATTCTATTGGTTATGAACTGCAGATTGAAACTGAAGAAACTGCAAAAAGGTGGGAATTTAAGGAGATGGGACCTGGATAAACTGAAAAAACCAGAGGTTGTAGAGTGTTTCAGGAAGAGCATAAGGGAACAATTGACAGGAATGGGGGAAAGAAATACAGTAGAAGAAGAATGGGTAGCTCTGAGGGATGAAGTAGTGAAGGCAGCAGACGATCAAGTAGGTAAAAAGACGAGGGCTAATAGAAATCCTTGGGTACAGAAGAAATATTGAATTTAATTGATGAAAGGAGAAAATATAAAAATTCAGTAAATGAAGCTGGCAAAAAGGAATACAAACGTCTCAAAAATGAGATCTACAGGAAGTGCAAAATGGCTAAGCAGGGATGGCTAGAGGACAAATGTAAGGATGTAGAGGCTTGTCTCACTAGGGGTAAGATAGATACTGCCTACAGGAAAATTAAAGAGACCTTTGGAGAGAAGAGAACGACATGTATGAATATCAAGAGCTTAGATGGCAACCCAGTTCTAAGCAAAGAAGGGAAGGCAGAAAGGTGGAAGGAGTATATAGAGGGTTTATACAAGGGCGAGGTATTATGGAAATGGAAGAGGATGAAGATGAAGATGAAATGGGAGATAAGGTACTGCGTGAAGAGCTTGACAGAGCACTGAAAGACCTAAGTCGAAACAAGGCCCAGGGAGTAGACAACATTCCATTAGAGCTACTGATGGCCTTGGGAGAACCAGTCATGACAAAACTCTACCATCTGGTGAGCAAGATGTATGAGACAGGCGAAATACCCACAGATTTCAAGAAGAATACAATAATTCCAATCCCAAAGAAAGCTGGTGTTGACAGATGTGAAAATTACCGAACTATCAGTTTAATAAGTCACAGCTGCAAAATACTAACGCGAATTCTTTACAGACGAATGGAAAAACTGGTAGAAGCGGACCTCGGGGAAGATCAATTTGGATTCCGTAGAAATGTTGGAACACGTGAGGCAATACTAACCTTACGACTTATCTTAGAAGAAAGATTGAGAAAAGGCAAACCTACGTTTCTAGCATTTGTAGACTTAGAGAAAGCTTTTGACAACGTTAACTGGAATACTCTCTTTCAAATTCTGAAGGTGGCAGGGGTAAAATACAGGGAGCGAAAGGCTATTTACAATTTGTACAGAAACCAGATGGCAGTTATAAGAGTCGAGGGGCATGAAAGGGAAGCAGTGGTTGGGAAGGGAGTGAGACAGGCTTGTAGCCTCTCCCCGATGTTATTCAATCTGTATATTGAGCAAGCAGTAAAGGAAACAAAAGAAAAATTCGGAGTAGGTATTAAAATTCATGAAGAAGAAGTAAAAACTTTGAGGTTCGCCGATGACATTGTAATTCTGTCAGAGACAGCAAAGGACTTGGAAGAGCAGTTGAACGGAATGGACAGTGTCTTGAAAGGAGGATATAAGATGAACATCAACAAAAGCAAAACGAGGATAATGGAATGCAGTCAAATTAAATCGGGTGATGCTGAGGGGATTAGATTAGGAAATGAGACACTTAAGGTAGTAAAGGAGTTTTGCTATTTAGGGAGTAAAATAACTGATTATGGTCGAAGTAGAGAGGATATAATATGTAGACTGGCAATGGCAAGGAAATCGTTTCGGAAGAAGAGAAATTTGTTAACATCGAGTATGGATTTAAGTGTCAGGAAGTCGTTTCTGAAAGTATGTGTATGGAGTGTAGCCATGTATGGAAGTGAAACATGGACGATAACCAGTTTGGACAAGAAGAGAATAGAAGCTTTCGAAATGTGGTGCTACAGAAGAATGCTGAAGATAAGGTGGGTAGATCATGTAACTAATGAGGAGGTATTGAATAGGATTGGGGAGAAGAGAAGTTTGTGGCACAACTTGAGTAGAGGAAGGGATCGGTTGGTAGGACATGTTTTGAGGCATCAAGGGATCACAAATTTAGCATTGTAGGGCAGCGTGGAGGGTAAAAATCGTAGAGGGAGACCAAGAGATGAATACACTAAGCAGATTCAGAAGGATGTATGTTGCAATGGGTACTGGGAGATGAAGAAGCTTTCACAGGATAGAGTAGCATGGAGAGCTGCATCAAACCAGTCTCAGGACTGAAGACCACAACAACAACGACATGACATAAGGTGGATAGACGTTCGCGCCTCGAGATTTCGCTCCTTTCTATCAATAAATATAATCTTGTTTTCCCATGTCAGAGTCAATAATGAGGACTAAGGCTTCTTCGGGTGAGTAAGGTTTCACAACCAAATATGATGGCTTTTCGTGAATGTGTTTTATGCGTTTGTATCTGTGAGGGCTTGTGATGAGGGCTAAGTTTACTACTTGTGCAGTTGTTCTTTTTCCACTCTTATTAAGGCTGCATTGAGCAGCAGTACACAAAAGCTCTGGGGTTGAATCAGCAGTAATTGGTTGCACTATTCTTCATTGTGATCGCTGAGAGCTCTCTTCAAAAGATTTTGCATGTCTTCCTCTGGGTTTTTTCACGTGGAAATCATCGTTTGTGGTTCTAGTGCTTAGATGTGGCAAGACCAAGTCGTTTTTTAACCATTCTAAATTGGATTTGGTAAATCTCTCCATATTCCAATTGGATTTTTTCCACTTTTGTAGCAATTTTGAGTCAAACACTTTTAAAATTGACTTAATTTTACATACACTGTCTTTTGACTGTGTATATTCACTAAATTTATGCAATATGTGAGTCGTTAATCGTTCTACACACTTAGACTGTGATTGTTTGTAAAAGTTCTCCTTTTTTAACACTAAATCTACATCCATTTTCCTCATATTTAATTCAGAGTGACTTGATCCACTTCGACTATGTGTAAAGAAAAGAGTCTGGTGTCACAATGCGTTGGTTTGAGTTCCTAGAATTTACAATACTAATAGTCAACAAATGCACAAGTGTAAATATTTAGGACAGAAAGCGGTACTAAGCGGAACTGTTTTGAAAGTCTAAGGAAAAGTATTTTTTATAAAATCGACATTTACTATTAATAAGGGGAAAAAATGAATTGTAACGTTGTCTATTTAATGAACACACCTGTGGCTTCCACCTCCCTGATAAATATTGAGATTTTCGCACGAAATGATCAAAAAAATTCACGTTATAATACTTTCGAGTTTAGAATGCAACTTGCCTGTCAGACCCTCACACGCCTTTATTATCAACATAACTAAGGATATTTTACGGGATTGCGATGAACCAGTTACATGAAGTGAAGAATTTAAGGACGTTTAGACCTAATCTGTAGGTGTGAAAATCGATTTTTGTCCGCCTAAAGTGGTCATTTTGCCGTGTGTGCGCCGGCGGACTGAGGGTGCAATTTAACTACATAATTTTCTTTTTTCTTTGATTAGGTTAAGAATACGTGTAGGAAGCCTGTGCATGTCATCGGTTGCTTTAATCATAAATATACTCATGAGTGATGCTAATTCTTATTACCTTTACCCAAAGAAAAGTATTGTCTTCTCGATAACCTTCAAATCGTGAGTGACATCCATAATTTTGTATATGAAATTAGTGCATTTTCTTATAGCAGTTTTGTAGCCTAAGCCTCCTGGACACTTTCACAATTCAAACTAATCATCAAATTAATTAATTTAAGAAGACTTAGCCTTAAATTGCTTGTGTACCCATGTACGACCACAATGAACTAAAAACAGTGAAGCGTGGAGGAAGTATGAATGAGAACAGTGGCGTATTTAAGTTTGCAAAATAATGACAAGTTTTATTAATCCTTTTGTAAGTACAACTAGCTGATAAAGCTTATACATAAATCACAAACACAAATCAGAAAAGGGAATAGTATTTGTTTGGCAAAGCATTCATCGAGACGGAAGCTACACAAAGTCTCCCTTGAATCAATTCTTTTACAATGCAAAATGACTTTGTTGACATAAATCCACTGTGAGGCCCAACTTTATTCAGATGGAATAAACTACGACCAAGTATACCACAAACTGTGGTTCACCTGATAACAGCAAGCTGTGAACACCATTTAACAAATTCACGCCGGCGCAGCAGTGTTTCGCCCTTTGACTTTGATTCAGGCGGCAGTTGGAAACGGCGCGCTGTGGGCGAGGAGCGGTGCGCACGGCAACTGTAGTGTTCTGACGTGTCCACGAAAATTTGCGAACTGAGCGGTCTGGCGTTCTGACTATCAGAACGCGAGAAACTTCCCTATCAGATCACTGAATCCCGACAGATTTCAGGGTGAGGTGCAGCCGTTCACTGTTATGGCCAAATCGATCTGACTCACAGGCACAACGGTGTGTGCTGGAATTATAAAACGTCATATGGCTGACTCAGGACGAATACGTTCACCCTCATGACGCCCGATATGTGGGATGTGATATGCAGTTCCACTGCCAGTACAGCTGGAAACTGC
Source organism: Schistocerca americana (assembly GCF_021461395.2). Classification (NCBI taxonomy): domain Eukaryota; kingdom Metazoa; phylum Arthropoda; class Insecta; order Orthoptera; family Acrididae; genus Schistocerca; species Schistocerca americana. Next base: position 11,123,439 of record NW_025725481.1, on the reverse strand, counting down.
CACTAGCTCTTAGGCCACTACAAGATACAGACAACAGGTCTCACCCTCTAGGCAAAGACCGAAAGTTCTCCACTCGGGGAAGACCAATTTCCGCGAAGCCCCGCTACGGGAGCCGAATTAGGAAAAACCAAACCGCCCCCACAGTGCAGAAACCAATGGAACTGTCCTCCATTCAGTGAATCTCACCTCTTGACTGCTCTATTGGCCAGGTAATCAATCCACACACAGCTAGGATGTTCTCGCCCTTGCTGAGCAATCCTCCATTTTGCACATGCCGAGAGGAGCCAATCAGCGACTCCAAATATCTCTTGTCCGAAAAAATATGATTTTAGACTACGGAGGTGTCGTTATCAGGGTAATCATGGCCATGTTTTGGCGAAAAAGCATGTGCATAGACGAGGTCATATCCCTCATTTACGGGGAGGTCTAATCTTTCCACGCTGCCGGCCGTGGTGGCCATGCGGTTCCAGGCGCTGTAGTCCAGAACCACGCGACTGCTACGGTCGCACGTTCGAATCCTGCCTCGGGCATGGATGTGTGTGAAGTCCTTAGGTTAGTTAGGTTTAAGTAGTTCTAAGTACTAGGGGACTGATGACCTCAGATGTTAAGTCCCATAGTGCTCAGAGCCATTTGAACTATTTGAATCTTACCACGCTAACCTCTTCCAATTTCTGAAAGAAAGGTGTTAAGCTTCCCAAATAACCGTGCCCATCAAATATGTTTCTGGCACTGGCTAAATGAACATGGTGAGCTCCTGGCCTCAGGGGGGGGCTACAGCCTTTCCTCCTCTAGACAGGTACACTAGCTGTGCTGTCCGTATCGTCGCAGGATCTAACATGAGAATGCACAGGCCTTCACACCGTTTTCTCAATAACTCAGTTCACAGCAGTCTTTTTTACATGGCATCCTCCACCCACTTTCTGCCACCCGGTCGCCGTCACAGGTGGACCTAGGGATGTTTACAAGTGAGGAAATCTCACGTACAGACGTGTGACACACGTGACACCCAATCACCTGACCACGTTCGAAGTCCGTGAGTTCCACGGAGGGCCCCATTCTGCTCTCCCACGATGTCTAACGACTACTGAAGTTGCTCATATGGAGAACCTGGCAGTAGGTGGCAACACAGTGCACCTAATATATATATATATATATATATGGGGTGTCCGGATACTTTTGATCGCATAGAGTATTATCATAAAATCTCATCTATACATATAGGCATTCACCTACTATTAAAAAAGTCATGGGAAGTACTTTCGTTACAAAAAAAAGTAAATAAGTAAAATTTATAAGGCGTGCACATTGAATGAGAATGAAGTACATGTCTTTCAACGTCAAGGGGAGATGGGACGCTCCTACTGTACGTCACCTCAAATGACAAGTCCATTGCCGTATGGACCTTCGAATTATAGGCGTACAGGACGTAGGGAAGACAGATGTACCAGTCATCGTCCCTGGAATGAACGTAATAAATTAACATGTTTCCAACTGTCTTGTGCACGCATTCGGTTCTAACGTAGGTCTACATGCAAACAGACTCGTCTGTAACTGGCCGAAGAAAAATGTTTTATGAACCGGCGCCCTTTTGTCTGACCCTGAGTAGTAGGAGGAGAGGGCTTGGGCCAGAAATCTCTCTGCAGGTACGACTCAGTGGTCCCAGAGTCACTCACAAAGGCAGGTCACTGCACTCAGCATTTTGGTCCCCAACTCATCTCTCCCCTGTTCTCCGTCACCTCCTCTATGGCCGCTTGGGTACATGTTCTCTACAGGCTACACATGCAATCATAAGAACATTGTGCCCACAATTTCCCCGTGTACAACAGTCATAAACCACACATAGAAAATGCAGTGCTGGGGAACACCGAAATCATGACCTAAATTATGAACGTTAATCTGACTGACAGTGTTGTTAAAGTGTGAGAGTGGCATGCCACCTCTCAGCCTCTCCTGACGTTCTATGATGGTTTAATTTGGTGCATTATTAATAAAAGCAGATTGCTCTGTTTCAACGATTATCTGGTTATATGTGACAAGGTCTTAATTGCTGTCGTGTTTGATTTCTTGCTTAAAAATTTCTGTCTTAAGGTTTCTAGAGTCGATGAAAGTTTTCCAGTTGTGGTTTCCATTTTTGACGTCGGTAATAGATGTTTTTTTTATGATGAGGAGGTGGTACCTGGTAATTCTATGACCTATTTCAATGTCATTGCAGTGACTAGCCATTTGCCTTGTGCAAATAATATGATCTACTATGGAGGTTTCACCGTAATTGACGAAAGTAGTTGAATTATTATCAAAGTTGATTACACTGTTGTTTAGAGGTGCAATGGGTACATCGCCTTTTTTGTTGTTGATTCCTTCGCCAACAACAGTGGATCTGGCATTAAGCTCTCCTGTGATGATTTCTGGGCCAAGTATAGAAATTTAATCATATATTGGTAGATCCCTAGTGGAAGTTACGTATACAGTTGCGAAGAAGATTGGTTTCCTATGTTTTCCTACTTTTTACGACAATAGCTTGTTGTGTGTTCAGTTTTTCCGGTAAATCAAGTCTTATAGCAGCCAGTTGTTTTGTGTGAAAGAAGGTGACTCTTCCTTGTGAACATCTTCCTCTACCTGTTTCGGGGTTGTGTAACCCGTGATATACGTAATCTAGAAGACTTACGTCTTTGATTATGCATTTGGTTTCATTAATTCCAATAAATGTAATGTTTTGTTCTGAATCAACTTTTCTAGGAGCTCATCTTTAGCACAGAAAGCATTGGCGTGGACAAAGCATATAGTATCACTGTCTTTTCTGAAAGTGAATGTGAAAAGGTTACCAAATTTGTAGAGTGTAACAATATCTTAGACTTCGCCAGATGAGTCTGACGCGTTGCAGAGTTGCTCCACACCTGCATAATTTTCATATACACACATCAAAAAAAGTTTTCCGTCACCTCGATTCCGAGAGTTCCGGAACCTGCACAGAAAACTGGAATAGAGGTCAATATAAACATCATTTCCGCCCTTTTTATTGCTCATTAAAGCCACACATTGCATGTTGTACCACTATACAGCGAGACCTTCAGAGATGGTGATCCAGATTGCTGTACACACAGGTACCTCTAATACGGAGTAGCACCAGCTCTTGAACTGATGCATGCCTGTATTCGTCGTGGTATACTATACACAAGTTCATCAAGGCACTGTTGGTCCAGATTGTCTCACACCTCAACCGCGATTCGGCGTAGACCCCCCAGAGTGTTTGGTGAGTCACGTCGTTCATAAACAACCCTTTTCAATCTATCCCAGTCATGTTCTATCCTGAAGGAAGTCATTCACAAGATGGGCACGATGGGGTTGCGAATTGTCGTGGATGAAGACAAATCCCTCGTCAATATCCTGGCGATATGGTTGCACTGTCGGTCGGAGGATGGCATTCACGTATCGTACAGCCGTTACGGAGCCTTCCATGACCACCAGCGGCGTACGTCGGCATCACATAATGCCACCCTAAAACAGGAGGTAACTTCCACCTTGCTGTACTCGGTGGAGAGTGTGCCTCCAAACACGTCTCCGACAATTTTCTGCTGCACTCATCAGTGAAGGGAACGTGATGCCAATCCTGAGCAATCCATTCGACATATTGTTGGGCCCATTTGTACCACGCTGCATGGTGTCCTGATTGCAAAGACGGTCCTCCCCGTGGACGTTAGGAGTGAAGCTGACCATCATGCAGTCTATTGCAGACAGTTTGAGTCGTAACACGATGTCCTGTGGCTGCACGAAAACCATTATTCAACATGGTGGCGTTGCTGTCAGGGGTTCCTCCGAGCGATAATCCGTAGGTAACGGTCATCCACTGCAGTTGCAGCCCTTGGGCGGCATGAGCGAGGCATGCCATCGACAGTTCCTGTCCCTCTGTATCTCCTCAATGTCCGAACAACATCAGTTTGTCTCATTCCGAGACGCCTGGACACTTCCCTTGTTGAGAGCCCTTCCTGGCACAAAGTAACAATGCGGAAGCGATCTCACCGCGGTATTGACCGTCTAGGCATGGCTGAACTACAGACAACATGAGCCGTGTACCTCCTTCCTGGCGGAATGACTGGACTAATAGGCGCTGAACATGCGTACTTGTTTACATCTTTGGGTTGGTTTAGTGACATCTCTGAACAGTCAAAGGGACTTTGTCTGTGATACAATATCCACAGTCAACGTCTAACGTCAGGACTACTAGGAACAGGGATGATGCAAAACTTTTTTTGAAGTATGTGTTTTCGCAGAAACTTTCTGGAAATCGTTTTTATCGTTTCAGTAATGAGGGATATACGTTCCGGAAGAATTTTGAGTAGTGCAGTGGTGAATGCACGCAGAAAGTTTTCAGCTTGTAAGCATTCAGCACGAGGTACGGTGGTTCATCAGTTCACTTGAACTCATCTGTTCTGCCAGTGGAGATGGATTGCTCCTGCCATTTTGAGCAATTTAGATCGTTAGGGAAGTGAGTATCATTGCAATTGCTGCAGTCAGGTTATTAGAATCAAATTTGCGCTGTAAATCAGCTGAGATACACTGCATTTCCCACATTTGGATTCGTTGCGACAGTTTTCGAAGGTGTGCTGAAAATTGTTGCATTTTTTGAATTGTTTGAGTTGCGGAGGTAGTGGATTGGATGGTTGAAACTTATGTAGTACGCAGTGCATCCTGAGATGCTATGAAAGCAGTTTCTCTATGGTTTCGTTGTATTCGTAGATGACACGTAATTTTTTGCTGGGTCGTTTGGTGAGACGTGAGTAGATGCGGGCTGCTTTTTTTGAATGGGTGTCCCCGCATCTTTAGTTCCTCTTCGACTTCCTGACTGTTGACGTCGTGATCGACACTAGTGGTGACGCCACTTCGGAAGGGTCCACGTGGTTTCCAGTCAGGTTGCGGTTTACTGCGTGAGTTCACTGACTTGATAGTTTCTACCAGTCTGGTGCCAGTTGTTTTCTTGAGTTTGATTTCAAAGTCAGTTGGTAAGTGCTGAGTCTGACGTGGTTCCTTCTAAAATTCGTGTCAGTCACAAATTATGCTAGGTTGAATTGTTTTAGAGAAGGTGTGAAAAGACTTAGTAGTTCCCTTGGGGACAGATTTTTAATGATAACAATTCCAGATTGAATGTTCATATCAAACTTCTGAATGGTTTGTTAGACAGTGAGTACCTGGCTGTTGGTCGGACTGAGAATGTTGAGGTTGCTAAGATTGTTGAGGGTAAGTTGGTGACTCTTGAGATTGGCCTGTGTGCCTGTGTCACATCTGTTGTTTTTTGTCAGATTTCTTGTTTGGCGTGTACAGCGTTGATTCTGCATGGTGGAGATGGGATGACTCAGTAGCCTGCAAAACCTGCGCGCGTTCTGTACTTCTAGAGTTAAACTACGTGCCTTAGCTTTGGTACACGAGGGCTGAGTGTCCTTGGGATAGGACCGAGGCCTGCAGTAGCTGTAACTATTCGTCCCTAGGTCTAGCACATCTACTGGGACGCGCCACTGTGCTCCTCCAACCACTCCATCAGACTTCTGGCCCTGTGACTTGGCACATTATATTGTTGAAAAATGCCTCTGCCATCAGGAAACGCGATCGCAATGAAGTGGTGTACGTGGCCTGCAACCAGTGTACGATACTTTATGAGCATCATGGTGTCTTTTACGAGCTCTACTGGACCCGTGGATGCCGATGTGAATGTTCCCCAGAGCATAATGGAGCCGCTGCGAGCTTGTCTCCTCCTGCAGTACAGGTGTCAAGGAGCTGTTCTACTGGAAGACGAAGGATTCTCACCCTTCCAACGTCATGATGAAGTTATCGCTATTCATGAGGTATCTCTGCCACTGCTCCAACGTCCAGTGCTAATGGTCGCATTGCCATTTCGGTCGTAGTTGGCACAAGCATGGGTCATAAACTGCAGAGGCCCATTGTTAGGGATGTTCAAAAAATGTTGAAATGTGTGTGAAATCTTATGGGACTTACCTGCTGAGGTCATCAGTCCCTAAGCTTACACACTACTTAACCTAAAGTATCCTAAGGACAAACACACGCACACAAGCCCGAGGGAGGACTCAAACCTCCACTGGGACCAGCCGCACAGTTTATGACTGCAGCGCCCTAGACCGCGCGTCTAATCCCGCGCGGCTGGGAGTGTTCAATGTACTGCGTGTTCAGACATGCTTGCAATCTACCCAGCATTAAAGACCTATGTCAGTTCCGCCAGAGTTCGCCACCTGTCTTGTTCTACCTTTCTGCCCAGCCTATGATGTCCAACATCTGTACGAGGGGCGGCCGGCCAACCCAACAACGTCTGCACGTGGTCTCCCCTTGGTCCCACCACCTGCTGTAGACATTCATCACAGCTCTCCTCCAACACCTGCCAAGTCGTTTAGTTTCCAAAATGCTTATGCCTAACCTCCGGGCCAGCACAATCTGCCCTCAGTCAAACTCGGTAGATCACGCGCATTCCCCTATCCTACACATGGACAGCAAACTCACTGATACTATGTGCACCATGCGTGTCTGACTAGCAGCCAATTCTCGACAGGTGACGCTGCTGTCACCTGGATGGGTTTATAAGTACAATAGGTCACTGGTCATAATGTCCTGGCTGATCGGTGGACACTCTCCTATACACTCACCCTAAACACCCCCAACAAATCAGTCATATAGCTTACATACGTGACCTTGACCTATATGGCACATCATGCACCATATATGTGTCACCAATTCCAGGTCCCTGCTTATTACCTATTGTAGCTTTCTTCTCCTGGTTGGTTGTCGATAAGTGCAGAAAGCCCTTCAACATTCCTTTAAATGGCGTTATGCGACACACTTATATAAGACACGTTTTTGTGGAAACTGTATCTTCACGTTGACCAGTGAAATCGTTTCTACAATCTAGTAAGATCCTTCGTACTTAGTTAAAAATTTCTTTGTTACTGTCCGGTATATAGGAATTTGTAATTATTATCCATTGTCTCGCGCAATACTAAGACAGCTTGTCTATGCCTCTGTTCACCTTTTCCTGTCGCTCTAGCACCTTCGTGTTTGCCTTCTGTACATTCCTACAAACTTCCCTTATCCAGCCTTAATTTAGGAGACAAGACGTTAAAAGTAGTGCCTAATCTCTATGATATGCGAAATAATGAGAAATCTTGTAATAAACTAACTAAATACGGAAGGATTTTTTCGATTTAGCATTTTCGCCTTATGCGTCTATAAAAATGTTCCCAACTGGATAACCCTAATACTCACTACCACGTATTCAGAATAAGTCATCGTACTTTTACCACGTCGAGGGTAATTTTATTCATGACCTCTCTTGCTGTAAGGGGGAAGTTCCAGATTAGGCTATTAGCGGTAACGCAATAGCAATGCCAGTATCGGATCTGCATAAACCAACCAAGCCGTAACATGAAAAAATGCAAAATCCTTCCGACCTTACTCAGACCGCCGACATAATGCATTTATTAATTAATTATCTTGCTAATCATGATTATTTTACAGGGGACTTGCAAACTATTCCTAGGTGAGGGGGTAGATTTCAAGTGAATGAAATAAACGTAAGTTGACACTAGTATTCCATCTTCATTAACAAAAGATGAGAAAAAGGATCTTTTACAAGTACAAAAAGTGAAACTAGTTATTCTTACTCGCTCTGGTGGGTTTAGAACATGACCCTATGAAAGGGGGGGAGGCGGAAAGTTGAAGTGTGGGAGATGGTCCAGCATGACGAGGAAAGTAAGGGATGGCGGGCAAGGAAGCGAGGAATCTGGCTATTGTGACTACACGTTACGTTACTTTTTAACGACAGAATGAAGTTACCTCCATACGATCGCTGCTACTGTAAACTAAACAGAACAAGTGCTGAGTATTAGAATAAGAAGTCGCCAAAGTGGCCTCCCGTCGTGAATCAAGTAAGTCTCATCAGTGTCTATGATAACTTTCGCCTGAGCGAAGAGGGTCAGAGTGTGAACCTTTGAAACGGAATCAACAGAACGAAAGGCCAGCCCCTCGCCACATGGCCACAATCTAGCACGTAAACCAAGCCCGTTTCACAAAGGTTACAATTAAACGAATCTTAATTCAACGCCCATATCACAAACAAACGGAGAAGATGGCTCAAATGGCTCTGAGCACTATGGGACTTAACAGCTTAGGTCATCAGTCCCCTAGAACTTAGAACTACTTAAACCTAACTAACCTAAGGACATCACACACATCCATGCCCGAGGCAGGATTCGAACCTGCGACCGTAGCAGTCCCGCGGTTCCGGACTGCAGCGCTAGAACCGCGAGACCACCGCGGCCGGCAAACGGAGAAGAAAAGCCCTAATACGAACAAGAACCAATTTCGCATGGTTAACGGCGCAGGTTGGGTACAAAACACAGAATGATAAAGAAATCCTTAGATTTGGGGACATAACATTGGAAAAAATAATTACGAGTGTGCTTCAATGAGAAATTTTCTAACTCGCTCGTGATATTGTAACCAATGAAGCTGGAGTTCACAAAGAACACTCATGGTTACCGATACGGGACCTCGCCCTCGGACCTCCAGCCATGAGCAGCAGCAGACCAGCACTGACCGACGACTCCTTGTCTCCAGAGGGGCACTGGGGGTGTCAGGTAGCGAGCACTGGCGCCCTCCTACACTGGCCAGTCAGGGGGCCCAGTGAGTGAGAAGAGAAATTTCAGAGTTGATACGACAGCTTCAGAGACTAAGAAGAAGAACAACATTGGTCATCACCTAGCATTCAAACTGGTCCCACGTGCTCCCCATAGAACAACGATCGAGAGGGAGATGTGGCGCCATCGTGGCTACAGTGAAGCTGCTGAACTGACTGCACAAATAAAGGAAAATACCCTGCACCCGTCCTCTCTCACTAATCAGAGTGATACACTATGTGATCGAAAGTATCCGGACACCTAGCTGAAAATGACTTACGAGTTTGTGGCGCCCTCCATCAGTAATTCTGGAACTCGATTTGGTGGTGGCTAGCCCTTAGCCTTTAAGACAGCTTCCACTCTCGCAGGCATACGATCAGCTAGGTGCTGGAAGTTTTCTTGGGGAATGGCAGACCATTCTTCACGGAGGGTTGCATTGAGGAAAGGTATCGATATCTGTCGGTGAGGCCTGGCCCGAAGTCGGCGTTACAAAACATCCCAGAGGTGTCCTGTAGGATTCAGGTCAGGACTCTGTGCAGGCAGTCCATTGCAGGGATGTTATTGTTGTGTGACCACTCCGCTACAGGCCTTGCGTTATGAACAAGTGCTCGATCGTGTTGAAAGATGTAATCGCCATCCCCGAATTGCTCTTCAACAGTGTGAAGCAAGAAGGTGCTTAAAACATCATTGAGGCCTGTGCTGTGATAGTGCCACGCAAAACAAGAAAGTGTGCATGCTCCTTCCATGAAAAAAGCGACCACATAATAACGCCACCGCCTCCGAATTTTAATGTTGACACTACACACGCTGGCAGATAACGTTCACCGGACATTCGTTGTACCCACACCCTACCATCAGGTCGCCACAATGTATACCGTGATTCGTCACTCCACACAACGTTTTTACATTGTTCAATCGTCCAATGTATACACTCCTTACACTAAGCGGGCCGGTGTTTGGAAATTACCGGCGTGAGGTGTGGCTTATGAGCAGCCGCTCGACCATGAAATCCAAGTTTTCCCACCTCCCACCTAACTGTCGTACTACTTGCAGTGAATCCTGATGCAGTTTGGAATTCGTGAGTGATGGTCTGCATAGATATCTGCCTATTACACATTATGACCGTCTTCAACTGTCGGCAGTCTCTGTCGGACAACGGATGAGGTCGGCCGGTACGCTTTTGTGCTGTACGTATCCCTTCACGTTTCCACTTTTCAGATCAGAAACAGTGGACCTACGGATATTTAGGAGTGTGTGGATCTCGCGTACAGATTTATGACACAAGTGACACCCAACCACCTGACCGCGTCCGACGTCCGTGAGTTCTGCGGAGCGCCCCATTCTGCTCTCTCACGATGTCTGATGACTATTGGGGTTGCTGATGTGGAGCACCTGGCAGTAGGTGGCAGCACAATGAACCTAATATGAAAAACGTATATTTTTATGGGGTATCCGAATACTTTTGATCGCATAATGTTTTAACATAAAACTCATCTAGCCATATAGGCTTTCACCTAGTATTAGAAGAGAGTGATTGAATGTACTTTCGCTACAAAAAAAATAAGTAAAATACGAGGTCTATCCACAAAGTACATTACGTTTTGGAATTAAAAATAAAGTATTGGAAATTTTTTTTATTATATACAGATGAAAGCCACACTTAAATACTACTTTTCTATATAGTTGCCATTTAAATTAAGGCACTTATCGTAGCGATGGACGAGCTTGGAAATTCCTTCGTCGTAAAATTCGGCCGCCTGCGCCTTCAACCACGTGGTTACCTCTTCTTAAAGCTGTGCGTCGTCATCAAAACGCTGCATAGCCAACCACTTCTTCATTTCTGGGAATAAGTGGAAGTCGCTCGGTGCCAGGTCGGGACTGTACGGCGGATGAGGGAACAACTCCCACTTAAAAGATTCGAGAACTTCACGAGAGGCATTTGCCGTGTGGGCCCGGGCGTTGTCGTGAATCAGCGAGATCTTTGAGCCCAACTTTCCCCTGCGCTTGTTTTGTATTGCTCTTCTGAGGTTGTGCGGAGTTTGGCAATACCTTTGAGAGTTTATTGTAGTGCCTCTTTTCAGGATATCCACAAAAATCACACCTTTTCTGTCCCAAAAGACAGTCGCCATTGCCTTCCTTGCCGACATTGTCTGCATGCATTTCTTGGGTTTTTGGGGGGAATTTGTGTGCCCCCACTGCATTGACTGCAATTTTGTCTCGCAGTCCACATGCTTAACCCTTGTTTCGTCACCAGTAACGATGCGATCGAGTAATGAGTCGCCATCTTTCGCGTAAGCATCCAAAAACGTTAACGCTGCAGCCATTCGCTGATTTTTGTGAATCTCTGTCAAGATTTTTGGTATCCATCTTGCACAAAACTTGTGGTAACCAAGCTTTTCGGTGATGATTTCGTGCAACCAACTTCGTGAAATTTGTGGAAAACTCATAGAGAGTTCCGTTATTGTGAAATTACGGTTTTCACGGACCGCGGCATCGACTTTTTCGACACGTTCGGCAGTCACTATGCTGGGTCTTCCACTTCGCTCTTCGTCGTGAACTTTAGTTCGGCCATTTTTAAATTTTATGACCCATTGACGCACTCCACCTTCAGTGATTATGTTGTCCCCATACACTTCACAAAGCTGCCGATAGGTTTCTATCAGTGTATAGTTTTTTGCAGTCAGAAACCTTATTACAACACGCACTTCACACTTCGCGGCATTTTCAATTAGCGCTGAAATTTCAAACTGTCACGGTAACTCAACGGAGTACAGCACGAACCTTCCACTAGTATGCCAGGATGCCGACTGAGCGGCGGAATGCCATGACACCAAGATGGCCACGATAGCCCCGCCCCTAACGGACACAAACGAAAACGTAATGTACTTTGTGGATAGACCTCGTATATATGGCGTGCAAAGTAAATGAGATTGAAGTCCATGTCTTTCAACGTCAAAGCGAGATGGGACGCTCCTACTGTACGTCACCTCAAATGGCGACAAGTCCATTTCGGTATGGACCTTCGAATTGTAGGCGCACAGGACGTAGGGAACGTAGATGTTCCAGTCATCGTCCCTGAAGTGAACGCAATAAATTAACATGTTTGCAGTTGTCTTGTGCACGCATTCGGTTCTCCCGTTGGTCTGCATACAAAGAGACTCGTCTGTAACTGCCGAATTCGTAGCACTTGGCATAGTCGTTTCTTTAAATCTGAGGCAGATATGGTACTCTGATCTTTAACTATGGTATGGGGTACTCCAAACGTCAGTACCCCCCTGTTTAATAACGCCCGTGCCACGGTACTCGCCAGTTAGTCTGGCATGGATACGATTGCCAAAACTCGAGATAAATGATCGACGATCGTGATAAAATACCTATTCACTGCAGGTGTTGTATTAAATGGCCCTGAGGACATGCGTCCCCAACATAGAAAACGCTCTGGACGCATCTGGTAGTCTCTGAAATGGCACTTCGCGATGCCAAATGTCGGCCCTTTGCACGCGTGGCACACAGTTCTTAACATCTATCCGTCGCACGTAGCTCTCCAATACCTGATAACAAATGCTCATAAACTTGCTGCGAAACGTCCTTCTTAAAAGCAGCCGAAACCACCACAGGCGGTCTACACATCGTCTTCCTAGACAATAGGCCAACGTGGTTGTAAAAAGTGTGGCCGTGACTGAGATATGTGGCATTCCTTATCTTTTGCCTGTGCCCCCTTCCAACTTTCCATGCCCCTCCCTAACGTCCTCAACAACGCTAATCAACCACTTAATGCATCTATGTCTGCATGTGATCCCGCTGGCTTATTAATTACATTGGACATGAATTCACCGAGCTTAATTGTCCACAAAATTAATATGCTAGACGCATCTTTGAAACCAAGCAACCATTTAAATAAGGCGTAGTCTGTCGTGACCTTAAACTTCCTACCATACAGATAGAATCGAAAATACATAATACCTAATATGACCACCAGCATCTCATTTTTAGTCACTGAGTAGCTACGCTGTTTCTGCACAATTTGATAGAATTACCTCCCTTATACCAATGCTATCCACACTAACCAGAACCATCCATTACCCGTGAATGTCACTCACAAGTGCATAACTCCAGCGGGCTAAACAGTGTGATCCATCTAACCCTTTACTGCTTAACAGAGGCTCAATCACATTATGTGTCTCTCTACGAATCAGTATCGCCTGAAAGCCCCACTACTTCCCCAATACCTGCTGGTATTTTGTCCTGCTATTCAATCTATACTGAAAACGTACACAGTTCATTTGGCGTCGCCCCATGGTAAGTGAACCGTGCGCCATTGCCTTAGTTGCAATTGTTTCTCCCAACTGAAACAAAGTTCCACTGAATTGTACAGTGTGTTGCCAAAGATCAATCTTTGTCAAGAAAGTGTAGCGCAAGAATCACTGAATAACCTTCACCTATGCACAGCAATATCTCCATGCGTTCCTTGGACTTGGTTTCCCCAACTTCAGTACTGCTGTACCCAATGAGTTCACAATTTTATCGCCAATATCTCCTCTTCCCAATAAGGTGCGGATTGATAACGGACACAAGCGCTCTTGTGTCTATCAACAATCTGTTCTAGCCACTCACCAAACGTATTAAGCAGCATTTCATCTGTGAACCAACTTGTGCCATGTTACGGTCTATATTGATTGCCTTCCAATGGCTGAACCACTCTCGTACGTGTTAAACAGATGCTTCCCTTGCCAGGTCTCACCATCCTTTCCACCTCTACAGTCAGATGCCTGATGACCCACTCCGCCAGGGAACACTATGGTTGTCTACATTGCTTCCCTATAAGCCCCTCCTGACAGCATACATAACTCCTTAATACCTCTGTGACATATCTGCGGGTATATCACGCAGAAAAACGTCAACTGCTCTATTTCTGCCTCATGCAATGACACCGTATTAGCTTTCACACTGTGGCACCGCGCATATATCTTTGCACTCAGTTTATGGACTCTATTAGAGAACGCATCCACCGACTCGTTGCTCTACATTGATAAAGTCCTTAGTCTCCCTGTTAAAACCGTCCACTAGTTTGCTTTTGGTTCCACTGGCACAGTCCAACGGCCACTTCTGAAACGGCTGTGCTTTGCTCAAGGGCTCGTGGTGTACAACGTGTGCTTTGGCGCCCCTGCCAAACGCAGATTCATCTGAACTCCCGTGCTCTGCGGCAGCACACCTGATCTCTTTAATAAAAATTGTCACGTCCTCTGTGGTCTTGTCAGAGAAGGAATTAATTAAGGTGACCACTGCCGGGTCGTTTTGGACAGGAAGCACTCTGCATTTGTATCTTTTTTCGTGCAATTGCGGCTGAATCTGACTCGCTTTCTCAGCTTCTAACTCACGATTAATTTCGTATTTTCTTTGCCTCTCATGCTCCAGTTCTTCTCTTAACACGTGCACTCGCTGAGTTAAAGTACCAGCTGCTTTCATGTATTTCTGCCGTTTGGAGTACTCTACGCCTACCTTAATTAAACTGTTCCAAAAAAAAAAAAAAATAAATAAATAAATAAAACACGCAGGAACTCCCATTTAAGCACATTACACGAAAAATTGAAACGCAAATTAATTCCTCCGGCTAATCATCACCCATCTACGCTCAGCAGAGATACTAGCCAGATGATGAATTCACCCACACACAGAACAACCAGGTGCTACAGCACTGGTACACGGCAGTTCGAGGCCAGACAAATTACAGAATAAACACCTAAACGGCACTACATTATCATGTTCACCATTACCCCTAAACGAAAGTAAGTAAATGGGTTCCTGTGGGTTCACAAAAGTAACTCTAAACATCTCATACTGTAGCTGACAACATTAATTCTGACACCAAGTGCTACCGCCCAATGCAACGCAAAAAAAGAAACTAGACCCACTGAACGACATTGTGCTGAACTGATACCACCGAACCTACATGAAGTGCCACTGCCTCACTCACCACTCACTAAACCTCGCTCTCCCCAAACCATAGTGTTTTACATCGAGAAACACTTTCTGACATTACTTGTTACGTTGCTAAGCAAAACGACCAATCTGACAACAAATTCTTACGATCCCTTGGTCTCAGAGGGTTGAATGTACCAGGATGACTGAGACATATGTTTTGGTAGGGAAGGGTGAATCAGCCCAGCCCGTGCAAACATGCATAGATAAGTTTGGCACTGACCTTTATTCCGCCGAAGAATACATAGTGCCTATGTTGATTCAGACGACGGCGACTTGACGTTCATAAGTCTTTCAGCGCAAACACGAACGCCGGAGTCTGCTGTTACGGCACCTGACGTTCCGCCCCCTTGACGTAAAGGCTCCTGTTCTCGCCGAGCCGGTGTGGCCGGTAGCGCGTGTCGGCTGACGCGAACCACTGTGCCTGCCCTCCGGTGTACTCTCTCAAGTGCTGCTTATGGCCACCGTGCAGGGTGCGAAAGGGTAACAGCCAGCAGCCTTAGTTGTGGAAGAGGCACAGCACGTCCAGTCGCCCGCTCAGGGTGACTCTGTCGGTGGTTGGGGACAGCCTAGGGACCGCGAGGCTGCGAGGCCGTGACCCAGCTCCATCCTTGCAGACGGCAGCTTGCAGCCCGCCGACGACGTCACATAGAGACTGGGGACTGGTGGCCACCTGCTCACAGCACCCATGCAGTGCCAAGTGCCCCCTCCCCCCTCCCCTCCTACCCACATACAGTTACACACTGTTGTGACTAAAGGGTATAGGTTTTTCATGGCACACAACAGCCCTGTGTTGTGTCTGATTACTCTACACCTTGTCACCACATCAGTTGCTTATAATGCCTGCCGGGCCATGCTTCCTCACCTGCGAGTGGTGTCGCAAACCTGCCTAGCAGAACTGATTGCATAATAAGGACCTTGCCCGTTCGCACTAGCCAAATATCTGTAGGCCTCTTTACTTCTACATTCTAGCCACAGCTGTGCAAAATATTCACGAATTCCGCAAATTGTGTCGCAGTAATAGCAGCAACATGCAGAGTACATACCCGTCTTAACCGTTTGCATTAAAATACAAACTTCTGCATACACTGCCTACAGTGGTACTAGACTAGTAACTTAGTCACGAAATTGTGTGATATACACGAATATTAGTGGGCCTAGTAGTATGTGGCCTCTTTAGAGTTGTAAGCATACTAACTGCCTATGGATTTTTTGCACTGATATCTCTGTGTTTCCCTTAAACCTTGTATACCTTAATACTTTCTCTTAACAGTATGTGCCATTAATATATTGAGATCCATCACTTACAAGATTGTCCCTGATGCACATGTTGTCTTAGCCTCATTTTACAAGCAGACACTACATATCTCTTTATAATCAGTATCGAATTAAACCAGTGCTTCTCTTATTAATGTTTGTTACTATGGTTTAGGTCGATATGGTTATTCGAAATAAAGTGAATTTTTCTGTTTCTCCTAAAATATTTACTAGACATATTTCCTCAGTTGGCAGTCATATTGAAAGGCGTTGTGCTATTGCTTGTGCATTTCTGTTGTTTTAGGTGTAAGGGAGATTTTAGATGATCTGTGAACAAAATAAATAAATAAATAAATAAATGGTTCAAATGGCTCTGAGCATTATGGGACTTGACACCAGAGGTCATCAGTCCCCCTGAAGTTAGAACTACTTAAACCTAACCAACCTAAGGACGTCACACACATCAATGCCCAAGGCAAGATTCGAACCTGCGACCGTAACGGTCACGCGCTTCCGGACTGAAGCGTCAACAACCGCTCTGCCACACCGGCCGGCGGTCTGTGAACACTTTCTTGGGACTTCATATCTATCCGTGGCATGTGTCCACACATCAACTTCTAAAAATCTTAAAGGCTAAATTTACAAGACTGTCTGAGGAAATGACAAATTCATGGTCGTACTGTGTTATGTATTGCGAAAAATATTCTAAGGTTGGTTTTTATGCAGTACAGTTGTAATCTGACATCAAATTTTTTCCAGTATGTTATGACAGTGCATAGACATTTCTAAAATGAAGTATTCTGGTTTATGTAAAGCTCTCTTATAGTTCCTTTTTATTAATGTATAGCGTATGAGCGTAAATATTTTGACTAAGATGTCATTGTAACCACATGAAGTTTGCTATTTCTTCTGTTTTTAGTTCAGGTATTCTGTTTCCTTCGTTAAGTAAGTATTTTTTTCTCCATACAGGTTTTTAAATATGTCAACGGACATTATTTGTTAATTATGCAGTCTGTGGTTGTCTGGTGTGTGTACTCAACTCAACGTTTTGTAGTTTAGAGGTTTAGAAAGTTTATTTATTCTGTTGCCCTTGCTGAATACGAATTCAATAACCTTTGCTCTATCCTTGTACATGTAATTAATTGCATATACAATAACGAGCCAGTGCTAATGTATGATGTGTTTGCAAATTATGTTTAATAACTTAATTAGATTTGTCAACTCGTCCACTGGTGTACAAGTTTGTTACCTCTAAGAAAATAACTGTTGGCCTGTCTTAATGTGATACCTGTAATGTGTTGTATCACAAGACTCGAACGCTTTACTGGACACTGATTTCTCAATACATAGTTCTAAGTAAAAATGTAATTGATCTCTTTCATGGTAAGAATGCAAGTTTAATCACGTTCTTTACTATTGGGTTGATAGGACTGTTTTCTTTATGAATTTTTGTTGGGTCTGCAGTTTATGTGGAGTTGGATTGGATTTTTCTTTTGTTAAATAGAAATACGGTTTTAGTTAGCAATAGTTTAATTAGGGTGTTTTCCATGTGGACTTGTTTCTTTTCACCCAGTCCGGTTTGTTCATGATTACTGCTATATTCCCTTTGTTATTATTAAATTATTTCCCTTTACAGTTCCTGATTTCTCTCAAGTGGTAGAAATTTCCCATATTGAGGAAAAATATCGGATCAGATTAAACTTCCACTTTAACAAAAACTAATTTGAGAAAAAGTAAGAGATTACACGACCTAACATGATCACAAATTTATCTTTCTCTAGCTGAATCCCATACATTTACTCTATCAGGTATTAATATGTTGAAATGTGTCAGGGGAAAGAAAATATACATTGGAGTAGGCAGAAGGAATTTTCAAAACAATATTTAAACCACATCTGAATTTCACTGGCATGAAATTATCTTCATTTTCTCACAGTTAGAACAACAAGTTTGGTGACATTACATAATGGCTGCCTGTTCCACCCACCAGGGAAAAAGGATATATGATAAACATTTTACCAGAAGCTGGAATTTACATGTGTGTTACGAAACATCGAGACATTATTTTGAACGAACAGATGGAACTACAAACAGAACCATTGAAGATTTCGTCAATGTTAATCTAAATGTTTAATTTTGAAATAGATTACTTTCTTCAGATAATGTTTTTAACATTGGTGAAATTATCTACAGGTGAAATTCTGTAATCTGTTTTACAGTCAAAGTAATCATTATCTTTGGATATAAAACTAATTGCCTCTGAAAACTACACAATAACCAAATTTATACACTGATTGCCACTGGCATATATGAAGATAATTATACAACTTACTTAAAAATGTCTTTGATATATACTAAGAAGTCAGTTTATGTAACCTGGAGGAGAATACAGTCGTGTGTTAACTAACAAGAAACACTTATCACTCAACTTCAACCTATTTGGAAAAATATTTTGTCTTCTGTAATGCCAATAACGCAAATGATGGAGAGCTGCGCTCCTTAGTATCCCACCAAAGAGTAAATAAAGATATACCCGACTGTTTATTCCAGCAAGCCCCAGTCAGTCACCAGCCCGGATGCCCCATACGTTTCGTAACCCAAAGCAAAATATCTTTTTGGCAGTTCAGTTTTTACAATCACCATCTAATGGTATTTACATACAATAGTCCAAGAGACCTACCCATTTGTTAAATTTAAATGTAGCACAGTAGTTATGATACCACTGAAGGCCCCAAATTATTCTCTTCCCATAGAATCCAAGTTCTTACACGCCAAAAATTAGTTCCTTGCCTCACAAATATCGGAAATTTTTTTCTTCTAACTTTATTCCTGATTCTGTCCTGATCATGATTCCTTACCTGTAGCTGTCAGCAGTCCCCAAAATCAGCAACTTCCTTCATTACGCAAATAACTGTAATAACTGGATGAAAAATGGATGAGAAGAATCTGAACGCAATACTAAACTATTCTTACTTTTGAGTAATGCACGTACGCCGAAAGATGTTTAAGCAACATAAAAATCAAAGAATCGTAAGTGTAAATTGATGTAAAACCCTTTAAGGTCGGTAGGTTTATCGATTCCGATCTCAATCAATTTCTACGTCTAACAAATTTTGGGGCTAGGAAAAGCATTATAACAGTGCTACTTTAGAATCAGGTACAATTCCATGAATTATGCACCAAGGACATAAAAGGGGATAACTGATAAATCCAGGTCCATCGATAATAGGTACTTTTTTTTACCGCAAAATTCTCTTATTATCAAATGAAGAACGTTTCTCATTAAGTCCGTCCTTATCTTTGTATACTCGTGAGATAAAATCCGGTCTCAGTCTGCATGATTGCTTGCTTTGTACGATAAAAGTTAGTTAAATTCGTACTATATTTCCACCTCGATGTTTCTGTCATCAAGCGTTTGGACCTTTCGACGTCCATCACTGTCAATACAACTCTAGAACTACTGTTTACTGATAACCAGTTGCTCCAGTTCAGATTCTGGTATTCACAAGCACAAAAATTCAATTTTGGTAGTAAATAGTGCGATAAAATTACCGCTAAAAAGGTGGACATAAAACCTCAAATTCTGACATTGACTGAAGCTAGCAGCACATAAATATGCAACACAACATCAACTGAACTGGTGTAATAACACCAGGAAACTGGCACTGGGAAAAAGTTATGTCAGTACAAAACGTGTGGAGTAAGAAAAACTTTCAAAAAGAAGATAGAATGTCGTGTAAAATAATGATGTTCCTTAATGTGACTGGCTGCTAACATTGTTAATAATAACTGTTCCTCAGTAAAGCTGTAACAGAAACAAGTAAGACACAATACCGTTGTTATGTGGCGAATAATACTTGGTCTAATCTCGTTAAACAGTCAGAACTCACCGTGTCATAATTGTGTTTCAAGTACAGAAAGTCCCACTTCTAACGTCCAGCTGTGTTGTTTTCAGATTTTTTTAGACTTGGTTTCTCATCTAGGCCACAACCAAAACATTTGCTGCAATGGTCTTTTAATCTTCTTAGTATCATTTTCATAGATTGCAGACAGTATTTAAATATATGAGCCAAAATCCAAACAAAATTTTCAACTCACTTTGGGTATCGTATAACGAAAGTACGTTTATTGCTTCCTCTTTGAGGTTGAATTATCACAATAGGGCTAAAGCTTCTCGAATTTATTGGCTGAAATTGTGCACCACATTACCTAGCATGTATTCCCAGAAAACTACCAAAGATTCTTCTAAGACCTGTCGCCTGTGTTCAAACTTAAAAGGTTCCACAGTAGATAAACTTCGTGAAATTATTCTATGTTCAGCTCACGCTAAGATTGTTCAACATGCAAATACTTGCAACTCCGAACACTCGCTAACTCGTGGAAATATTCTATGTTAAATCTGTCCAACTTGAGAGAATTATTACAACTTCAAAATGCATACAAATTCATGAAAATACCGTATACTACTCTGTGATTGTCCCACTTGCAAGAATTATTGAAAGTTCGAAAACCCTTAACTCGCGACAATATTCTAAAACTACATGATCTGTTTATCAACAATTTTGAATTTGCGCTGATATGCTAAGCATCTGCATCTAAAAGCATGTAGTACAATTCAGCCAATTTGCCGTTTGTTGCGTGCCCTCTTGCTGGACAAGATCCTGAAATTTTTAATGGCA